>NC_134581.1:110198571-110535000 GCF_037038515.1 Microtus pennsylvanicus
TAGTATGTATTTTTGAATCTGTAGTTCTGGAGCAGATATATACAGTACAATCTTAATCTTGCCATACGTATTATCCTGTGTCTTTAGCAACCTTGAACACATTCTTATGTTTCTTTCTCCTCCTTATTCAGATTCCAATCTTCCTCAAACTTTATTAAGCTTTTAAGCATGGAAATAAATGAACAGGAGTACTGACTTCTCATCAATAAGCTTGTTTCTACCTAGCTTATTTAGTTGTCTGTCAATACTATTTTTTATTTATTTTTAGAAGGAACTAAAATTATCTACTTCAAAATAAAACTGACAGAAAAATCCATCTTCATCTAACTTAAACATAAAAAACGTCAAGCAAATGACACTTCACTCTCACAGAATTTAAGCATGCAATTGTGATAGATGCAGAAGAAAATCAGAACTATAGACTCAGATATTAGTCCTCCTTTTGGTCCTCATTCCTCTTGCCCATATTTAGTTTGCCCTGACTCTTGGCTACAGTTTCAACTATTGGAAAGAGAACAAATTTATCATCTCATTTCCCAGACTGTCACTACAATTCTTTATGGTCACAGGACAGCATTTTATTTTTCTCAGGACTAAGAGTGTGAAAACAAACGCCCTCTGGGACTGACAATGCTAGTTAAGGCAGCAGGTTTGTCTGCATGTCTCATCGTTCTGACAAATCATGGACATGGAGTGACTCATTAAACTACATGTAAAGTGCTAAAGGTCACAGCCAACAGGCTTATAGAGTAAGCCTTCCATGTCAGACTCACGAGAGCCTTTGGGTTCCAGGCCTAAGACTCTTCAGGGGTTCTGAATGGATTCAACAACTAAAGGACTTTTTCCCCTGACTATCTAAGGATGAATGAACAAAGCCTCACACATGTTTTTCTGAATCAGTCTCTCTATTCTTCTCTCTCCTGCCCACTTCTCATTCCTCCTATGATGTAGGTGGGTCTTCTTTCTATATGTTTCTTTCATTGGTTAATTAATAAAGAAACTGCTTGGCCTGATAGGTCAGAACATAAGTGGGTGGAGTAGACAGAACAGAATGCTGGGAAGAAGGGAAGTGAGGCAGATGCCATGCCTCTCCTCTCTGAGACAGACGCCCATTAGACTCATCCCGATAAGCCACAGTCAAGTGGCAATACAGATTATTAGAAATGGGTTGAATCAATATATAAGAGCTAGCCAATAAGAGGTTAAAATTAATGGGCCAGGCACTGTTTAAAAGAATACAGTTTCCGTGTAATTATTCTGGGGCTAAGATAGCCATGCAGGAGCCGGGCAGGATGAAAAGCAGGCCTGCTTGCCCCATCACTATACCCCTAGCTCCTTTTCTCCTCTCCTCTAGCCTAAAAATTTCTCTTTGCAGCAGAATTGAAGTGATTTTAAAAAAATTTACAAGAGTTCTCTCTCGTTGGTCAAAAACACATCCCTAAGGTAAGCAATAGGAAGCTGAGCCAATGCCATGACAACACAAGGTTCCAAAGTTACAGGAGTGAGACTATGACCACGGGGCAAATGATGGAGGAAGGTCATTGGTTAATTAATAAAGAAACTGCTTGCCTGATAGGTTAGAACATAGGTGGGTGGAGTAAACAGAACAGAATGCTGGGAGGAAGAGGAAGTGAGCTCAGACGCCATAGCTCTCCTCTCTGAGGCAGATGCGATGAAGCTCCGACCCAAGATGGATGTAGGCTAGAATCTCCCTGGTAAGTCACCACTTCGTGGTGCTATACACATTAATAGAAATGGGCCAAGCAGTGTTTATATGAATACAGTTTGTGTGTTGTTATTTTGGGGCATAAGCTAGCCAGGTGGCCAGGAGCTGGGTGGCAGGAATGCAGCCCCACAGCTCCTTCTAAAGGATAAGTGCCCAGTGAGATAAGCTTTGAGACAGATCTTTTGTCAGCAGACTTGGTAAGCAAAGAATTAGCAAGTTTTTCTTAGGATGCTTTATGTAGCAACCTGTTTAGATATCTGTGACTCTAACCTTGTACATAGTTAAAAGGTTTTAAATTTATGAACTATTTACAAAAAGCCATTGTCTAGTCTGAACTTACTCTGGGGTTAAAAATGGGCTAATTGTATGCTGCAGTCTTAGTAAAAGGAGCAAGGCAGGCTTTTGAGTCTGTAGTTCTCATGGGACAAATAGATCTAGTTATGAAGCATATCCTAATATATATTCTATATATCAAAATTATACAACCAAATGAAAAGTTATCTTCCTGACCATATATATGTGCCCATAATATTGGTATATAATCATGAAATTACATATACACATTACATGAAAATGAATGATAATGGGGAGCTATCATAGCTGCTATTGAATAAACAAAATTACAGGTGAAAGCAACAGTTTTCAAGGTCAGTGGCCTGCAAGCCTTTCTGACTGGATACCCATCAGGGAACATTTACTCTGGTGTGTTGACATCTGAATTAATTACATCACGGCCTGCATTAACTTGTCACAACTGCTCCTGGCATCAGAAAAGTGGAAAAGTAGGAAGAATTTTTTTGTCAATCATTTTTTGACATGAATGCATACTATAGTCCTGGAATATTGGTGTGGTAAAGGACATAAATCCATTAGTATAAATACATGTAAAAGCATATAAACCTTTAGATATGTATACTTATCTATAAATTATTAAGAACAACAATTTAGACCCCCAATACAACATAGGCTCTTGGGTGACCACTACAACTTGATGAAGTACTTGTTGCTGAAGACACCACATACTTGAGTCATAGACCACAAAGATATGAAGCTGGTACTTACCTGAAGGGTGTACACCTACTAGCTTTCACAGTGATGGAAGAGTGCTATGCCCTCTACCATAGGAGAAAGGTAGTCATCTATCTTACCCAGATGTGAACCCTGTGGGCTGCAGTAATGACTGTCCTAGCCAGACATGGCCACAAGTACAATAGTGGCATGAATGCTATGGGAGTAACCAACCATTCTCTGGTTGGATTTAAGTTCTGCTCCACAAGTTGAAACCCATACTTGGCATCATTACTGAAGCCAAGAACCTGTGGCTCAACAGGCTGTATGCCTTTGAGGAAAACCCACAGATACTACTCTGCTAAATGTACATAGTATTAAACTGACTCCTAATTACTTGTCTTTATTCTCATAGATTTGTATATCTCTCAACCCTCATCAAATAAGTTTCTTTTTGCTGTAGGTGGCAGTAAGCACAGAGAGTCACAACTGATCAGTGTTCATAGGAAAGACACTGTGCAATGCTCAGCCATCTATATTACACCCCTTCTCCCAAGGCTTAATACAGTTATAGAAGAGGGGACAAAATGATTCTAAGAGCCAGAGTCAATAGATGGCTACAAGGAAACAACGTTCTTTTTTCACATCCAGCAGGGCAGCTGCACATTTGAATTAATAGAGTTGTAACAGCATACCAAAGACCTGTACGAACTCAATCCAGGCAAAAACCCAGCCTGGAGCGAAGTGGGTGTAATGTCCCGGCCCTAGATAGGAAGTCATTGGAAACTGAGAGCTGCTGAGAGAGAGAGGATCAGCTTTCTCTAAGGTGAGATTCCTGCTAGGTTGACCATGCTCCAGTGGCAGGCTGCAGATTCAAGAGTAGGGAGGTGAGTATGATCCAAAAACACTACAGGAAATTCTCACAGAGCTAATAAGATGGGGGGAGGGCAAACAAAAAAAGACACCTAAAGTTTGAGGACCTAGGTAACAAATGCCAGTGTCTCAGTGTTCTTATTGTGTCGATAACCGCATTAGACACAGGAACACAGAAATGCAAATGACATTGTTGACAGCATTTGCAGAAGTCAGGGTCAGGAAAGTGTGAGTGCACCTGTGTGCTGACCCTGCTGAAGACAGGAAAAGGAGAGTCAGACCATACGGGCTGCACAAACAGACAGAAGAGAACGTTTGTGTCCTGTCTTTGTGACCAGCATACCTCCTCCATATGGGAGGCTGCCCTTTCTCAAAGGCTAGACTAAACTGAAGGACTGATTTCCTCTCGGTTCTCCACGGTTGTGCCTGAAAAGAAAAATCTCTATTAGGCAAATTCCCACATTTCAAACCTTGAGCACTTGAAAAACTCTCAAAACACTCTGAACGCGAAGGGAGAATCATTCCAAACCAGATGAAGCACTAGTTAAACAACAACAAAAATTAATGTTCTGGGTTTACCCAAGAAGATGAAGGGAAAAATAAAATTCTCTCCAATCTCCACAGCTCTGAGGCTTGTTTAGTTGGTAGTTTTAAATCATCAATGCCAGAAAGTTTTCCATCTGTAGGACTGAATCAACACAATCTTTTCTATGTTTTCTTTTCTCACAAACCTGTGTCCAGCCCACCTCAAGTTAATACATGCTGTTGTATTATTTTCATTATTTTGAGTGTTCATTAGCATTGCTTTTATCCTTCTCATAGCCATAGGTAATAATATGTTACATTAGTAAAGTTTAAATACTTTAAACATGTGATTACTTATTTTATTTTTATTTATTTATTTATTTATTTAGAGACATTGTTTCTCTGTAGCTTATGAGCATGTGATTATTTTTAAAGAGAAATTATCATTTATTTTGAATCACATACTCTGAAAAAATTTTCAAATTATATTCTCTTTCAGCAAATACACCAGGATTGTCCTGACAGTTTTGAAAGTTTGTATAATTTTAAGTTTGAAGTTTGATAGTTTTGATATATATATATATATATGTATATATATATATATGTATGTATACATTTTGTAAGAAGAAACAATTATCAGTCAGGTTAACATTAGAAATATTCTGTTGTCTGGTCGTACATAGCTGGATATCGACAATATCAAGTATATCAATGGGAAAAGACATTTCATTACCATGCACAATAGAACCTAGAAAAGAAACATGCTAGACAGACAACATTTGAACAAAATGACTAAAGAAATATGTAGAAACAGTAATTTCCATTTAGTGGATGCTGAGATCTATATATGTATTCTGATTAGACATCTGCTCCAGTCTTATTTTCTATGCTCCCGAGAAATGGTCAGAGTGACTTCCTTCAATACTGTGGACAAGGCATTCTGATGAATCCCTTTACTGCAATGTAAGCATCTGTGATCAAAAGATGGATTTGTTGAAAGCAAATAAAATCTCTAAGAGCTCAAGAGAAAAATAACCAAAGGAAAAGAACAGTGAGGTGATCCTGCAAAGCTGTTCTCAGGTTTGCATTTCCATAGACAAATAACAAAGGCAGGTTTTATGAGTTAAAGAACCAAGTTGCAGGCTCCAGGTCAGTGCAAGTCCCCGGTGCCAAGTCAGTCAAGTCCACACATTCCCAATGCAGCCTTCTCTCTGCCTGTCACAATCTCATCTTCAGTCTTTGCCTTTTCTCTTCTGCTCTTTTTCTTTCCTTTTCTTTTCTTTTTGTAATGAAGATTGGAACATACTCATTCTGATCTAAAAGGAACTATTTATGTGATTTCTTTCAGTCTCCTTCTTTATCCAAAATATTTTCCTTCTCTTTGCTTCAGGCTATCTGCAAAGGTGCCTTGAGCTGTGACACTAAATCCACTCCATATCTTCTTTGTAGACTTTTGAACCAGTTGAGCGCCTTGGATCTTCAATCTTTGTGTCTTTTCAGCTTCTTTATTTTATTTTATTGTGTTTAGGCTGTGCTCTGTTAACCAGATGATATCTGAACGTCTTGCTGTCCCACAGTGGGAGTCCACCAAATGGGACGTTTTCGTTGACTGTGTGACTTAGCTGCTTTAGGAACCAAATCCCCACTTGAACCACTACTTAAAAATCATGGAACTCGGATAATGCTTCACTGAGTTTACTGTTAAAATTAAACAAGTATTTATTGAGTACCCAAAGTGAAGTGACTCTGGGAAAATCAGGAACATCCATATGAGAACTGAAACATTCAATCACTAAAATTCTATCTTTACAAGCTGACACATCTGGATGGCTGATGTTGATTTACATTTTATTCTAAGCGTTCAGTATTGCATACAAGTAGCCGCACCACACATTGAAATTCCCTTTATACTTTCTGAGCGAGAAAGGCACGGAACAGTCTATAATTCAGTTTGTGTAAGTTCTTCTAATCAGCTCCTACTTAACTGACTCAGCTCACTAGAGGAACCCGAAGTTTGCTTTCCTGCTTCATGGTCATTGATGCCAGCTGTTTGAGGCATGTGTGCCTGCTCCTCTTGTCAGGTACCAAACAAAAGAAGCTTTATAGCCTCTTCAAACTGCTTGCATCAGTTTGTTTTTGTGTAATTAGCATGTAGTCTAACTGAATATTATGTAATTGGGCTCTGAAAACAAGAGGGTCACAATATATATGATATCAAAGCAGAAAGGGGTTAGCATAATCAGGACGGGGTACCACGGAAGGAATCAGGAGTAGGATCAACAGGATACATGAAAATGCCTTGATAAAACCCACCACTTTGTAGACTTTTTTAAAATTATCACATTTAGTTACAGATCTTGAAAATAAATGTATTGAGCAAAGAAGTATAAAGATAAAAATTAAATAGATCCTCTCAACAACTTATTAATTACCTTGGCAAAATTCAATAGAATTGGATGCACAATTGCTGTTCAGTCGTCATATGAGAGACAAGTTCAAATGACAGGAAAGAAAATCATAAAAGTCTAGAAAATTTTTCATTCAATACATATGACAGTGTGGCTGAACTTTGACTTAGCTTATTAAGAGAAGAAACCAAGATGGCAAATGTTGTGCTGTGGGGTTGTGGAAGCAACTGAAACAAGGACAATAGTCACCCAAACCACGTGTTTTCCCATGGACCCTGCCAGAAGCAATGCACCTTTCCACCAGCCCTTCATAAGCACCGGTATGTAGTAATATGAGCGGCGGCAGGGTTGCGTCCCCAAATCCCCAGCCGCCTGGCTCGGCTCGGCTAGCTTATGCCCCAAATAATTACACGGACACTGTATTCTTTTAAACACTGCTCTGGCCCATCTCTAATAATCTATGTAGCGCCCCTAGGTGCGCTTACCGGGAAGATTCTAGCCTAAGTCCATCCTGGGTCGGAGCTGGGGCATGGTGTGCGTCTTCCCTGGAGCAGGTAGCATGGCGTCTCTCTGAAGGCTTCTGCTCTGGAGAGGAGAGCTGTGGAGTCTGACCTCACTTCCTCTTCCTCCCAGCGTTCTGTTCTGTTTACTCCACCCACCTAAGGGTGGGCCTATCAAATGGGCCTAGCAGTTTCTTTATTGCTTAGTCAAAGAAATCAACAGATTGATATATGACACTCCCCCATCACTTCCCCTTTTTCTGTTTAAACAAAAAAGAAAGGCTTTAACTTCAACCTAGCAAAATTACATATAACAAAACAGTTATCAAGTAAAAGTTACATCAGAAACATTTATACATATAACAAAATTGACCGTAAATCTCTATCAATAAAGCAAAATCTATACTAATGCAAATTATTTATGTCTATATCATATCCCCCTTTAAATGTTAAAGAACATTTATAAACTATATTTGGGAACATGGGCGCAGTTTTTTCTCTCCAAACTGCTTCCTGCTGAATGGGGGCGTCGTTAATGATTTTAGGGTGTAACCTGTGTGCCAGGTTTATCTCAGTTGGCAGTTGAGCAAGGCAATTTTCTGAAGATGTTCACAGCAACCCTTCAGGAGGACGTGGTCCATCATACCAAATCGGAATAGAAGAAATCCATAGAGTCTCATCCTCTGTGAAAACAAAAGAAGACTCTCTCCAAAGCATCATATCCTTAGACCCAAATTCTGAAATCGTAATACCCTTATATCCATTCTGGTTTAGCTTGGCAGCCCATGTAATGAAATGTCTCTCTGTACTTAGCTCCTTCACAGTCAAAAATTTTAAAGAAAACACAATAATACAAAGAATCCAGACTCTCTGTGAATTTTTCATCTTTACGCGGCTTATTTTTCTTTATTTCTTTTAATCTCTTAACTATCTGTACTCTGTCTCTTTAAAGACTTTACCTTTTTTTTTTTTAACCGTTAACTTTATTCTCTATATTCCTTTTCTTCTCTCTCTCAAGCCTACGTACATTCATCCAACAGTGTGACTCGTTTAGTGGTCTGAATCTGTCCTATTGTGAATCTACAATTTTTTACTATCCAGGAGCACTTTTGATTTGCACCTTTAAATCACTAGGCGCTTAAGAATCTAAAATGTGACATTCCTAGGTTAACTTTTTGCTTTTTGACGTATATCTGTAGACCAGGCTGTCTTTGAACTCTCAGAGATCCGCCTGTCTCTGCCTCCCAGGCATTGGGATTAAAGGTGGTTGCTACTACACCTTGAACTCACAGAGATCTGTTTGTCTCTGCCTTCTAGGCACTGGGATTAAAGGCATGTGCTACCACACCTTGAAGTCACAGAGGTCTATCTCCCTCTGCCTCCCAAGTGTTGGGATTAAAGGTGTGTACTAAGACACACAACAACTCTCTTCCTTTTTTTGTTTTTTGATTTAAGAACTTTAACTTTCAGCTTGCATATATTTTTAACACACAGTAAACCATTTAGAAATTTTTTTTGTCTCTGAATCTCTCTTTACTGTATCTCTGTCTTTTTCTGACCACAAGAGCCTTTAATTTACCAAGCAATATCAGTAGGACTAAAGGCGTGGCTTTGCCAGCTAGATCCAGTCCATTCCTTAGCTTTTCAGCCTCTTGGCTGAGGTACTGGCTGTAGCCATGTTTATAGCATTTCAAGGTCCCTGCCAGCCAGCAAGCTACAACAGACAACACTCAAGTCCTCTCTCGGTAGCCGGCCCTCCTGCCTCAAACAGTCAGAGTTTGCCCTGGCAGGATGGCCCAGAAAGCCGGCATTTTAAAACGGCGCAGCTTTTTTCCTGCTACGGCTGAAAACCGAAAAGCATGCGTTCAGCTTTTCGTCAACACCGTTTAAGTGTTTCGTGGCAGGACCTCTTAATGAGCTGCAGGCTTTGCAGCTGAAGCTGAGTCAGGAAGCCTCTTGGGGCTACCAGGTAGGAGCGGCACTCAGCACTTTAATTCTGAGACTGAGCGTGTAGCACAGAAATTCTTTTCATCCAAGTAACATTCAAATCTGACAGGCAGAGCACTGCGCAGTCTAAAAACACGTCTCTGTATGGCAGCAGGAATCCGCCATGCTCTTCTGCCTGCCTAAGCCTGATTCTGCCTTCTGCCCAGGAGCAGGCGGGGAGCTCTGAGTCATCATCAAGGTCTCAGAGCACTCTCCTTCGGATCCCAAGCGGGAACACAAACATAAAGCCAGAGTTTGCATTGGTGGCACAGCCCCAGGAAGCAGCGCTTTAAGATAACGCAGCTTTTTTTCTGCTGCTGTTGCCGAATCAGGAAATCTCTCTACAGCATGCCACCAACAAACAGCAAAAATCTGTGTTAAACTCTCTCTCCCTTATTTTTAAGACTTCTCAGGTTTTTTAAGTGGGTTTAGTTAGCCCCACGTTGGGCGCCATTTGTAGTAATATGAGCGGCGGCAGGGTTGCGTCCCCAAATCCCCAGCCGCCTGGCTCGGCTCGGCTAGCTTATGCCCCAAATAATTACACGGACACTGTATTCTTTTAAACACTGCTCTGGCCCATCTCTAATAATCTATGTAGCGCCCCTAGGTGCGCTTACCGGGAAGATTCTAGCCTAAGTCCATCCTGGGTCGGAGCTGGGGCATGGTGTGCGTCTTCCCTGGAGCAGGTAGCATGGCGTCTCTCTGAAGGCTTCTGCTCTGGAGAGGAGAGCTGTGGAGTCTGACCTCACTTCCTCTTCCTCCCAGCGTTCTGTTCTGTTTACTCCACCCACCTAAGGGTGGGCCTATCAAATGGGCCTAGCAGTTTCTTTATTGCTTAGTCAAAGAAATCAACAGATTGATATATGACACTCCCCCATCACCGGTAAACAGACATGGACTTACCTCCCTGAAGCCCTGCCACTTACAACAGAAAATTGTTAGGCTGTTCTGGGTTTCTCTTTGAGGGAACTGTCATGGATGGGAGGAATAAAAGAGCAAAACTACCTTTTTCTCTTTAGACAACCATTTCTACCAGTTGTCCAGCTTTTACAGTGCTGGGAGATGCTGAGCAGACAACTGGCAGAGAAAAGACATCCCTGGTCTACCCAGCACAGTCCTCTGCATGCTACAATAACAACCTGCCAGGCAGGTTGTGCCCACTGGTGAATACTGGCATGACAGTTATGAGTGATGGAGGTGGGCCTTGTATCTTATCTATTGCTCTCATTGGTTAACTAATAAAGAAAACTGCTTGGCCTGATATGATGGAAAATTAGGTAGGTGGAGTAGACAGAACAGATTGCTGGGAGAAAGAAGCCGAGTCAGGCAGTCGCCATGATTCTCCCACTCCAGACAGACACAGGTTAAGATCTTCACTGGTAAGCCACCTCGTGGGCTACACAGATTATTAGAAATGGGTTAGATCAATATGTAAGAGCTAGCCAATAAGAGGCTAGAACTAATGGGCCAAGCAGTGTTTAAAAGAATACAGTTTCCGTGTAATTATTTCTGATAAAGCTAGCTGGGTGGCGGGAAGCAGCCCGCCGCTCCTATCACTACATATGAGAATGACCAACCTCTTTGCATTAGATTTGAGACCTGCTCCATAGAAAGGATTTCACACGTGGAACTATGAACATGATCAAATCCCATGACTGGAGGAATCAGGGCCCTAGGGTGGCAAACCTACTGGTGGTGTTTCACTGAATAGTCTTACTGTCAGGCTACCTTCTTAAACTTCATGTTTATTCCCAGAGATTTGTTCTGCATTCAATCTTGGTCAGAGAGGCTTTTTTTGCGGTGAGCAGAGAGACTGATGCTAAAAGTGCTGAGAAAATATGGCTGCGAGGGCTTAGCTGTGAATAAGCCATATGTATGAAACTTCCCTTACACAAGCCTCAGAGCTTGAATGTGTCCCCAGGAGAGTTGGAAAGAAATAAGGGCAAGTGGACAAGGTCAACACATACTGTATATATGTATCATAATTACTTTTCTCATGTTGTAAAGACACCATAGCTAAGACAACTTACAGAAGAAAGTGTTTGTTGGAGTCTTACAGTTTCAGATGGTCAGAATCCATGACCATCATGGCAAGGAGCATGGCAGCAGGAGGGGGCATGGTGTTGAAGCTGGGGTTGAGAACTCACATCTTGAGATGTGGTTAAAGGCAAAGAGAAAATTAACTGGGAAACCTCAAACTCCACCCTCAGTGACACACCTTCTCCAATAAGGTTGCACTTCTTTTTTTATTGTTTTTATTGAGCTATATATTTTTTTTCTCCTCTCCCCTCCCTTCCTCTTTAAAAAGGGGAGCATGGCCTCTGTTTGAGGTGTCTGCCCCAGAGAGGAGAGCTAACGAGTCTGAGCTCACTTCCTCTTCCTCCCAGCATTCTGTTCTGCCTACTCCACCCACCTAAGGGATAGCCTATCAAAATGGGCCAAGGCAGTTTGTTTATTACCAATGACCTTCCTCCATCATTTCCCCTTTTTCTGTTTAAACAAAAAGGAAAGGATTTAACTTTAACATAGCAAAATTACATATAACAAAACAGTTATCAAGTAAAAATTACAATATTTACATCTATTTTATCTTTATCATAACTAAGGAAAACTATAACTAACTATTCTTCAACTCCATCAAAGACTCCAGAAAGATACAATATTACCTAAGCCAACAAGAAATAAGCAACTTTCAAAACTCTAGAAATGACAGAGACATTTTGCTGCCTGGACAGTCACCCAAAGTTCCTCTGTACTGTTGGGGCATCCATCTTAGGCCTACAGGCCCATAGTTTCCAGCAGACATTTCCATGAAGCAAGAAATTTCAAAGGCAGTCACTATCTGCTTGTCCTGAAGAATGTCTTGCAGACTCTTTCATGAATCAGAAACCCCGAAAGATCATCTCACCTTTAGGCAAGTTCAGCAGTCCTCTCTCTGCAGGTTCTCTGTGTCCAGTTTATGCAATAGTCCAGGCAAGAGCAGTTTTCTTGCTCAAATGGGTATCAAACTCCATAAGGATCCTCTTCGATGCCCATCTTCTTCTTGAGGTAGATTGGTGCTGCCAGGAGCAGAGTGTCTCATTGTCATGAAAAACCCTAAGTTATTAAAAACATTTAAAATGCCATATTCTATAATCTTTGAAAAATATGAAGAATGTCTATCTAAAATATATCTATGTACATCTAGAAAATCTTAACTAACATGACTACAAGCTTGACTACTATTGATTATCCATTAACAACCTATATACACTACATTTTTAAGTGAACTACACAATCACAATAGCTTAATCAAGATCAGAAATACATATACATATAACAAAATTGACCTTAAGTCTCTATCAATAAAGCAAAATCTATAGTAATGCAAATTATTCATACCTATATCATCTCCCCCTTTAAATGTAAAAGAACATTTATAAACAATATATGGGAACATGGGTGCAGCTATTTCTCTCCAAACTGCTTCCTGCTGAATGGGGGCACTGTTAATCAGGTCTTTTATGGTATAACCTGTCTGCTAGGTTCATCTCAGTCAGCAGTTGAGTGAAGTATTTTTTGAAGGTGTTCACAGCAACCCTTCAGGAGGGTGTGGTCCTTCATACCATATTGGGATAGAGGCAATCCACAGACTCTCATCCTCTGTGAAAACAAAATAAGAAACTCCTTTCCAAAGCATCATGTCCTTAGATCCAAATTTCAAAGTCAAGGCATTTTCAAAATATCTATGTTGGATTAGTTCAGCAGCATTTATAAACAAATATCTTTTAGCAGCTGTTGCTCTTTTCTCAGCATTCAAACAATTCAAACAGAGCATAATAACATACAGTATCAAGATTCTCATTGTATTTTCCATCTTTGTGTGGCTTTATTTTAACCTCTATTTCATTTATTTTTACTTTTATTTTATATTCTCTGTATATATTTGTCCTGGAATAACTCTGTACACCAGGCTGTCCTTGAACTCTCAGAGATCCTTCTGTCTCTGCCTTCTAGGCACTGGGATTAAAGGTGTGTGCTACCACACCTTGAAGTCACAGAGGTCAATCTCCCTCCGCCTCCCAAGTGTTGGGATTAAAGGTGTGTCCTACCACACCCAACTACTCTCTTTCTTCCATTTTTTATTTTTAAGAAGTTTAACTTTTAGCTTGCGTATATTTTTAACACATTGTAAATCATTTAAACATTTTCTTTGACTTTGAGTCTTTCTTTTACTGTATATGTCTCTTTTTTGACCACATGAGTCTCTAAATTACTGAGCAATATATTGATTTCCATATGGCTATACAAGTTTGCTCTCCCACCAGCAAGGGAGGAGTGTTCCCCTTGCCCCACATCCCCACCAGCATGAACTGTCACTTATATTTTTGATATTAACCATTCTGACAAGTGAAAGTTGGAATATCAAAGCCATTTTGATTTGCATTTCCATGATGGTTAAAAAGTTATTACTTATAGTGCTTCTCAGCCATTTGAGAAATTCCTCTGTTGAGACTTCTCTATTTAAATATGTACTCCATTTTTGTATCCCATTTTTAATTGGATCATTTGGTTTGTTGATGTCTAGTTTCTTGAATTCTTTATATATTTTGGATATTATCCGTCTGTCAGAAGTAGGGTTGTGGAAAATCTTTTCCATTTCTGTAGGTTGCTGTTTTGTCCTTTGCCTTACAGAAATTTCAGAAATTACAGAAATTAGTAAGTCCCACTTATTAATTGTCAGTCTTAGTGCCTGCACTATTAGTGTTCTTTTCAGGAAGTTGTCTGCTGTACCAATGCATTCAAGGCTATTTCCCACTCTCTTGTCTGTCAAGTTCAGTGTGTCTGGTTTTATGTTGAGGTCTTTGATCCATTTGGACTTGAGTTACCACAAAGATACTTGCTCAACTATGTCCATAGCAACATTCATATTAGCCAGAAACTGGAAACAGCCTAGAGGTCCCTCAACTGAAGAATGGATAAAGAAAATTTACACATGAAGTATTACTCAGATGTTAAAATAACATCTTGAAATTTGCATGTAAATAGATGGAACAAGAAAAAAAGTCACCCTGAATGGGTACCCAAATCCAAAAAGAAAAACATGGTATGTACTCACTTATAAGTGGACATGACCTATAATAGAGTGAAAAGAACCATGATACAATCCACAGACCGAGAGAGGCTAAGTAACAAGGAGGGTCCAAGTGGGGGGACATATGGATCTCCCTGGGAAGTGGAAGTAGATTTAGTGGGTAGACTGAGGGTAGGTGGGCATAGGAACTGGATGGATTAGGTGAGGGAGGAGGAAGAGAGTACTAGGAGAGACGACTGGAATTGGGGTGGGGTATTTCAGAGGTGAGGTAGAAACCTATTGCAATGGGAATTTCCAGGAATCCATAAGGGTGACCTTAGTGAAGACTCCTAGTCCTGTGTGATATGGAACTAGGTAAGGCTTCCAGTTGAGGGGCTGGGACACCAATCCAGCCACAAAACCTTCAACCTACAATTAGTCTTGCCTTCAAGATGTGCTGGGGTAAAGGTGTCACAGAACTTATAGGAGCAACCAACCAATGTTTGGTCCAAATTGAGACCTATGCTGCAAGAGAGAGCCCATGCCTAATACACCTGGAGGGAGTCTGAGTATCCCAGGGACCAAGGATGGAACCAAAAAAAAATGATGGGAAGAACAATGAAACGATTCCTAATGATTCTCTTCTATACTTGTCAAAAAGAGCCTAGCATAATCATCATCAGAGAGGCTTCATCCAACAACATCTGGAAACAGATGCATGGATCCACAGCCAAACATTAAGTAGAGCTCAGAGGGTGAGGAAGGATCGTAGGAGCCAAAGGGGTCAAGTCACCATGACAAAACAGCCCACAGAATCAACTAACTAGGGCTCAGAGGGGTTCACAGAGATTCAACTGACAGTCAGGGAGCCTGTATGGACCTGACCTATGTCCTCTGCATATATGTTATGGTTGTGTAGCTTGGTGTTCCTATAGGACTCCTAACAGTTGGAGCAGTGTCTGTCTCTGACTCTTTTGCCTGCCTTTGGGACCCTTTTCCTCCTACTGGGTTGCCTCATTCACCCTTAATAAGAGGGGAGGCCTTAGTTTTTATTGTAACTTGGCATGCCATGTTTGCTGGATATCCTTGGATGGCCTCCTGAAGGGAAAGGAGGAGTAGTGGATCTGGGGAAGAGGAGATGTGGTGGGGAGGGACTGGCAGGAGAGGAGGGAGGGGAAACCATAGCCACGATACAATATATGAGAGAACAATTTTTAAAAAAATAAGATAAAATAATTTAAAGTTTAAAAAATGTATCTACTTGAGAAGGATTTCAAAATAGTTCTTCATCCTCCATCTGCCTAAGGAAACTCAAGCCTTAGGACTTAAAGTATCAACTTTGTGTTTTCCTGTGAACTTCAGTCCTACAGCAATAGCATGAAGAGATTCATTTACCCGGAGCACACTAAGCCACACAGCCAGCAAATTTATATTCCACTCTACAGTGCACTTATCTCTGTACAAGCACTCTGGTGATTAGCGAATGAACCTCTAGCTGCACGGAGCATTCCTCTAATGGTGAGGATTAGCATTAATTCAGTACCAAAAACCGAACTGGATAATTGGCATAAAAATGTCAAGGATGGCAGTGCTTATTCCTTGGGTACCAAACAGTGGTGCTGGACTAGTTACTTGTATGGGTTACTTTTCTCAATTAATACCTGACAAGAAGCAGTATAAGGGAGGAAGGATGCACTTTAACCCACAGTTTGAGGGCAGAGTTCATTGTGACTCGGAAGGTGCAGAAGTGGGAGCAACTGTCACTGTGGTGGCAGGTACTTGAGACTGCTAGCTCACATATTGTCAGCTCATGAAACAGAGACCAGAGCCAGAGGCAGGCTTTTCTACAACCTCCAGCCCATCACCCCACACCCCACACTCCTCTAGCAACACACTTCCTCAAGCTAGGCTCCACCACCCCAGGCTTGCACACCTGTCAGAAGAGTGCACCAGCAAGGACAAAATGTTCAGACGTCTGAGCCTGTGGGAGACACTTCACATCCAGATCAGAACACCCCTTATTTTTGTTTTTGTTTTCTCTCAACTACCATCCAAATATATTAAATAAAAAATTCCAGAAGTAAGCAATTTTTAAGTTTTAAATCACACACTTCTGAGTAGTATAATGAGTTCCTGCTCTCCTTCTCTGCCCATGCTTGCGGGTTCACACCCAAACTGTATATGCTGCGTTCCTGAAGGTCACTCAGCAGCTGCTTCACTTATCAGGCTGAGCATCATGGTACTTGATGATACTACATGATGCATGATGATACTTGACACTACAGTGCTTGAGTTCTTTTCTTTTGTTTAATAAGGGCTCTAAAATAAAAAATATTACTATATATTTTAATATTATTACATTTATTTATTGTATTATAAAAGCATGCATGTGGAGTTCAGAGGACATTTTTGGGGTGTTAGCTCTGTGATTCCACCATGTGGGTCCCCCGAATTAGACTTAACCAACAAGCCTGGAGTTGAGTGCCTTTACCTGCTGAGCTATCTATCTCACTGGCTCTGCAGTTCATTCTGTATTTATTTTGTTTTAAATCTCTGACTGTACCTAAATCAGTCCCTTGCTGTAGTTAATATAAGTTTAATTTTGTGTGCATGTGTAAAGAAAATGTATTCACTGTATGAGGTTGGTATTATCAGTTATGTCACATTTCAAGCAAGGGGTTGAGACCCACCTACTCTACATGGAGGACAATTCTGGCCATGAGTTTCTCTCATGTCTCAAAGAGCACCATGACTTTCATTGGCATTTTCTTGTTCATTTCTGTCAAATTTGTCATCTCAAGTTTAATCTTCATCCTAAGTAAATATTTCAATACTCCAGTTTACCCAAGGCAGCTGCATGCACTCCCCTCATCTCTAAAGTACACCATGAGACACAGGGAGGTGGGCTGCGTGCACCCCCCCCCCAGCTCTAACATACACCATGAGACACAGTCGAGATAGGCTGTTTTTGAAAAGTGACCCCAGGAAGCAGCAGGAGAAAGAGGAAAAATTTAGTCTTGGAAATACAGAAACCAAACACGAGGTTCAGTTCTGAGCCTATGGTTCCTGTGGGCTCCTGAGACTCAATCTTGCTGGATGTTATTGGTTATTTTTGTAAATATGCCTCAAAAGTGCCCCAACCAAGAGTGAGAAAAATTAGTACTGATCCCACGTCTTCATCAACTGTAAGAGCTCATTCCAGAAGAATTGGTCATCAGCCTCTCCCATCTGCTCTGCTTTAACAGATAAAATCCTCAAAGGGTGGGGTGAAAGCTTGGTTAGCAATGCGCCTGCTAAGCAAGCCTGAAGGTCTGAATTTAGATCCCCGGAGTCTGCACTGGAAGCTGGGAGTGTAAATCCAGTGTTGGGGAGGAAGAAACAAGAATCTGTTGGTCTTCAGAACCAGTGTTTCAACTTCAGTAAAAGACCCTGGCACAGAAAAAAAAAAAAGATGATAGAGGAAAACACTTGACATTGACTTCTGACTTCCATGCCCACGTTCACACAGGTGCACACACATTCAAGGAGGCGCTTGCCTACAGAAGGCAGCATGTGAAAGGGTGGGAGGTACACCCAGCTGGGAGCAGAGACGGACAGATTCTATTCTGTGCACTGTTCAGAGCAATGCTTGGAGAAATGAGAGCAATCCCACCAGAGAGAAATAGTAGAAAGGCCCTGGGTAGGCTTCACCTTCTGCTGGCCTCTCATCAAGGAGGCTCCAGTGAGATTTCCCCATTCAGTTACCATCATCAGGTTCCTGATATCTCATGAAGACCACAGCACTCTGCTGAAGAGATGGGTTGTTACTTTCAATTCAAAGAAATTCAAAGCAATAGTATGAGAAAAAAGAAAAAAAGAAACCATAATATGCCTAGCTCTCCAGAGACGTTCTGCAGTCTCATAGAAAGGACATACCCAGCCTGGAAGTTAAGGGCTCTCCTTGTTCTCCATGTTACTTGAATCTCCTCATTATCTATGTCATGGTTGACTTTAAGCTCCTATCAGTTGTTCATTAAATACTGCTGTAGTCTTCCAAAAGTACCAAAGATAGAAGCTGGCAGATGCTCCAGCCAGGACCTAAAGTTGACATTTTAATGACTAAGCCCAGTGCTATCAATACTACAGGGGAGGCTGTATGCCATAGCAATTTACAGACACTAGTAATACCACTCTCAGGTTCCTCCTCGTCTCCAAACCTGTAAATGTTTTCGTAAGTATTCCAGGAATCCTCTGAGACTCTGGGTCCAGGTACAGTTTCAAACATCCTCTAGATGTGAGCCTCTGCTCTGTAAAGCATTTCCAGACAGCTACTTCCTAGTCATCTCAAATTAACTCGAGAAACCTTGTGTGGGAATGGCATGCTTCAGCTCCCCCGCTACCCTTCTGTGACTTGTTCAGTGAAATTCATAACAAAGAAAAAGGGGAGGCAGGCAGGAGGGAAGCAAATGCATCAGGAAGAAGAAAGGAATATCTGCAGTGCCTCACCAAGGAAGTGGTGCTGCTTGGGTTGCCGGAAGTCACTGAGCAAATCCATAGCTCAGACAAATGGCTGCCTCACACCTACTAGGACAGATTCAGCAGTTGGACTTGAAGATCAAAAATGTCCATTCTACAGTTGTTTTAAATGTACAGTGAGGCACTGAAGGATCAGCAGTTTAAATCATGAGTGGCCTCTAGAGAGAACCTCGGTTATATTCCCAGCACCTACATCCCCCATCAGTTAGCTCACAAGTGCCTGTAACTGCAGCTCTCAGTGGACTTTGCATTTATATGCACAAACGCACATGCAGACACATACAGATACACATACTTTAAAACAAAACTAAAATAGTTTTCAAAATGGACAGTGAGATTCGAGGACATTGCTTAAATGTCCAACAAACCAAGCACACTCAAAGTTCTTTGCAAATGTTGATGGGGAGATGTGAGGCTTCTGTTCTCACAGCTACCCGGCCAGTGAGCAGCATCCCTCCATGGTCTGTGCTTCAGCTCCTGCCATGGCTTCCCTCCGTGATGCACTCTAATCTCATCTGGATGCTGAAATAAATCCTCTCCTTCTCAAGGTGACTCAATAGTGGTCTACAACAACAAAAGGAAAACAAACTTTTAAAAAGGCTACCTCCTCTTCCTTGACCATTGATGCTATCTTCCCAGCTTCACCTAGAGGAAGGGGAAACAGAGCTTCCTGGGGTCTCTTTTACAAAGACACCAACCTGCCTTTGGTAAGTGATTGGCTATCCCAGGAGCCTGATGTAGAGAACAACAGAACTGTGGGGCATTGTTAGAAAGGTGGGCACAATGGCTGACCAGAAAAGCTTCCTTCACTTCCATATCTTACTCCCACAGTTGTGCTAACAACACCGAAGAGTGTTTTCCTAGTTACTGCTTTCTCTCATCCTCTAAACAAGACAGGGCCCATGAGATGGATTGTTGATATGGAGCACCCTTCTGTATGCTGTGAATGTTTTATCACCATTGGTTAATAAAAAAGCTGGTTTGGCCTAGAGCAGGGCAGAATATCGCTATGTGGGAAAGCCAGACTGAACACAGGGGAAAGAAGGTGGAGTCAGGGAGATGCCAGCAGTTGCAAAGGAATAAGATGGCAGAGCGTTACCAGCAGCCCATGGGGCACCTGGCAATATACAAATTAATAGAAATGGGTCCATTCACGTTATAAGTGCTAGTTAATAATAAGCCTGAGCTGATAGGCTAAGCCTCAGAGTAGTTATTTGAGAACTAGGGAGCAGGAAAGAAACCTCCAGTTACAGGCTGTCCTTAGTGTGGGTCCTAGCTATGGGTTATCCCAGTGTGGGTCTAGAGATGGGCTGTTCCCAGCATGGGTCCTAGAGAGGGGTTGTCCCCAGCATGGGTCTAGAAATGGGCTGTCCCCAGCATGGGTCCTAGAGAGGGGTTGTCCCCTGCGTGGGTCTAGAGATGAGTTGTCCCCAGCATGGGTACTAGAGATGGGTTATCCTAAGCGAGGACCCTAGAGATGGATTATCCCCATTGTGGGTCCTAGACATGGGTTATTCCCTGTGAGGAGCTTAGAGATGGGTTATTCTTAATGTGGGTTCTAAAGATCGGTTATCCCCAGCATAAGTTCTAGAGATCCTTAGCATTGGTCCTAGACAAGGGTTATCCCTAGTGTGGGTCCTAGAGATGGATTATCCTTAGCATGGATCCTAGAGATAGGTTATCCTTAGCACGGGCTTGAGAAATGAGTTATCCCCCAGTGTGGGCCCTAGAAATGGGTTATCCTTAGCTTGGGTCCTACAGATAGGTTATCTACAGTATGGGCCCTAGAGATGGAGTATCCCCAGTGTGGGTCTTAGAGCTGTGTTGTCCCTAGGGTGGGCCTTGTTAAGTGATCCATTTGGAGTTTGAGTCTGCAACTACATTACTTTACTGCTTAACAAAATAATAATTTTTTTGGCTATGTTCTTTAAAATCATGATTCCTGTTCTGTTTAATCTGCCCATTAACAAAATGCACCCATTTTCTCTGCCTACAGTGGGAGTTTGGCTCTCTGAAGTCTAATGCAGTGACTAAAAATAATGTAATTAAGCCTAGTCAGATCCTATCAGAAGCCAAACAGTGGAAAATGAACTCTTGAGCTTGTGAGCAAGACACATAAACCCAAAGCTCCTCAGAACTATCCTGAGGCAGGTAAAGGCATCTGAGCAATCAAATCAGCAGTGACTGCCCAGGAATTTGCCCTACTGACTTCAGCCGGACTGGTCTAAGAACCTTAGCTGCCTTCATGTGTTTGTGCAAATTAGACTGCTAGTAAACCCTTATGTCCAGGGATAAACTCTGTCTAAAGACCTGTAAGAAAAATTAACTCAACTTAAAACACCGACCCAGAGTAGTATAAAGGGGGCAACTTCTATGCCCACTCTTCAACACTGTTTTGATTCACTCTACCTTTTTCAAGATAAAGAGTAGCATACTTAAATTTACTTTATGCTGCTGACTTCTGGGTAGACTTCTAGACCGGACTGCTCATTTTCATTATTTGTGTATGAATACATATGAAGTTTTTACATAGTAGGCTATGAACTATGAGGCTAAAAATATTCTGCAACATTTCCTACTTGCCTCTTAAATTTCTTTATTATGTAACACAAGATAAATAATAATAAAGTCAAATCTGTGCATTTAAATAATGTGTTTTCCTTTAAGAGTATTTTCCATTCCTTTTAGTTAAAATATCATGCCCTGCCTCCACATCAGAAGTATATACTTTTCTTCCTGTTTTAGTAGCCTTTGTCAGATTTAGATTTGAATATATATGAAAATAATTTTAATATATAGATTTTTTTTCAATGTACATTCAGTCATCCCTAAAACATCTATTGACTCTTTCACCCAGTTGCTTGCAGTCACTTTTTTTTAAATTCAAACCAAACATACACAGGAGAAGATACAAAAAACACAGAACACCTTCAGAGGTTACTTTGTCCTATTCCCCTCTAAATCCTTAGGCTAATATCACACTGTTTTGTTAAATACCTAATGTGTGAAATACCCACATACAAAAACTCATTTGCAAAATGTTATTAGCTATCCTTATTTGCTTCTTCTCCAGATGAACTTCAGTTTTTATTAGCTGTTCTGACTTGTTTAATCTTCAAAAGAGCCTTAAAATCACTAGCTACTCCAGAAGTACTCTGAAATCTAATGAGATTTTATGGACATTTCATTATAAATTAATTTTAAAATTTATTCTTTATAATATTTAGTCTTTCAGGATTTTGTTATGCAGCACACTTTAGTCACTTCTAATCTTTCTGTCCTGCACTAATTTGTATTTCCCACTAAGTCTTGTTAGAATATTACTAAGGAATATAATACAGAAACCTAGTGAACAAGAGAAAATGGAGCATATAAATAAACACACATATTATACAATTGCACATACCCACGCAATGGGAAGATTGGCTCTAGCATCTGAGTCATCATTCTGTACGGCTTGGTAGTCGTGGCTGGAGTGTGGGAAACCTGTTGAGTTTGTACATCTATTTATACGCACAGTTGGTGTCCTTGCAGAAAACAAATAATACACTCAAGGGGGTTGAAATTCTTGAAGTCTGATCACAAACACATGAGCAGGGCTAAGGTCATTGAGGGAAAACCCAGCATGAGGACTCACAGCCGTGGACTTTGTCTTGGTGACTCTTCTCTTTGTTATGACAAAAAACGCAAAGCAGTCTGCTTGGAAGGGCTGCTGTTAGGGACATCATGGCAGCAGGCTTGAGGCAGCCGGTCACAGTGCACACACACTCAGGAAACAGAGTGGTGCGTGCTGGGGCTCAGTGTACTTCTCCTTTCCAGTCTGGAACACCAGCCTGAGGAAGGATGCCATCAGCATTTCAGGTGAGTCTCCCCTCGTGGAAACTTCTCTGAAAACACGCCTCAGACACACCCACAGGTATACTCACTCGGGGCGGGAGAGCGGGGGGACAATGAAGCTCTCCATCACAGAAGTCCTTCCTTGAAGGGGCAGGGCAAGGGGGTAGGCTTTACCCAAAGCCCAGTAAGAAGCATCGCTATGAGAGGAGGCTACCCGGACATTGTCGCAGCGTGGTGGAGAAGTGGTAAATACTGGCCTTCACTACTGCCTGCTTCTTTACTTTGTTCTCCAGCTGGTGCCTCTCGATTGCTGAAGCCAAAGAAATGGGTCCGAGAAGCCCGAATAGTACAGGGCTTTCCTAACTATTATTTTTAACTTCTCAGCAGGTTATACATTTATATAATAAATATTAGTCATCCTCCCTGTCTTATTGCAACATGTCACCACTCCCAATTCTCCTCAAGTAATGCCATTCCCTGATGACTAAGCATTCAGATACATGAGCCTGTGGGCCCTTCTTAAAACAGATCGCATACTTTCAGCACACAACAGCACACGATACACATTAGCTTTCCAAAAGGAGAGAGAAGGGACGCAGTGAGGAAACAATGGATCAAAGCGAGACTGGAAACCATCAAGGCAAACTCCAAATTCTCTATATCCATGAGATGTCAAAGTACTCTTTGAATTTCTAACTCCTTTTAGCTTTTGTTGTTGTTGGAGACAGGATTTTTCTGTGTAGTTCCAGGCTGTCCTGTACACCAGGTTGGCCTCGAACTCAGAGATCTGCCTACCTCTGCCTCTCAAGTGCTGGGATTAAAGCCACTACCACCTGGCTCTCTTTAACTTTGTTGACTGCAGCTTCTCTTTCTTGGGCTGGTTCCACACCCAGTCTGCAGTTTCCTTGGCAGGAACCCCATAGTTCTGGCATCTGCAACATCTTGGGGTCTTCAGTGAGATTCAGGCTCCAGCACCACAGCTTTTCACAGTGACTTCTCTGGGCCTCCTGCACAGATATCTCTGACACATGCCTGGCCTCAACCACTTTCTTTAGCCACAGAGGGATATTCCACAACCCCCTTCTTTCGTCTAAAGCTAGAAGCACATGATTCAATTTGCCAATTGCTCCAGCTTGCTAAGTTGGAACTTGGCCCCTATGTTCAAATACATTTTCATCAGCTTTCTGTTTTCTATGGTTTCCTTCAATGTTTAAGCTTTCTTTACTTCCTTTCACAGGATGGAAACTGAGCTGGGTGGGGTCTTGCCCTGAAGTCACCACTCCCTTTGTTCCATTTTATATCAGGGTTGTCTTTAAATTTGGTCTCCTTGAGCACTGGCCTTAACTCCAATATACTTCCTGGTACCCCTTTTCTCTTCAAACTGTACATTTTTTAAAGTCTGTCCTTGCTCAGCTTGCACTTTTTCTTTATAGATCTGCACGAGAGTGGTCACTAATAACCAGAGGGCTTAGCTAATGTTAGGTCACTAATAACCAGAGGGCTTAGCTAATGTTAGGTCACTAATAACCAGAGGGCTTAGCTAATGTTAGGTCACTAATAACCAGAGGACTCAGCTAATGTTAGGTCACTAATAACCAGAGGGCTCAGCTAATGTTAGGTCACTAATAACCAGAGGGCTTAGCTAATGTTAGGTCACTAATAACCAGAGGGCTTAGCTAATGTTAGGTCACTAATAACCAGAGGGCTTAGCTAATGTTAGGTCACTAATAACCAGAGGGCTCAGCTAATGTTAGGTCACTAATAACCAGAGGGTTCAGCTAATGTTAGGTCACTAATAACCAGAGGCTTAGCTAATGTTAGGTCACTAATAACCGGAGGGTTCAGCTAATGTTAGGTCACTAATAACCAGAGGGCTTAGCTAATGTTAGGTCACTAATAACCAGAGGGCTCAGCTAATGTTAGGTCACTAATAACCAGAGGGCTCAGCTAATGTTAGGTCACTAATAACCAGAGGCTCAGCTAATGTTAGGTCACTAATAACCGGAGGGCTCAGCTAATGTTAGGTCACTAATAACCAGAGGCTCAGCTAATGTTAGGTCACTAATAACCAGAGGGCTTAGCTAATGTTAGGTCACTAATAACCAGAGGGTTCAGCTAATGTTGGTCACTAATAACCAGAGGGCTCAGCTAATGTTAGGTCACTAATAACCAGAGGGTTCAGCTAATGTTAGGTCACTAATAACCAGAGGCTTAGCTAATGTTAGGTCACTAATAACCGGAGGGCTCAGCTAATATTAAGTCACTAATAACCAGAGGGCTCAGCTAATGTTAGGTCACTAATAACCAGAGGCTCAGCTAATGTTAGGTCACTAATAACCGGAGGGCTCAGCTAATGCTAGGTCATTAACAACTGGAGGGCTTAGCTAATGTTAGGTCACTAATAACCAGAGGGCTTAGCTAATGTTAGGTCACTAATAACCAGAGGGTTCAGCTAATGTTGGTCACTAATAACCAGAGGGCTCAGCTAATGTTAGGTCACTAATAACCAGAGGGCTTAGCTAATGTTAGGTCACTAATAACCGGAGGGCTCAGCTAATGTTAGTTCACTAATAACCAGAGGGCTCAGCTAATGTTAGGTCACTAATAACCGGAGGGCTCAGCTAATGTTAGGTCACTAATAACCAGAGGGCTCAGCTAATGTTAGGTCATTAACAACTGGAGGGCTTAGCTAATGTTAGGTCACTAATAACTGGAGGGCTTAGCTAATGTTAGGTCACTAATAACCAGATGGCTCAGCTAATGTTAGGTCACTAATAACCAGAGGGCTTAGCTAATGTTAGGTCACTAATAACCGGAGGGCTTAGCTAATGTTAGGTCACTAATAACCGGAGGGCTTAGCTAATGTTAGGTTGTCTTGAAATCTCCTCCACCAGTACCATTCATCTAGTTCTTTTTCATCTAGCCGCAGGCAGATTCTTTTTTTTTTACTTGAACTTTTCTTTATTGCATGCATATCTGTAATAATTTTTTGACTAGGAGTGCTTTTTTTTTCTTTTAAGTGCTAAGTGGGTGTGGCTGGGACCAACTCCAGGCCCTGCCTGTTTACTCTGCCCAGTCCAACATGGTGGAGGCATTTTCGCTGCTTCTTTTTTTTTTAATTAATTTATTTATTTATTAAAGATTTCTGCCTCCTCCCCGCCACCGCCTCCCATTTCCCTCCCCCTCCCCAGATCAAGTCCCCCTCCCTCATCAGCTCGAAGAGCAATCAGGGTTCCCTGACGTGTGGGAAGTCCAAGGACCGCCCACCTCCATCGCTGCAGGCAGATTCTTTTGGACAGGAACAGAAAGCAGCAACATTCTTTGCCAAAATATCCCAAGAGCAGTCTCTAGACCACTCGCTAATACTTTTCCTCTCTAAAACCTCTCGTGCTGTGCTCCCATAACTGCCTTGAGCACTCTCTTCCATAGTCCCACAGTAAGAACATCATACAGCATTCAACTGTTTTCCTAATCCAAAGTCCCTCAAAGTCCCAGTCTTCCATATTTGTCAAGCAAACAGCATGGTCAGGCCTGTCACAACAACACTCTATTCCTCCATGGTGACAACCTCTGTCTTTAACATGCTCTATAGCTTTGAAAAGACACACACCATGACCATGGCAACTCTTATAAAAGAAATGATTTAATTGGGGCTTGCTTATGGTTTCAGAGGTCTAGTCCATTATCATCATGACAGGGAACATAGCAACACACAGGCAGACATGGTGCTGCCTATGTAATTTAGAGTTCTACATCCAGATCCATGGGCAGGAGGAGGAAAAGAATAGTTTGGGCTTCTGAAACATCAAAGCCCAGCTCCAGTGACACACTTCCTCCAACAAGGCCCATCTAACCAAACAGCCCACACCTCCTAATCCTTCTCAAGTAGTGCCACTCCTGATGAGTAAACATTCGAATATATGAGCCTATGGGGGCCATTTTTATTCAAATCACAACATTCCTGTACTGCTCTCTCACCCCTCTCTTGCTGGACCCTTCATCACAACAAATCTTCCTCTTGTTTCCATGTTTTCTTTGTACATGTGGCCCATTGAGTTTAATTAGAGTTTCTTGTCAGAGCACAGATGGGAGGTAATTACTGGAGTAGGAGCAACTTATCGATGGCTGGAGCCCTCTTTAAATCCACTAACTACCAAGAATCCCCCAGAGAGGGTGAGACCCCTTCGGTCATCTGGCTGTACAATCTTTATGGGCTACAATGTGATAGTTCAATTTATGTACAATAGCAAAATGGTATCAATTAGCATATCCATGACCTCAAGCATATATAGTTTCTTTGTGTTGAAAACAGAAAGATACTTTGAAATACACGGTAAGTTATTGTTGACTATGTTGGCTACAGTTACCCACTTAATCTGAAGATGTCATTTTCCCTATAAAGAACAACACTGAAAAAGGCAAAGATGAGGGGCTCTCAAGAGCCATGAGATATGCCAAAGGGCAATGCATGGTTTTTCAAATGAATAGAAGGCTACATATTTATGAAAGAAAGACACAATTAGTATCACCATCTTGTTCCCTTTCCACAATTAAGCATCCTGCAGATGCTATGCCAGGCTCTGGAATTCTGCTCACACAGTAAATCTGATTTCTTTGGATGTGTCTTGTTTGAATTAGTTATTTCACACATTAAAAAATGATTTTCAAACTCTATCGCATTCAGCAGTTGATATCAGTCTGTGACATCGCCCCTGTGTTTCCTGTTTCATTATTATGTACACCCAGATCTACCTCTGTCTTCAGTGCATCTCAACATTTTTATAACTTCAGTGTTCAAACTTTCTCACACTCAGCCAACAATAAGACTAATTTATGGATTACTTTATGCAGTTCTATAGTTTTGAGATTTTTCTGCCTTCTGATCCAAGCACAGGTGTCAAGATTTTGTTTCACTGTTTTCATTCTCTGAACTCAGAATTTGGTCTGTGGAGGCAGCTGGATGACAGAGCTCCAATACTCTGAGAAAATAAATTGTTGTTGTTCAAGTCGTTCGGTCTGTATACTTCTTTCAGGCAGTCCACACAAACTCTCACACTCTCCTTCCCTCTTAAGCTCATTAGCGTCTACACAAACAGATAGGCATACCATAGGCACTTGCCTTTTCCTGGACTGAATTCATCACCAGGCTAGAGTGAATGCCTTCTTGATTAGGATGTAAATAACTTCCAATATGAGGGGCAAAACTGTGTTTAGATTGTATTTGCTTACAATCTGAGTGACAATAGGAGAAAAAGTAAATCTTAGATTTTAAAATAGGATAATAATCACGTAATACATGGAAATTCTCATTAATGAAATGAGATCTAGTAGAGAACACATTCAATGTGGTACTTAAGAAATAACATCCAATGGCTGAGAAACACTTAAAGAAATATTCAGCATCCTTATCCATCAGGGAATGCAAATCAAAACTGCTTTAAGCTTTTATGTTATGCCAGTCAGAATGTCCAAGATCAATAAAACAAATGACAACTAAAAAAGAAAAAAAGAAATAACATTCAAGAAGTATTAACTACTTGTGCTGCCATAATTTTATATTACATGCATAATGGAAAGTATAATAATTCAGGACAGGAAATAGAGAGGTACATTTAGTGCTCTAGAGTAAGGTAGATAACTTGTAAGATATTACACACTTTGTTATTCATCTTAATTATGCATGAACTAAAGAAATGGACATGCTAATTTCCTTCAGAGAACCGTGCCTTTCTTCACTGACCCCGGCAAACCCTGTAAGGATCCCCACTCTGGGGCTCTCACAGCCGAGCTTCCTCTGCAGGAGACAGGCCACAGAGAGCAGAGTCAGCTGCCCAGGCCATTCCCCAGATCAAAGCTCTCCAGTTTCAGCTTCAGCAGGAAGTTGATCCAGGGAGAGAGCTTCGAAAAGACTGGCCATTCCAGATGACATCTGTCATGGAACTGGGATGAACTGAGAAAAAGCAGATCATGACATCTGTAATGGAACAGATCATGACATCTGAGCCATTTTAGAACACGGCAGTCTCAGAACCATAAGGATGCAACTGAACCTAAACTTGGTCTCCACGACACACAGGGTCAAGCAAGAGGCCTGGCAAGTTGTCCTCTGACCTCCACAAACATATCACAGCATGCCATGTGTTCCTGTGCAAGGACGTGTACACATATACATGCAAAAATAATTAATTAATTAAATTTAAAAATGAAGAGCTGAAGAGATGGATTAGAGGTCAAGAGCACATACTATTCTTCCAGAGTACCAGAGCTCAGTTCCCAGCCCCACATCAGCCGACCCAGAAGCACCTGCAACTCCAGATTCAGATGACCTGATTCCCTTTTATGACCTGTATAGGTACCTCATATATATGCACATTCAAATAGTGTTTAATTAAAATTTCTTAAATTTTAAAGAAATATTACTTTAACCCATGGATCACTTAAGTGCATGGAAGCAAGGTTTTTTATGGGGAGAAAGCAGTGGAATGTGTTTGCTAGGAAAGATTTTCAGGGGAGACGGTGATTAATTGTATTGCCATTAGGAAACACGCAGACAGTGCCATCATAAGGGAACACCAACGGTAAAGGGCTTGCCTGACACACACAAGTTTCTAGGTTCAAGTCACAGTAGCACTAAACATATCTTACAGCAAACACCACTTACAGAAAACCACAACCAATAAAAATGCAGTTATGGAGCCCAGTCCCAGTGGATACAGCTCTAAAATGCTCCCACACAAAAAGTTCAGAGATCATTGCAGAAGAGGTGGCAGAGAGACTGTGTGAGAGAGAGAGGATCAGGAAGTTTGCTGTGAGGTTGCGTCTCTCGGAATATCAGAAGCTACAGTCGTGGTCTCACCAACCATGAGTGCCGAAATACGGGCTGAACAAGGGTGATAGTAGCAGCCATACCGCGGTGGACAGAGGAGCACCTACAAGTCCTCAGCTGTACACAAAGAGCTACAGGAGACTAGGGAATGCCGGGAGCTGGAGGTTTCCCCAGGGCAGAGCACATTAACTCGTTATCCAGCACCAAGTGTTGTAAACATACATGGGAGTAACATTATACAAACCGAGCAGCTTGTTTTCAGGAATGTGTGTGTGTGTGAGTGAGAGAGAGGGGGGTGGGATATACATGGGAGTAACATACAGACCGAGCAGCTTGTTTTCAGGAATGTGTGTGTGTGTGTGTGTGTGTGTGTGTGTGTGTGTGTGTGAGAGAGAGAGAGAGGGGGGGGGATATATACATGGGAGTAACATTATACAGACCGAGCATCTTGTTTTCAGGAGTGTGTGTGTGTGTGTGTGTGTGTGTGTGTGTGAGAGAGAGAGAGAGAGAGAGAGAGAGAGAGAGAGAGAGGATATATACATGGGAGTAACATTATACAGATGGAGCAGCTTGTTTTCAGGAATGTGTGTGTGTGTGTGTGAGAGAGAGAGAGAGAGAGAGAGAGAGAGAGAGAGAGAGAGAGAGAGAGAGAGAGAGAAAGGATATATACATGGGAGTAACATTATACAGACGGAGCAGCTTGTTTTCAGGAGTGTGTGTGTGTGTGTGTGTGTGTGTGTGAGAGAGAGAGAGAGAGAGAGAGAGAGAGAGAGAGAGAGAGAGAGAGGATATATACATGGGAGTAACATTATACAGACTGAGCAGGTTGTTTTCAGGAATATGTGTGTGTGTGTGTGTGTGTGTGTGTGAGAGAGAGAGAGAGAGAGAGAGAGAGAGAGAGAGAGAGAGAGAGAGAGAGGAAATATAGGTATGTAATAACAATAAATGAGAAAAAAAGACCTATGATTTGAAAGAGAACAAACAGGTATATGGAAGTGTGGATGGAGAAAAGGGGAGGGAGGAATGATATAACTACAGTATAATCTCAAAAATAAGAGAAAAATAGATATCAAATTAGGCCTCTCCAATTACAACGGAAATATTGTAGGTTATATCAAGTAACAGATGAAATCAACAAACGTTACTTAAAGAGACAACAGATTGGGGGAGGGGAGAGACAAGGAAGGACAAACTGTAAGGTAAGTAAGGGCGGGACACTGGCTTCAGCTACCTCCTGGGACAAGCTGGGATCATTTCAGTTTAAGAAGTAACATGTGCTCTTGTCATCTTGTTGTCTCTTTAAGGATGGACTAGCAGGTGTCTGTGTCCCTGTGGCAAAGTCCTTATTTGGAATTAGCAAAGAAATGGTGTGAACTCTCTTAGAATCCTTGTATTTGTGCTGTTCTCACAACCACACTTGACAAACTGCAAACCCAAGTGTAATCATCCCTGGAAATAATATGGCCTGTGTTCTTTAGCTGTGATAAAATACCCTGGCAAAATCGTTTAAAGAAGAGAAGGTTTATTTTGCTGTTCGAAAGTCTGTCTTGGTGAGGGAGGTGAAGGTGGCAGGCACTTGAAGCACCACCTGGCCAGTCAGGACACAGAGAATTGGGACTGCGTGTGTTCAGCTGGCTTTCTCCATTGTGTACGCCCAGGATCCCATGCCCAAGGACTAGCCTGCCCACAGTTAAGGTGAGTCTTTATACATCCCTGTCACGACAGTCCCTCACAGACATCCTCAGAAGCTAACCTCAGATAATCCTTCACGCATGCTCCTGAAGGCTTGCCTCCAAGTGGCCCCAGATCCTGTCAAAGCCACAACCTGCACTAACCCTCACAGTCCCCATCTCCAGGGGGCTCCAGATCCTGTCAAAGCCACAACCTGCACTAACCCTCACAGTCCCCATCTCCAGGGGGCTCCAGATCCTGTCAAAGCCACAACCTGCACTAACCCTCACAGTCCCCATCTCCAGGGGGCTCCAGATCCTGTCAAAGCCACAACCTGCACTAACCCTCACAGTCTTCATCTCCAGCCACTCTGTCTTTGCCATCAACAGGGACAAACCCTGCTCTGGTCCTCAAGACTGGTCGGTCCTCAGATAACTTTGCCACACAGTAGGACAAAAGGCTCACTCCTGCACACATACAAACACCATACTAAGTTGATATACTCTCAAGACTGCTGCTCCCTGTCCCCAAACTTCCCCTACGACAACTAACACAATTTCCCTCTCATGTCTGTCATCCATATGACCTTTGTCCCAGATAAAGTGTGATAGCTCTACCTCTTATTTCTTAATCCTGATTTTTGTTTTTTGAAACTTGATAGATTAATGAGACTGATACTCAGATAAATCATTACACATCACATTCATTTTTGCAAGTTACTACAAAAATACTTTAAAATAAATTTATCTTTCGGCTGGCATATTTGCCACCTTTTACTTATATTCCAAGAGCAGTCCTGTAGCTAAGGCATGTAATATCTTGAAAATGAATCCATCTCTGCATCTGGACCCCACACTCCTGATGAAGCCAGGTGATCATTTCCCTTAAACACTTCCACAGGCTACGGCCAGCATCTGAGAAGTACTCTATTACAAACACAGAAAGGTCACAGGCCAGATGATGACCTCTGAGTGTAAACTAGTCATAACTCGCCCCATCAGACTTCAGGCAGTCACAATAGCCACGGCAGATGACGATGAAAGAAACATAGTTTTCTGGAGGAATTGAAGTCATTTATGGAAATGTTTGAGTTACGGCTCAGTAAACAGGCACTTGAGAGGAGGCAGCTAAGCTGGCGGGAGTGGGCAAAAGGGCAGCACACAGAAAGTCCCGAGGGTAGACACGGTGCGCGATGTGTCTGTGATCATAAATATTTCTAGCATCCATCGAGGCAGTCATTTCCTTCCTGAAAATGATCCTCAGTGCCTCCGTTTTCGATAGCTATATTTGTACATGTCGCTTGTGGCATTTCCTTGGAACATCACTTTTTAGATGTTTACTAAGTTTGAAATTAAACTCACCAGCTACAGCAGATAGTGTTAGTGTTTCTCATGTCATCCCCAGAGCTGACTCTACAGATGTGGTGGACCAGTCAGAGCTGTGGGCATGCGTGTGTGCATGCGTGTTGTGTGTGTTTCTCCTCCAATTCACTGTATGGGGGCTCAGCTCTACTGAAGGCAAGCCTGTGAGCATAGGGGAGCTAAAGTACAGAGGCACATGCAGGCCCAAGGTATCCTGTCCTGCAGGCATCAGGTGCATGAGGCATTCCTGCAGCGCCTCTGCCACACCAGGACTGCACTAAACGGATGCAGCTCGTTCTCAAAGGGAATGCACTGCGGGTTCCTGGACTCTCCTTCCATTTAGTCCTATCAATAGAGCTATTCTAATGCTCTGTTTCCAGGAGAACCCAAAGGAGCACATAAAACACCTGCAGATATAATGAAATCTAGACACCAGAGATCTGGGCAGTGCCAATACTTAATTGTGTGGGTGTGTGACATGAAGATCTCCTAAGGGGGACAGGAGCTAGTAATGGAATCTATATGTCATGCAAGCAGAAGGGTTATTCTTCAGGAGGATGAAGGAAACCATCATCAGGAGGGAGGAACAGGGAACACGACGTGGGGTTCAACAGTTCTCTGAGTGAAATCTGCACAGTGAAATGAAGGCATCAGAACCATGGGTCTAAGTAACCATCTCATTGTTGAATTATGTCTCATGAATGTGGACAAAGTGTCACACAGTACTCCAGGTCCCTGCAGACACTGCTCCAAGAACCAGCTACCAAAATGAGTTTATTGTATTTTCAATGAAAATGAAATTTCCATAACATAACATTAACCATTTAGCACATTCACACAACTGTGTAACCTTTGACCTCAACCAAACTAAACCATTTTACCAGCCCAAAAGAAAACTGGGTGCTCAAAAAGCAGGCACTCCTTCCTGCACCCAGACTCTGAAAATCATCAACCATTCATATCTTTGTGTCTCTGTGAAGTTACCCAGTCTGGATATGTCACAGAAATGAAAACACACATAACCATACACAGCATGTGTGCTTGCTTCTTTTGCCTGGCATATGTTTTCAAAATTATTCATTCTTCCCTAATAAATGACTAATATTCAAATATATAAATGTGATATATAATATAGATACATACATATATCTTAGTTGTGGTTATCTTGCCATCTGTTATTGGACTGTGTGTGTGTGTGTGTGCGTGCGTGTGTATGTGTATACGTGTGCCTATGTGTGTAGACCTCGGGATAACCTTGGGTCTTATCCACCTTGTTTTTGAGGCAGGGTCTCTCACTACGCATGGGGCTCACTGATCAGGTTAGGAACTGGTCTATGAGCCCTAGGGATCCATCTGTCCCCCTCTCTAGCACTTCCCACAATATCTGACTATTTCTGTGAGAGCTGGGAATCTGACACAGACCCTCAGTCTCGCACAGTGAGACTAGCCATGAGCTATCTGCTCAGGCCATTAGGAGCTGTCCCAGCTGCTCTTGCCTTGTGGCTGTTATGAATAGTACAGTTATACAGAGATTCCTCAATAAGGATTTGCTTGTGTACCTGTTTGGGGGGTCCCTGCAGATGTAACACAAGGAAGCAAATCACACAAAGAGATAAGAATGAAAACCCAATGCAGACTGACTTCATCAACCTGGATCAAACCTCAGAGAATCCAATAACAGATGATTTACTCCCAGTGTATTTAAGCCCAGTATGATTTTAAAAAGTAGTTTTCTGGTAAAAATACAATCCCTGTTTACAAGGAAGTGTAATTACACTGAAACTCAACTCAGACTACATGTCATTTCCTCCAATAAGATTGGTTCTAGAGATAGGCTATAGCCTATCTTAAGGGCCTGTATGGCTTAAGGCCCTAAGGATCTGACCTGGTCTGGGTCATACAGACAGCATAGAGAGCACTTGGGCTGTTTTTCCTGATTGTGGGAGCTTGGGGAGTCTCTGGCTATGAGGGTCGTTTATGTTACTGGCGACCTGGTCTTAAGAGCTTGATGTGGCCTGGCCCAGCAGATCACCAGGCTACCAATCACTTCCAATTCTTAGCTTTGGATGGAAGAATAGGTTCTTCATCTTTCCCCTTAGAAAGACAATCCTGTGTGCTTACCCTTACTAGTTTCTCTGGAAATCTGTTGGGGCACAAGGACCTTCGTGCTACGCTGCCAACACCTGTTTAAGAATAGAGTTTCTGGATCATGGAAAAATCTGCCTTAAACACATGACAATGCTACATCTAAATTTTGAGGAACAGCCAAAGCATTTTCCACAGTGGCTGCACCAGCACTATCTTAAATTTCTACTTGGAAATATTTTATAGCCTTATCCAAACTTGTTTATTTTTAACTTCTAATGCCTTCCATATTAAAATTTTGGAAAAATAAATATTTTTATTGATGGTAAGTATCAGCACCAAAAAAAATAAGTTTTATAAACAGTTAAGATCGTGCTATGTATTTGATTCTTCCATTCCAGCTATTTAAAAGCTCCAACCATTAGACTCATAGGCTTGTACATCTGAATCTCAGACGTGTCCTCTAGTGCTCCTTCAAAGAGCTGAAATAATCCCAAGGTATATAGGAAAACAAACACAAAAATATGGGCCAAAAAATTCACTAAAAAAGAATTAGCAAACATTGTAAACATCTTCTGGGTTTGGCTTTGTTCGTGGCTCATACACGATTGATAGTCTGTCAAATTGTTCTTCTATATCTGAGCAAGTTACCAGGTCAGCTCTGTGAGGAAGCCATGTGTCCTTGTATTCTGGCTGTTCTGGTCAGGACAATTTTATCCTCTAAATGATAACACTAATAAAATAAGAGGCAAGATTAGGTGTGAGTCACGGTGGTTCACATTTAAAAGCTTTCTTGTTTCAGAAAAAGAGAGGAAGCCAATAGTGTATTTTCAGGTAAGATTCAGAAACATGATGTTTCATAGTTTGCACATTTATTTCTTTGTTTGTTTGAGATTGGGTGTTATATAGACAAGACTGTCTTCAAACTCACCTTAGAACGGAGGCTGCCTTTGAACTCCTAACGCCCCTACCTTAACTAACCAAGTGCTGGGATTATAAATGCCCCACCACACATGGTTTGAGTTTCTGAGATTTCCATCAGGTCTTTCTAGATCAAAGATGGCAGCATGTGATATGGATTAAGACGTAAAAGTGATCTATTTCCCCCTCTCAGATAGATTCATGGATCCCCGCCAGTCTCTTTCTCTCTACCTAACCTTTCTAAGTCTATGGATTGTAGCTTGGTTATTATATACTTAATGGCTAATATCTGCATATAAGTGATATGTACTGTATTTATCTTTCTCAGTCAACCTTACTTGGGATGATTTTTTTTCTAGTTCCATCCATTGGCCTAAAAATTTCTTAATGTCTTTTTTTGACAGGTAAATAATACTCTGTTGTGTAAATGCACCACATTGTCTTTATCCATTCTTCTGTTGAGTGACTTGCGGTTGTTTCCATTTTCTGGCTATTATGAATAGAGTAGCAAGAAGCATGCTTGAGTGAGTGTTTGTGGTAGGGTTGAGCCTCCTTCGGATATGTACCCAAGAAGTACAGCTGGATCCAGAGGTGGACTGATTTTCATCTCCCTGAGAAACCACCATACTAATTTCCATAGTGGCTGTACATGTTTGCATTCCCACCAGCAGGACAGAAATGAGAGGAGCAGGTGGAGAGGAGGGAGGAGATGGGGTTGAGGGAGGGAATAAAACTAGAGACAGCTAGAATTGAGGGGTGGTATGGAAATTTCCGTGTAGTAGAAACTTCCTAAAATATATGAAGGTGATCCTGATGAAGTCTCCAAATAATGAAGAAGACAGACAGAGTTACAACCAAATGAAGCTTCCAATACCGGGACTTTCTTATATTGTAGTGAGGAGCTGCAGACAGATGACCCTCCTCCATCATTATACCCAATTAATTTGTTGGCCAAAGAGTTCCCATGGAAATCCCCAAACAAAGCATGCTCCTTTGGAGATAATAGGTTGCTTTCCACAAACTGACAATCACACTACGTTCCTGAAGACAACACTCACAACAACTTATTGAACATGGAGAGGTCAACTTGCTGTCCACCTAGAACCTTCACCCCAATGTTTATTGTCTTTGGTATGAGAAGGTACTCCACAGGCTGCCAAAAAAACAAAATGTAAAGACCAACCCAGCCACAAAACCTTTGATCTACAATCTGTCAGTTCGACTTAAGGACCATTCCACAAGATGGAACCTACATCCGACCCTGCTTGGGTGACCAAAAACCTAACATTAGACAGACCAGAGACCTAGGGTAAAAACCAAATAGTACTTGTCTTTTTTTTTAAGTAGCTATAAAATTTCTCCTAATGCTGTACTCATAGGGCAGTGCTTTAGTCCACCAGCATTAGAAAGGTTTCCTTCTGTAACAGATGAGAATGGAGACCCACAGCCAGACGTCCAGAGGGATGTTGTAGAATATTATTTTATATGTTACACTTGTTTATGCTGTGAAATATTTGTTTGATGATGCAAAGATGTGCTGAATTTCTTTATGTTGCATTTGTTTAACTCTGTGAAGCTGTTTTACTTTGCCTGTTTAAAATACCTGATCAGTCTCATAAAGAGCTGAATGGCCAATAGCAAGGCGGGAGAAAGGATAAGCAGGGCTGGCAAGCAGAAAGAATAAATAGTTGGAGTCAGAGGGGATGTAGGACTCCAGAACAGAACCCTTAAAATCAACATGATCAAAACTCATATGAACTCACAAAGACTGAAGAAGCATGCACAGGGCCTGCGCAGGTCTGCACCAGGTCCTTTGTGTATGTGTTAAAAATAATCTTAAGAGGAGCCTCTCCGCCGACACAAATAATTCCAATCAGACCAGATTAGACCGAATAAAAGATGTCCACATTTAATAAATGCAGCACTCCTGAGTAGCACGGGAGCATGGAGGGGAAAGACATAGAGTTGGGGGAAGTCCACACAAACCCCAAGACCATGTGTTTCTTTTTCTGGCACAAGCCTAAATAGCCTGTAGGAGTGGTCCTGACCCTCCCTGGGGAGGAGTCAGTGCTTGACAAGCTTCCTGGAGGTGGAGTCTGGACCAAGGCAATTCCCAGGGGGAAGGGGCTTAGGATGAATGCCGCTTCCAATCAGTATATATTATAGCTTTCGGCCTAATGATTTTATGGGACTTCTGAGTGTGTGAACAAATGGGTCTCTGATTCTTGTGCCTTCTCTAGGGCTCTCTTCCTTGTTTGGGTTTGCCTTATCCAACTTTGATGTGATAGTATTTGTTTTGTCTTAAATTTTATTTTGATTTTTGTTTTGGTTTGGTTTGGATTTGGTTTTTTGAAACAGAGTTTCTCTGCTTCACAATCCTCCTGCCTCTATGTCTAGAATACTAGGATTATAAATAAGAACTACAATGTAAGGCAACTTGATTTTTTACTCTGACATTTTACATTTATGTCAGAAAGCTTTGATGGTCTTGTGTGTTAAAAGATTCCTAGAACATATCTCAGAACTACTGTATTAGTGGAATTATCTGCTTCCATGAGAACAAGAGGCTTCTAATACCACCATCTAGACAAACTGGATCAACGTGAAGAATTAAATGGTTAACTATTGCGATAACTATTTTGCTTTTCCCCCTCTTTTCTCAGACAATGATTGGCAACTTATCCTCCAGATTATGGGTTCCCTGTATGCCCACAGCAGTGTGACTTTCGATTGGACTTGTAACAGTCATATACTTAAGACACGGTTTGTACTAGTATAATGGCTCCTCAGGCAAAGGCACTTGCAGAACACAAGCCTGTTGAACTGAGTTCAATCACCAGCATTCACTTAAAGGTAGAAGAGAGCAGATACCATAAAAGCTGACCTGCACAGTTTCACACACACACACACACACACATACACACACACACAGACACATACACACACATGCACACACACTCACTCACATACACACACACACTCACATGCACACACACACACACACACACACACTAAATATTTTTACAACATAGGTTAATGAAAATGACCTACAATCTAAACTCACTCTCAAATTTAACTGGCCCTTTTTTGTAATTCTGCTTTACCTAAGATAACTGAGTTATCAAACTGAAAGGTGACTATAGAGGCCCAATAATTATGCGCCTATTTTCACGTTGATTAAAGGTCAGTGAGTTGGGACTTGTTTCTGTTTCTTTCAAGGTTATTGTGCTTCTACCCCACAATAGGTAGGGTAGGGTTAAGCCCAGCCTTAGGGGGCGTGTTCGCCTCGGGGTAATGTTTACCTATAAATCTGCCGGGTGTGCGCCCACCTGTTCTCTTCTGCTTCCTGTTTCTCCGCAGGAACCGTGGTACTGTAAGTCTATTTCTACATTAAAGCTGTATATATTTTTTACAATCTGCCTGCATTCATTTTACCTCGGTACAACCCTAGACAAAGATCCCACCTAGTTGTAAGTCAGAGAGTTCTGCTCTCTCAAAGTTATTGTCACCAGGTGTAATTAATAGCCAGACCTTGTGCTCCAGGAATAGAGAAACAGATCTGTTCTACCTCAAAGTCTCAAGATCCAACTAAGTTCCATTTCCCTTAATGGAGAGAACCTGGGATTCCATCCAGGGAGTGGTTTGCCTACAGAGTGTTTTGGTCTAGGATGTGAGGGTGACTTGGTGACTTGTTTTGTTCTAGAAACAGAATGTTTAACTATGAATGTAGCCATGAATTTCAATTGATATGTTCATTTCCTTGAATCATGTTAATGCAGTCTTCTGTCTTACTCCTACATTTTAGGGTCAAGGATATTTTAAGCAGTTGGAAATTAAATGCTGGTGAATTTCAGTACTCACTGGAATTCCCTCGCAATACTATCTAATATATTTTTCCATTTTATTATTTTCATTTGCAGCTTCCTCTTCTTTACTATATTTACTATATTTCTAATCTTACCCTGGCAAGAGGTATTTCCTCAACAGGTGACACTCATTCTGGTGATATCAGCCAAGACTCCTTGAACGTCTTTAGAGATGGTCTTCACTAGCCTTCCCCTGTCTCTGCCCCTTTCAATTTCTATTTCCAAGAGTTCATCTCCTTTCTTGTACCCTGCCTCTGTCCCAGATAAATTAAAAAATAAAGGTAAAACCTCAAGCATGAAAGAAGGCAAGCCAGGGAATCTATTCTAGACATTTTGCTAATGTAAAGCCATCTTTAGTGGCCAACATGCAAGTCCTTTTTCCTACCTTTATCTTCAAACTTTCCTTTGCTGGAAAGTAACTACAATGAGAAACAACCACTTTAAAAAAGAAAAGGAATTTGCCAAAGCTCCACTCCCAATGTTTTCTCTCTTGCTGTCTGAAGTGTCTTTAGTTAAACACACTTCTCTAGTTAAAGCTGGACATTTGCAGAAGTAATCTTCCTCTTTCCAAAAGTGTGTGATCAGAAATTGAATTCTGAAAACAAATAAAAGCTAGGCATACATTAAGGAAAGTTTCTGCTGCCTAAAATATGACAGTTGTTAAACAATTTCTATATGCAATGCCTCTCAGATCTGCAACTTCACTTTAGGATCTAGAAGTCTCTTAAAAATTTTTACATGTATTTTTCTCAATTAACTGCTGCATATAAAATGTCTAATCTAATAAAGGAAACTGTGGAAAGTGAAGAATCTAGGGAGGTCACGTGAGGCATCTCCCTTCTCCTGCCTGGATCTACAATGAGATTCTGGGGGCCACAGCAGAACCTCTGCATCTTAATGTCTCACAGCTCCCTTTGAAAACCCAAATTAACCTGTCTCCCTCCACCAAGAAAAAAAAAACCATAGTTTTAACTAAATGTTATAGGATCTAGAAGATTATAGACCTTCTCTTATACCTCAAACTTAAACCATAGGCCATTAATTTCATTTGCCAAAGGTGCCACCACAATCCTCTTATCTAGGTCAAACATGCATTAATTCCTATAATTCAGCTACCCCACAATGTTCATTCCTGCTGACCCACCTTTGAATAGTGTTCTAGTGTTATTTTTGTTGCTATGTAAAACAGCCTGGCCAAAGCAATTCAAGGGAGAAAGGGCTTAGTTTACCTCCTAATCCCAGGTTACAGGGAGCTTGAGATAGCTAGTCACATCACATCCACAGTCAGGAGCAGAGAGTGAGCTTGTGTGTGCTTCTCATTGCTTGTACTCAGCTTGATTTCTCCAGTCCACAATTCAGGACCCTATGCCTAGGGAATGGTACCACCTACAGAGGACTGGGTCTTCCCATATTAAGACAATCCTTCATTGAGACTCTTTTCCAGGGTATATTAGATTGTGTCAAGTTGACAATTAAAGCTTACCATCACAGAGAGTCAGTCTTATAAAGGGTTTAGGGGACATTCCTAGAATAGAAATATAATAAATATATATAAAAATATTTTAAAGTATTAAAATAATCACAATTAAAAAAAACACTCTCTAACCTAATAGTTAACATATACTTGGAGAGACAGAAACTGACAATATAATCTAAGTTGTCCTATAACACTGTATATATTTTTTTAATTTTTAAAAATGTTATTGCATTAGACATTCTACATTGAAAACTCTTTTAGCTCAACTTTCTAATGAATTGGTCATAAAAATAACTCCACGTGTCACGATATGCTGTATTAGGCTTCCCTGGGACCAAAATACAGAACAGAATACTTGAAACAATTCAAGTCTAGGTTAAGCAACTGACTCATGGTCTTAGAGTCTGCCATGGTGAGGAAAGCACCCAGCAGTGGATTGTGGACTGGATGATCAGAGTCTGCCATGGTGAGGACAGCACCCCAGCAGTGGATTGTGGACTGGATGATCAGAGTCTGCCATTGTGAGGACAGCACCTCAGCAGTGGATTGTGGACTGGATGATCAGAGTCTGCCATGGTGAGGACAGCACCTCATCAGTGGATTGTGGACTGGATGATCACATGGCAAACAAATGAGATGTAGACACAGCAGGCCAAAACCTTGGACAAGTATTCATAGCCTTCAAAGAAAGACCACCACCTAGGGACAAGACGTTTAAAAACAAGAGCTAGTGAGAGCATTTCTGAGGTAAACTATAATATGGTTGTAATGGTAAAAGTGAAACTGCTGCAGGATCCCCAAGTGGCTGCAGCAGGCAGCAGGTCATGAGATGACACCACAGGTCTCTGAGTGGGAGCAGGAAGTGGGCAGCAGGTTCCGAGAGCAGCCAGTCCCAAGCAGGGATGGCACAGTTCCCTGAGTGGCTGCAGTGAGCCATGAGTCCCAGGCAGGGAGCTACTTGGTGGATGAGAGACCTCGATGGGGCATCCAGGCTCATGAGGAGAGACAGAGAAAAATGACGGCCACAAATAAGCAGGAAGTAGTCTTGAGAATCGGCCACCCCAGTTCCTTTAACCTGTGGTACCTAACCTCCTTTTTATTATAAAAAAGAGATGGGAATGTAATGATCTGTCCTGTCCCTTTAAGAGACAAGCCCCACCCAAACCCTCTCCCCCCCCACCCCACCCCCTTCTGCTGAGGCAGGCAGATCTTCCTTCCTGCTTGGAGCCTGACTCTTCCTTTTCTGTCTCTCCCCAGAAGAGACAGCTTCTGCCTCACTCACCACTTCTCCCTCCCCCCTTCTGTCTCTCCTCTCTCTCTCTCTCTCTCTCTCTCTCTCTCTCTCTCTCTCGCTCTCGCTCTCGCTCTTGCTCTCGCTCTTGCTCTCGCTCTCTCGCTCCCTCTCCCTCTGCCTCTCTGTTCTTCTCCCCTTCTCCCTTTCCCTTTCATACCTCACAGAATAAATATCCAGCCTCACTATACATGGCGTGCCTATCCATGTCTCTGTCTCTCACCTGCCACTGTGTGGCTCCCTGCCCAGGATCAGCCACCTTCAGAGACTTGCAGCATGGTCTCGTGGCCCACTACCTGCTGCAGCCACTCAGGAACCTGCAGCATTTTTACTAATCCATTACAATGATTATATATTTAACCAATAGTCTGATAAAGACTAGCAGATAGTTGAGTTGGTAAAAAGAAAAATGACACTATATCACATTATCAGGATTCGAGAAATGTGTTGGAAGAACTGAGTTCCCGTGTGCCTGATGGTGGTGGAGACAGCTGACCCAGAGGAACACACTCAGCAATGTGCAATCCCGTCATCACATAGAAACGCCAGGGCACAGCTCTGCCTTGTTCCCAACAATCCACAGTTCAACACGCAAGGGAAATGGCTTTTAAGGGGTGAGAAAATAAAGTGGTAAGCTCTCTCTCTTGGAGTTCTCTGTAGGTTTTGTTTTGTTTACTATGTAATATTATTAATTGCCCAACAACACAGGAAATTAGAAGTGGCAGGATATTAATGAGCGGCCACTCTAAATGATCGATCGGTGTCAAAAGAGCAAATGAGCAAATAAACAAAACCGCCTTCCAATATATTTTTCTACTATTAAACTAACAATCTCATTTTACCAACCACCATCAACTGTTTCAGCTCCATGTGCTTAATTTGACATTTATAATTCACGCCCTCTTATTATTTAATTTACAACTTGGTTTTTGTTTGGTAGTGACAAAAGAGCTGGAGCATGAGGAGTTACAAGGTTTGTGGCTGTCCTTCTTTAAAGGGCGGCACGATATTTAAAGCAGTACTGGCAGCCAGTGTTATCGGGTGATTACTCAGGAAGGGCAGGAGAGATGGCTCAGGAGTAACACCATGTACGGCTTTCTCAGATGACCTGAGTTAGTTCCCAACATGTGCGTCTGATAGATAACAACCTCCTGTACACCTCCAGCTACAGGGGGTCTGATACCTCCTGCTTCTAAGGACACCTGGACATACACATAATTAGAAATAAAATCCTTAAGAAAATATCTATGATTGAGGAACCCTGGGAAACAATGAAGAAATCACTTACTTATAAGTAGGAAGCAATCAAAGCAATGGTGCTACACACTTGATTACAGAATTTATTGATACCTGTCTCTCCAGCTTCCGTCTATCCTTCCCCTGAGCCATCACTACCTGAAGCTCATACAAATGCTGCTAACTCTTTTACGCTTCCCAAATGACCTGTTGCTCATCTGTCCCTCTGCTCTTTGATATATGTCACATGAAATTCCCAATCAGTTTTTAAAGGTGAAAAGTCAGTCAATCATAGTATCTGCCTTACAGTGTCCTAAGAGAGCACGCTTGGTCGCAGCATCTGCCTTGCAGATTCTTGCAATGTCCTAAGAGAGCACGCTCAGTCACAGCATCTGCCTTGCAGATTCTTGCAATGTCCTAAGAGAGCACGCTCAGTCACAGCATCTGCCTCGCAGATTCATGCAATGTCCTAAGAGAGGACACTCGGTCGCAGCATCTGCCTCACAGATTCATGCAATGTCGTAAGAGAGGACACTCGGTCCCAGCATCTGTGCAGATTCATGCAGTGTCCTAAGAGAGCACGCTCAGTCGCAGCATCTGCCTCACAGATTCATGCAGTATCCTAAGAGAGGACTGCTTAGTGGAGGGGAAAACCTGATATGAGAAAGAGCATTTGGACTTTGGACTGCATAAAAACTAGGGGAAGGACCTACCGAGCAGAAAGAAAAGCAAAAGATGGAAGAGAACACTGCTGGGAGACATATGAACAACTTTGGTCATAAAAGTGATGAAGATGATGAAACAATGAGTAACTGAAGGGGTTTCAATTCAGAGGGAAAATTCCAGAGCAACAGACCTGAATGCAGTGTTGCCTCTCTGCCGTCACCCACTGAGTTTGGTTTCTACACCTCCTGTATACAACACCGTTTGCTGATGTCTTCAGAACATTTCCTTCTCCCCATGGTCCCTGAAGATGAGGTCAGTGCCATGGAATATTATTTTAAGATGTGTTACATTTGTTTATGGTGTGGAACATTGGTTTTAATGATGCAAGGATGTGTTGCATTCTTTTATGATGCATTTGTTTAACTCTGTGAAGATGTGTTACTTTGCCTGTCTGAAATGCCTGATTGGTCTAACAGAGCTAAACAGTCAATAGATGGGCAGAGAAAGAAATATGCAAGACTGGCAGGCAGAAAGAATAAATAGGAGGAGAACTATGTGGAGAGGGAGATGAAGGAGCAAGAAAAGAAGGAGCCAATCACCCAGCCACATTACCAGACACGGAATTAGGAGGAAAGAAAAGAGCCAGGCAGTGGTGGCACACGCCCTTAATCCCAACACTTGAGAGGCAGAAGTAGGCAGATCTCCGTGAGTTTGAGGCCAGCATGGTCTACAAAGCAAGTTCCAGGACAGTTGGTACTGTTACACAGAGAAACTCTGTCTTGAAAAAAAAAAAGAAGAAGAAGAAATACAGAAATAGAGCAATATAAAATCCCAGATGCAAAAGGTTAATGGGATAACCTAAATTAAGCAAAGAAAATCTGACTAGAAATAAGCCAAGCTGAGGCTGGAGTCTGGGTATTTATAAGTAAAAATAAACTTCCGTATGATTTATTTGGGAACTGGGGCCCCCAAATGAGTAAAGAGTTAAAAGCAAAAACAAAAACCAAAAATCCAAGAACTACAGGTCAGCCTTTATTCAGCTTTTCCAGATCCTTCAGGGCTGAACCCAGCAGAAGCACAACTAAGGAAAAAGAAAGGGTAAGGGCAAAGTGGAGAGAGGGGAAAGAGAGAGGCCAGTGTGCGTTAATCACTGGTCCATCTTCTAGTAGCTACTTGATGATCACATCCAGTGGGGTCATTTACACCAACATTCATAACGGGTTATCTGACCATCCCTTCTCACGGATGTTTTGAATAACTGTGAAGATGTGTCTGGCATTTTGCAAGCTAAAATCTTAAAATTTTCAAAATTGTGCTTCGCATGTCTGTGGTTCTTCCTGTGGGATTTTATCTTTCACACATGAAAGGTTTTGCTTTTACAAATATCTAAGGATAGCAAGCAATGATTTTTTGAAAGGCAGGAGATTTAGAGAGGGTCCAAAGGGTTCATGACAGGGTATTGGCTCTTCCTGGCAATAACAGTATGAAAAACTTCAGCAATAAAAGGCTTGTGCCTGCCCCTGTAGAGGAGGACTGTGCTCATAAAATCTCCCACTTGCGTGTTATTGTTTTTACTGTAGAGTAAGAAAAGCAATTGCTATAGCAGATTACCATGGAAAGGTCAAGTCCAATCCAGGCCCCGTCATGTGACCTCTGTATTGAGGGAGAAGCAGAAAAAGGGAAGGAAAAAACATACTGAAAGGGTGGTCACTGAAGAGCTGGTAGCCTGGAAAATGACTACCCTACCAAGACCAGCAGTCTCTTGACTCAGGTCACAGAGTAAAATGTGCCTCTCAGGCCAGCTGCTGCCAAGCCTGTGATCTGAATGCTTCGAGGACACTACACATGGTTCTCCGAATTAAAGGGAAAGGAAATGTACAGGAGAAAGGGACATGAGTTGACATTCTGGAGGACAACGAGCACAGGAAGAACCTCTGTGAAGATAATGGTCCTTACACGAGCTTGCACTGTATCTTTGTTCCCAGAGCGCATGCTCTATACGCGCACATGCGCCCCTGCACATGCGCCCCTGCACATGCGCCCCTGCACATGCGCCCCTGCACATGCGCCCCTGCACATGCGCCCCTGCACATGCGCCCCTGCACATGCGCCCCTGCACATGCGCCCCTGCACATGCGCCCCTGCACATGCGCCCCTGCACCACACAGAGACTGAGCATGGAGGAAGACTGCCAGCCTCCGAGTGCCCTGAATTGAGCCTGCAGTGTATACACATGTACAACATGAGAGTTCCTAGCGCTGAGTCCACAGACTCTTACCAAACAGCACAGACAAGACGGGGGAGCCTCAGCAGACAGCTGGCAATGAAAAATAAGGGAAGATTTCCCTGATGAGCCTCAGCTGCTGCTGGTAACCTACAGACTTTAAGTAAGGATTTCACTGGCCAGTGAGGAAGATGGTTCCACGAGGAAAAGGCGTTTACTGCCAAGCCTGAGAACTCAGGTTCAATCCTTAGGCCCCTCATGGTAGGAAGAGAAATTAGACACCAAGAAGATGCCTTTGATCTCCACAGGTATCCTGTGGCAAGCACGTACACACACACACACACACACACACACACACACACACACAAATGTAATAAAAAACTGAGGATTTTGAGTATGTGTAGGATTATTGAGACAGAGGCTAGTGTCTAAATATCTTAGTAGCTCTTCCATCTAGTGTACTTGTGGATTCCTATTGAATTTAAAATATTCAAATTCTCAGTTCTTATGTTCCTTATTTAGATTTCTGTTGCTTAAACCCATCCCAATCTAGTTACATATCAGTCTCCTTTGAAGTCTCTGACAAGTTCCTAAAATAGCGCCCATCACCGGCAATATTGTTTATCACACCTGATAACTCGTAACAGAAAATATACTTTATATGACACAAACCAGGCAATCAGAAACCCATTATTTTTAATGTCCTGTTTGTCTGTTTTACAGAAAATTATCATCATTACCTATTCAGGAGACTTGGATGCATCTATGTACTTGAGGCTGTTTACCAAAAGTACTTTTCATTAAGCATAAAAATAAAGCAAGCTGCCATTCATCTTTTAATCTGAGTTTGTGGGTTATATTCCGCACATTTGGGTGAGAATCACACAGGTGCTCAGCGACACATCCTTTGCTGGGTTATCAGTTATCCTGTTTCTTTGCTGTTTCCTCTACACATATAGGATTCTCAGGGATGTAACATCCTTTAACATCTATGATCCTTGAGCACAAGCACATGCTTACATACACACACCATGACCATATCCCTAAATCTCTTCATTTCAATAGCTTTGCTGAGTTTCACAACTAAGTTCTGTGTATTCGTCTTCATGCAGTGACTTATGCAACTTATTTTTTGTTGTTGGGAATAAATACCATGACCAAAGCAATTTATATATGAAGAATTTATTTTGACTGGTGGTTCTAGAGAGACACAAGTATACCATGGTAAAAGGCTCGGCAGCACAAGACAGGCACAGCAGCTGGAAGAGTGAGCTGAGAGCTTACATTTTCAAATGCTAATCAAAGCAAAAAGAGCATTGGAAGTGGGATGAGGCTATATACTCTTAAATCCTGCTGCCAGTGACAAAGTTCTCCAGCAAGACCACACCTCCTAAGCCTCCCCAAACAACGCCCTTGGCTGGAGACCAAGAACTCAAATATCCAAGTCTATAGGGAACATTTCTCATTCACAAACCACAGATACTTCCATTCTATTATGAGTCTTTCTCTGTCCCACCAGACAGCTCCCAAATAACATGGAGACTTCATAGTAATAAGCTCAGCCTACAGCTTAGGCTTGCTCCTAACTAGTTCTTTTTTTATGTATCTTTATTAAAAATTTTACTTTTCATTTTACATACCAAGCCCCCTTCCTTTCCTTGCTCTCGCTCCCCACCTTACCCCATCCACTTCTCATTACAGACACGTGACCAGTGCCCCACGAGGAACTGTACAGTTTAAGCTAAACAAAGCCCCTGCTTCCTTGAGCTGCCTTTACCAGGTAGTCAGAGTAATGAGAAAAGCAATGAACTGAGTTTCTCAGAGCTCATTGTGGGTGTGTACTAATTGTAGGCTGGGCAACAGCTTGTGCTTACTCCAGGGCTTCTTGAGTCTACACTGCTTCTCCCCTTTGCTCTCTCTGCTAGCTCCAAGCAGCAAGCAGCATTCTTCTTTGCCTGCTACTATGGCTTCTATTCAAACTAGATTTGTTGCATCATCTCTTGGTTTTGGCCCGAGACCCTTTCAAAGTAAGATGCCTTTATCTCACTAAATTTAGAAGTAATCCTAAGCCTAGATAGAATGTACTGACTTCAAATCCAAACAGCTTTGAATTTCTCTTTTTTGGGTAGAATATGCAAGATCAAATAACCATCCTATACCCTGAGAGTGTGTACAGAGGGACACATCTGCCTGTGTGGTCTCTAAACACCTCAAGTTTGGGGAATTTCCCAAAATTGTTATAGAGTTTTCCTCTGACAATGGAAACACAAATGTTCTATGAATGCATCCAGAATGCTTTCTAGTTCTTGCTAAAAGACCTCCTTTACCACATGGTACTAAGGGAGAGGAGAAATGGTCTATCTGTGCAGATGGTCCAGGTATCCTGAATTCTATTAGGACAATTAAAATGAAGTCTTCAGATAAGATGTTGAGCTGTTGACCCTACTTTTTAAATGCCAGCTGTTTCTGATCCTCTCGCTCTATGAGTAAAGAATTAATTTGTTATGGCCCAAGAGCATTTGATACCAACAAAGTGATTTCAATATGCTCTGGCAGGAATACCACATCCAGCATAGGACCTGTGTTGGGTGTCCCACGTGATTAGGCTTGAGCAACTTGCTGTCAATGAAGTCATAAACAAGGCTTTTCAGCTTATCCAACAGAATGTTTAAAAGCTAGAAGATAGAATCATCCCAAAGTCAGACAAGGGGCCTACACACATACACTTATCAGGCACCTGCACACCACACACACACACACACACACACACACACACACACGATGAGCATTGGTATAATTCTGCTTCCTAGAAATAAACTAGTTGAGGAAGTTTCTTGAGGCTGGTAATAGCCATATTCACAGAAAGTCGGCATTAGTCAGCCCTGAGAAGGCTCATGTGACTCAGTGCTGTCTCACCTTGCCTTTGCTGGTCATATTGCTGACTGGCCCCATCTGTTCCACCAGCCTGTCATTCAGAGAGCTACATAATCCCATGTTTTAAAGCCCCCCTCAAGCTCTTAGTGACAGTGGTGCCTTGGGCGGTGCCTTTGAAGCAGGACCCTGAAGATGCCCCAAGCGGCTGACATTTGGGGTGGGGGAAGAAGACATGCTAGCATTTGCATTTTCCTTGCTTAAGTCCCAAGTTCTCCTCCCCACCCCCCATCAGCCTTGGAGCTGACAGCATCTTTTTATCTGTTTGAATTTTCCTATTAATTTTTTTACTAATATACAAAGAAATGTTTTTCTCTGTAACATTTTCATTTACATGGAGCAGTATACCTTGTACTTACCCATCTCCCTGTCTCCCTCCCTAATTCAGCCTCTACCCCTTTCTGCCCTCAAATAGCCCTCCCTTTGGATCTCATGTCACACTCTACTACACTATATTGCTATTAAAAATATTTGTATATAGGGGTTTTTATTTTATTTTTTTAAAAAAAGAAAGCAAACTATCTTTTTTTCATTTTACATACCAATCCCAGTTCCCACTTCCTCCCCTCCTACCATTCCCTCCACCTTCCAGGCCACCCCACCTCCCATCATGCACTCCTCAAAGAGGGTAAGGCACATTGCTTTGACAAAAGACCAAGGCTCTCTCTACTATATCTAGGCTGAACAAGGTATCTATCCAAATAGAATGGGTTCCAAAAAACCAGTACAAGCAATAGGGATAAATCTGGTGACACTGCCAGTGGCCCCACAGTCTGCCCAGCCATGCAACTATCACCCACATTCACAGGGCCTATTTCCATCCATTCGCATGCAAATTTCAAGATTTCATTATTTTTTTACCGATAAGTAGTACTCCATTGTGTAAATGTACCACATTTTCTTTATCCACTCTTCAGTTGAGGGGCATCTAGGTTGTTTCCAGGTTCTGGCTATTACAAATAAAGCTGCTATGAACATAGTTGAACAAATGTCCTTGTAGTATGGTTGAGCAGCCTTTGGGTATATGCTGGGTCCTGACGTAGGCTGATTCCCAATTTTCTGAGAGACCACCATACTGATTTCCAGAGTGGTTGTACAAGTTTGCACTCCCACCAACAAGGGAGGAGTGTTCCCCTTATTCCACATCCTCTCCAGCATAAGCTATTATTGATGTTTTTGATATTAGCCATTCTGACTGGTGTAAGATGATATCTCAGAGTTGTTTTGACTTGCATTTCCCTGATAGCTAAAGATGTTGAACATTTCCTTAAGTGTCTTTCAGCCATTTGAGATTCTTCTGTTGAGAATTCTCTGTTTAGATCTGTTTTAATTGGATCATTTGGAATTTTGATGTATAATTTCTTGAGCTCTTTATATAAATGGATATCAGTCCTCTATCTGATTTGGGGTTGGTGAAGATCTTTTCTCATTCAGTATGCTGCTTTTTTGTCTTATTGACTGTACCCTTTGCTTCACAGAAGCTTCTCAGTTTCAGGAGATTCCAATTTATTCATTGTTGCTATCAGTGTCTGTGCTACTGGAGTTATATTTAGGAAGTGGATTCCTGTGCCCATGCATTAATGATTACATCCCGCTTTCTCTTCTATAAGTTCAGTGTGGTCAAATTTATATTGAGGTCTTTAATCCATTTGGAATGAGTTTTATGCATGGGGATAGATATGGGTTTATTTTCATTCTTCTACATGTTGACATCCATGAAACCAATATCATTTGTTTAAGATGCTTTCTTCTTTTTTATTGTATAATTATAGCTTCTTTGTCAAAAATCAGGTGTTCATAGGTGTGTGGATTAATATCCAGGTCTTTGATTTGGTTCCATTGGTCAATCCATTGGTTATTATGCCAAAATGAAGCTGTTTTCATTACTGTAGCACTATAATAGAGCTTGATATCAGAGATGGTGATGCCTCTGGAAGTTCCTTTATTGTGCAAGATTGTTTAGGCTATGCTGGATTTTTGTTTTTCTATATGAAGTTGAGTATTGTTCTTTCAAGATCTGTGAAGAATTGTGTTGGAATTTTGATGGGGATTGCATTGAATCTATAGATTGCTTTTGGTAGAATTGCCATTTTTATTATGTTGATCCTACCTGTCCAAGAGCATGGGAAATCTTTACATTTTATGGGATCTTCTTCAATTTCTTTCTTCAAAGATTTGAAGTTCTTGTAGAGCAGGTCTTTCACTTCTTTAGTTAGTGTTACCCCAAGATATTTTATGTTGTTTGTGGCTATTGTGAAGGGTGATATTTCTCTGATTTCTTTCTTAGCTTCTTTATCATTTGTATATAGGAGGGATACTGTTTTTTTTTAGTTGAGCTTGTATCCTTCCACATTACTGAAGGTATTTATCAGCTGTAGGAGTTCCCTGGTAGAGTTTTTGGGGTCACTTATGTATATTATCATATCATCTGCAAATAGCGAAAGTCTGACTTCTTTTTTTCCAATTTGTATCCCCTTGATCTCCTCTGTTGTCTTATTGCTCTAGCTAGAACTTCAAGAACTATGTTGAATAGACATGGAGAGAGTGGGCAGCCTTGTCTTGTTCCTGAGCTTGATGGAATCACTTTGAGTTTCTCTCCATTTAGTTTGATGTTGACTGTCGGCCTACTGTATATTGCTTTTTTTTTATGTTCAGATACATTCCTTGTACCCCTGATCTCTCCAAGACCTTTATCACGAAGGGGTGTTAGATTTTATCAAATGCTTTTTTAGCATCTAATAATGATCATATGGTTTTTTCTTTCAGTTTATTTATATGATGGATTACATTGATAGATTTTCATATGTTGAACCATTCATGCATTTCTGGGATGAAGCCAACTTAATCATAATGGATGATTTTTTATATGTTCTTGGATTCAGTTTGCCAGTATTTTCTTGAGTATTTTGGCATCTATGCTCATGAGAGAGATTGGTCTATAATTCTCTTTCTTGGTTTAGTCTTTGTGTGGTTTCAGTATCAGGGTACCCATAGACTCATAAAAAGAGCTTGGCAATATTCCTTCTGTTTCTATTATTTGGAACACTTTGAGGTGTATAGGTATTATTTCTCCTTTGAAGTTCTGGTAGAATTCTACACTAAACCATCCGGCCCTGGGATTTTTTTCATTGGGAGGCTTTTGATGACAGCTTCTATTTCCTTGCAGGTTATAGGTCTATTTAAGCTGTATAGTTGGTCTTGATTTAATTTTGGTATGTGGTACCTATCCAGAAATTTGTCCATTTCTTTTACATTTTCCACTTTTGTGGAATACATGTTTTTGTAGTATGACCTAATGATTCTCTGGATTTCCTCAGTGTCTGTTGTTACACCTTTTCATTTCTGATTTTGTTAATTCATATCTGCCTTTTGATTCGTTTGGATAAGAGTTTGTCTATCTTGTTGATTTTCTCAAAGAAGCAACTCTTTGTTTCATTGATTCTTTGTATTATTTTCCCTGATTCTATTTTATTGATTTCATCCCTCAATTTGATTATTTCCTGTCATCTACTCCTCCTGAGTGAGTCTGCTTCTTTTTGTTCTAGAGCTTTCAGGTGTGTTGTTAAGTCACTAGTTTGAGATTTCTCCACTTTCTTTATGTAGGCACTTAGTGCTATGCACTTTCCTCTTAGCACGGCTTTCATAGGGTCCCATAAATTTGGATACATTGTGCCTTCATTTTCATTGAATTCTAGAAAGTCGCTAATTTTTTTCTTTATTTCTTCCTTGACCCAGGGTGGTTCAATTGAACACTGTTCATTTTCCATGAGTGATGGAGGAAGGTCATTGGTTAAGTAATAAATAAACTGCTTGGCCCTCATAGGTTAAAACATAGGTGGGTGGATTAAACAGAACAGAATGCTGGGAGGAAGAGGAAGTGAGCTCAGACTCGACAGCTCTCCTCTAGGGAGCAGACACCTCAGAGAGAGGCCAGGCTCCCCTCTCCCAGGCACACGCAATTCAGCTCCGACCCAGGATGGACGGACATAGGCTAGAATCTTCCCAGTAAGCGCACCTTGGGGTGCTACACACATGATTGGAAATGGGCTAGTCCAGGTGTGAGAGTTAGCCAAGAAGAGGCTAAAGCTAATGGGCCAAGCAGTGTTTAAATGAATACAGTTTGTGTGTTGTTATTTCGGGGCATAAACTAGCCAGACGGCGGGGGTACTGGGGACGCAGCCCCACCACCCCTATTACAACACATGAGTGTGTAGGCTTTCTGCAATTAGTGGTGTTGTTAAATTCTGACTTTAAACCATGGTGATTCAATAAGATAGAGGAGGTTATTCCAATTATTTTGTATATATTCAGGTTTGCTTTGATACCAAGTATGTGTTCAATTTTAGAGAAGGTTCCATGAGGCGCTGAGAAGAAGGTGTATTCTTCTACATTTGGGCGTTATGGAGGAGGGTTATATGTCTATTGGTTAATAAAGAAACTGCCTTGGCCTTTTTGATAGGATAGCAGCTTAGATAGGCAGAGTAGACAGAATAGAATTTGATGTGGGAGTGTCATATATCAATCTGTTGATTTCATTGGTTAAGTAATAAACAAACTGCTTGGGCTCATAGCTTAGAACATAGGTGGGTGGAGTAAACAGAACAGAAAGCTGGGAGGAAGAGGAAGTGAGCTCAGACTGACATCTCTGCTCTCTGGAGCAGAGACGCCATGCCCCGCTCCCGGGCAGACACACGTGATGAAGCTCCAACCCAGGATGGACGTAGGCTAGGATCTTCCCAGTAAGACCGGTGCTCACAGATTATTAGAGATGGGTTGATCAGGATATCACAATTAGCCAGTAAGGGCTAGAGCTAAAGGGCCAAGCAGTGTTTAAATGAAACAATTTGTGTGTTGTTATTTTGGGGCTTAAGCTAGCCAGGCGGCCGGGGTGCTGGGGATGCAGCCCCACAAATCCTATTACTACAAGAATTCTGGGAGAAAGAAGCCAAGTCAGGCAGTTGCCATGATTCTCCCACCCGACACAGACACAAGTTAAGATCTTTCCTGGTAAGAAATACCTCGTGGTGCTACACAGATTATTAAATATGAGTTAAAGCAAGATGTGAGAATTAGCCAATAAGAGGCTAGAACTAATGGGCCAGGCAGTGTTTAAAAGAATACAGTTTTCGTGTAATTATTTCGGGTAAAGCTAGCCGGGTGGTGGGACACAGCCCGCTGCTCCTATCACAACATGGGCGAAATGTTCTGTAAATGTTTGTTAAGTCCACTTGAGCCATGACATCTGTTAGTTCTCTTGTTTCTCTGTTAAATTTCTGTCTTATCAACTTGTCTATTGGGGAGAGTGGAGTATTGACATCTCCTACTATTAGTGTGTGGGATTTAATGTGCATTAGTAATTTTTTTGTATATGTGGGTGCTCTTGTATTTGGGGCATAGATGTTCAGGATTGAGACTTCATCTTGATGGATTTTCCCTGTAATGAGTATAAAAATGTCCTTCCCCATCTCTTCTGGTTGATTTTAGTTTGAAATATATTTTGGTTAGATATTCGGATAGCTATACTAGCTTGTTTCTTAGATCCATTAGATTGGAAAATCTTTTCCCAACTTTTTACTCTGAGGTAATGTCTGGCTTTAGGGTTGAAGTGTGTTTCTTATATATAGCAGAAGATGGATCCTGCTTTTGTATCCATTCTCTTAGCCTGTGTCTTTTTATAAGTAAGTTGAGCCCATTGCTATTAAGAGATATTAATGACCAATGATTGTTAATTCCTGTTATTTTTTGGTGGAGTGTTTATGTGTTTGGGGTTTTCTAGCATGAGGTTATCTGTTGGCTGTGTTTTTGTGGGTGCAGTTTGCTTCCTTGAGTTGGAGTTTTCCTTCTTGAACTTTCTGTAGGGCTTGACTTGTGGATACATATTGCTTAAATCTGGTTTTGTCATGGAATATTTTATTTTCTCCATTGATGGTGATTGAAAGCTTTGCTGAGAATAGTAGTCTGGGCTTGTACCTGTGGTCTCTTAGTGTCTGCAGTACATCTTCCCAGGACCTTCTGGCCTTTATGGTTTCCATTGAGAAGTCAGATATAATTCTGATAGGTCTGCCTTTATACGTTACTTGGCGTTTTTCCTTGTAGCTCTTAATATCCTTTATTTATTTTTTTATGTTTTGTGTTTTGATTATTATATGGTGAGTATACTTTTTTTGGTTCAGTCTATTTAGAGTTCTGTAAGATTCTTGTACCTTCATAAGGCTATCCTTCTTTAGGTTGGGAAAGTTTTCTCCTATGATTTTGTTGGATATATTTTCTGTACCTTTGAGCTGGAGTTCTCCTTCTTCTATCTCTGTTATTCTTAGGTTTGAACTTTCCATGTTGTCTCAGATGTCCTGGATGCTTTATGATAAGAATTTGTTGGGTTTAACATTTTCTTTGACCAAGGAATCTATTTCCTTTTTTTTTTTTTTTTTTTTTTTGGTTTTTCAAGGCAGGGTTTCTCTGTAGTTGGAGCCTATCTTGGAACTAGCTTTTATAGAGCAGGCTGGCCATGAACTCACAGAGATCTGCCTGCCTCTGCCTCCCAAGTGCTGGGATTAAAGGCATGCTCCACCACTACCCAGCTTCTCTATAGTATCTTCAACACCTGAGATTCTCTCTTCCATCTCTTGTATTCTGTTGGTTATGCTTGCTATGTAGTTTCTGTTCAATTACCCAGATTTTCCATTTCCAGAATTCCTTCTGTTTGTTTTCTTTATCGCCTCTATTTCAAGCTTCAAGTCTTGAACTGTTTGAACTGTTTGCTTCACCTGTTTAATTGTTTTTTTTCTTGGTTTTCTTGGATTTAAGAGATTTATTGATTTCTTCTGATATTTTGTTTGTATTTTCCTCCATTTCTTTAAGGAAATTTTTCATTTCTTCTTTAAAGGTATCTATCATCTGCATAAAGTTTTGTTTAAAATCATTTTCTTCTGCTTCTCCTGGGTTAGAATGATCAAGTTTTCCTGTCGTATGACCACTGGATTCTAAGTTGCTTTTTAGGTTTTTGAATGAATTTTATTGCACTGACGCCTACCCATCTCTTCCTCCAATTGGTGCAGGTAGTGTATTTACCTCTTGGTTCAATCCTTGAAGTGGCTATCTGTGGCTTTGGGAACTGTTCCTGGTCTGCTCTGTACTGTCATGGTCTGTGTCTCAAGGAACCACTGAGGTCTCTCTTGACGCACTCTCTTGCCTTGCTCTCTTGGTCCACTCTCTTAGTCCTCTCTCTTGGTCTGCTCTCTTGGTCTTCTCTGTGTAGTTGCAGCCTATGATTCAGAGTTCCTCTAAGGTTGTGGGGTGATAGGAGGGCTTGGGGGTGGAGTGGGACTTGTAGCTTATAGGGTTCAATCTACAGGGTGGGGTTGTTAGAGCAGACTACCTGTAGGAAACTTCCCTGCTGTCTGGCTAGAGAAACTGATGCAGGTGGGGGAGGGGCCCAGGCTTTTGCCCCAGTGTGGAGGGCCTAGAGAGTGGGGTGCCCTGCTGGTTGTGTGGTCTTTTACCTCTTGGTCCTCTCTGTGTAGTCACAGCCTGTGTTTCAGAGTTCCTCTGAGGTCATGGGGGTTAGGAGGGTTTGGGGTGGATTAGGACTTGTAGCTTACAGGGTCCAGTTGATGGAATGATGGTGTTGGAGCATCCTACCTGCATGAAGCTTGCCTGCTGGCTGGCTAGAGAGGCTGAGACAGATGGAGGAGGTGTCTGGCATTTTGCCCCAGTATGGAGAACCTAGAGAGTGGGTGCCCCTCTGGATGGTATGAACTTATTAAAGAACAAAGTCAATGTAAAAAAAAAATGCTCAGACCATTAGTGAAGCACAACTTTACATATGTCTGTCCTAGATTCCAAGCAAGGGTTAATTGAGGGAGGAAGCAGAGCTGTGAATCTGGACACCACCATACAGTCTGGGCTCGTAGACTAAACGTAGGGAGAAAGGAAATTCTATCTGAGCATGGCGGAGCCACTGTGACAAGCCACTTTACAGACCTGCTGCTCTGGCTTCTATACCATGATGGACAGAATTCATTCAAGCTTTGTCCTAGATAAATTCAGCTGTGACTTGATGTCACCTAGAGCCATCTAGGGGGTCCCAATTGATCGATTGCCCAGATGAGATTGGCCTTTTGCCATATCTGTGAGGGCTTCCTTGGTAGATGATATGAGAACGCCCAGCCCACTGTGTGTGGCACCACACCTAAGCAGATGGGTCTGGGCTGTGTAAGAAAGTTAGCTGAGCTTAAGTCAGCGAATGAGGGGGTAAACAGCCTCCTCCATGGTTTCTGCTCCCAGCTCCTACACTGATTTCCTGGCCTGACTTCCTTCAGTGATGGGCTGTCAACCCGAACTGTAAGTCATATATGACCTTATCTCCTGTGATCATTTTGATTATTGTATTTTATCACAGAAGCAGGAATGAAACCAGAATAAACCATTAACCAAAATAAATTCGAAATGGTTCAGGTGTCTGGTCAGAGCAATAAGAAAGTGCCTAATGAAATGCTGTTCACCAGGCTCGTGTGTTCAAGCTCTCTAGGTCGCGTGTTCTCAAATGTCTTCTCTCAGGAATTTCATAAATGTATACAATGAAATACGAACATTTCCAATCCCCATTTCTCCTCCCCTCACCCATGTCCCCCCAAACATGTAGTTCTCTCAAATTAATGACTTTTTTATAACCCACTAAGTCTAGTTAGCTGTCCCTCTGTGCTTGTGGGGGGAGGTGTGGACTCAGTGGCAAAAAGCCCACTAATGGGCACCGGCTCCAAAAAAGAATCATAGATGATTTTTCTCCCTTAGCAGCTCTCAGCTTCCAGTAGCTCCACAGTAAGGGGAGAGGGCTGGAGAGCACCTCCCTCTCTATGTAGAGTTGTGCCTGGCTTAGGTGGGTAACCGTAGCCACTGTGACTTTGGGAGTACCCAGGAAACAGAATTTCACAACACTCCTCCCCATCATCTGGCTGTTACGTTTTTTCTGCCTCCCTCGATGTTTGCGGAGCTTTGGTATGGGGAGATGATACAGATGTCCATTTAGGTCCGAGCACTCGGTCTCTTAGTCCCGGCACTGTGATGGGTTATGCCTCTCTCTGTTGGCTCCTGCCCACTGGGGAAAAAAAGACTTCTGTGGCCAAGGTCTGTGACTACAAATATAAATACTTTTAAAGCATTTTGACAGCATGACCAGTTAGCAAAATAACAATATCAAGTTGCACTCTGGGCCTAAGACCTCCCCAGCTATGATATTTTGCATATAAGTGCTAGGCATGAAATTCTCTATGGTAGAGCATACCTCAAGCCCAGTCAGAAAGAGGTTCGTAACCCATAACTTGTCAAGCCTCCATTGCACCATTGTACATATTGCCTGGTGTGTTAGCATTACCAAGTAAAGAATCCAGGCCTGGGTAAGACCACTGATGTCTTTTTCCCCTAGCAAGTTGTTATTCTTTTGGTTTCTGGTCCCTTTAAGGGACAAGCCATGCCCACTGCCAGTGACCCCCAACCTCGCCCCGCCATCTTGAATCTTTCTTACTGTCCTCTCTCGACATGCACGCACGTGTATCCCTGTCTCTCTGCCTCTCTCTCTCTCTTTCTCTCTCCTTTAAGTAATAAATGTTTAGCTTTATGCCTATTTTTGTGTCTATGTGCCTTTTACCCGCCGCCTGTTTACACCCTCCCGCTTGGCTCTCCCGGCCGGCCGCATGGCTGGGCCACCATTGCTCATAAACAGCCTGGGGATCTTGCAGGGACCCACAACCGTCTCTGCTGAGCTCGCTGCCTGCCTACAGCCACTCGGGACTCTCCAGCATTCCCCGCCACTAACTGCTTGGAGAACTGCCTGGGGATTTAGGAACATTACAAGTGTCTTAGCATCTTTTGATATCATGAAAGATAACCAACAGGGAGGACGTTCTCTGGTCAGTTTGAGGCTGATTTCTCTATGTTCCACAGCCACAGCATGTGGTCAGCAAAGCACATCTTCAGGAGCGGGGTCTTCAAAGTAGTGGAGGAAGCTTGGGCAGAAATAATGCTGAGCATGGCTTTTGAGACTTTGAACATAGGACTGTATCTGTTATACTTTCCATTGTTGTTCACTTTCACACTGCTGTAAAGCCAGGCTGACAGAAGTGAGTGCAAAAACAGATGTCAGGACTGAGTAGCAACCCAGATAGAACACTAACAAGGCATTATTGTCAAGTCTAATACTTCACCATTACTCTTGGTGAAAAATATTTTGTTCTTAGTACAGCTTTGAAGACTTAATGAGATGGTTTGACAAATGCATCTTCTCAGAATTATTTTAACTGGAGACTAATTAAAACATGTCATGACATTCTTGGTATAAAGATATTTAACATCTCCTAGGACAATATCTACTATAAAGAAGACACTTAGCAAATGTTGGTTATTATTTCTTTGCTCTCCTTAAAAATGACATATTCTAAGATTCTTCAGGAAGAGGCTGCAGCAATTTATCTTCAGCGTGTCTTACAGAGAAACTATAAATTACCAGTAACTACAGGGATTTCATAACAGGCTTTTATGATAGGCTATTGTGTGATGGTTTCATTTCTGTTTTATGACCAAAGTCTAAAAAATGAGTTTCCAATTTTATTTATTAAAATAAATAATGTCTAAAAAGGAGTCAACTATATGTCAAAACAATACATCAAGAGACCCCAAGAAAAGGGCACTATTACTAAGGATAACCCACCTTTTGGAATCACTTCTAGTGTTCTTAGCAAAGAATGTATTTATATGGGCATTGTCAAACTATGGTAGACACTCTATTGTCCTTTAGAGAAAGCTTAGCAATCATATCAGGTAGAGAAGAATAAGGAAAAATATCCGGCAGACCTGAAGTAGTCAAGTTGACATGGGAATAGAACTATAGATTCTCTTATAGGGAAAGAATATATTTTTAAATCAATGACCTCCATTCTTCCACTTGAGGCTTACAGTGGTCCATTTGGGATCCTGGAGAGACCTCTATAATCCCTGTTATGTGACTTTTCCTGAAGAAACAACCATGTATTGATTCCGGCTGAGGGACTCATGACAAACCAACTATATGACCCCATTAAAGTCTCTTAACTAACCAGAGAGTTTCTTTATTAGGGTTAGTTACAGAAGCTAAAGTAATGGTTACCATCAGGAGCATGAGTGACCCAAAAGTAGCTGCATCACTAAAAAGCCACCCCAGCATGGGTGTGTCCCCCGAGAGCCCAGCCCAGATGGTAGTGGCCCTGGTTCTCCTCAGCAACTGTGCACTGCTTGTCTAGCCTTGGGAGAGGTCTTGTGAATCTTGTCTAGCCTTGGGAGAGGTCTTGTGCATCTTGTCTAGCCTTGGGAGAGGTCTTGTGAATCTTGCTTCTGCTGCTTCCTGTGTCGTATTTTGTTTCTTTTCTCAACCTTATGAATTTCATTTATTTCTTGTGTCTGAGTCCCCCCTTCTCCCTGTGAAAAAGGATGTTTCATTTGAAAGGAAATGACTGTACGTGCCTCTGAGGATGCTTCTGGACACTTGCGCCGCTCACAGACCCCAGAGTTGCAGCTGCCTTATTTATCACGGCACTGGCTGACAGCAGCCGTGCTCCCCAGTAACTATTTATTTATTTATTTATTTATTTATTTATTTATTTATTTAGATTTCTGCCTCCTCCCCGCCACCGCCTCCCACTTCCCTCCCCCTCCCCCAATCAAGTCCCCCTCCCTTGTCTGCCCAAAGAGCAATCAGGGTTCCCTGCCCTGTGGGAAGTCCAAGGACCACCCACCTCCATCCAGGTCTAGTAAGGTGAGCATCCAAACTGCCTAGGCCTGGGTCTGAAAAAGCATGGGATAAAACCGGACTCGCTGAACATAGCGGACAATGAGGACTACTGAGAACTCAAGAACAATGGCAATGGGTTTTTGATCCTACTGCACATACTGGCTTTGGGGGAGCCTAGGCAGTTTGGATGCTTACCCCGGTAACTCTTGTGGGGGAGTTTTATCCATGATGGCAGAAATTTTCAGTCTTTTTACCCACACCTGAATCCCTGTCTAAACAACATTTGGCACATAGTAAGTATTCAATAAATATTTTAGCCGGGCGGTGGTGGCGCACGCCTTTAATCCCAGCACTCGGGAGGCAGAGGCAGGCGGATCTCTGTGAGTTCGAGACCAGCCTGGTCTACAGAGCTAGTTCCAGGACAGGCTCCAAAACCACAGAGAAACCCTGTCTTGAAAAACCAAAAAAAAAAAAAAAAAAAAAAAAAAAAAAAAAAAAAAAAAATCAATAAATATTTTAATAAATTGACAGATTCTTAGCAACATCTGATGTTCCAGGTAGAAGTCCTTGTTAGTGAAATTTGCCTTCGGCACCTGCTTGCCTTAGCCACCTTAGGGTATTTCTTCCTCTGTGTACTTTAGATCTGTGGTTCCCTGGTGGTTCAAGGATGATCCCTGCTTCTGTTGAGCAATTCAAGAAACATTCCTGTTGAGCCCTCTAGGTAGAAACACACAGCTTTTACAGACAGCAGTTCTCTTACAGAACTGTAGAAATGGAATCTGAATGGAAACCGTTAGATAGCCACACAGCTAGCTGCCAGGGTCTTCTTCATGTGCCCTGTGGGAGCACAATTACCTGGATCTCTGAGATGATGCTTTTGAAGCAGTTTCCAGTAATTAGGTTCATCAACTAGTTATTAAATGCCCACTCTGAGGCAGCCTGTCTTCCAGATGCTTCAATATGGCTCATGAATTTCTCATGAGGCTTCAAACTCAGTTAAGCCTAGAAATCAGCAAAAGCTGCAGATTCCCCTCTGCATGTGGCTTGATTCACATACACTGTGGTTCACAAACTCTAGTCAAGCGTTTCCTACCTGAGAATTTTGTGTCAATTCTTTAAGTTAGATTTTAAAAGTTTTAATTTCACAAGTGAAGCCATGGGAGCAGCTGATATATCAATTAAAATGAAAGAAAATAAGTAAAACAAAACAAAGGAAAGAGTAGAGGCTGAGAGGGCCAGAGGCGTTGGAGGGACATTCCACCTCCTCCGTTCCTTTGTAGGCAGGAACAGCAGCATTGGTGCTGCCTTCCAAGACAAGAGCAGTTTCTACTGGACTTTTTTTTAAAGCACTTCCAACTTTTAACTATGTTTTGTTTGTGTTTCATTATTCTTATTAAACATGTGTGTTGATTGTAATCTATTCCAGACACTAGGAATACAATGTATTAAACTCCCTTTGTCAAGGATGTTTCAAATCTAGTGGAAGTCCTAAAACACACACAGGTTCTGCATTAGTTATTTTTCTGTTGCTTTGGCAAAGCTTCCTGACCAGAAGCAAATTACAGAAAAGAGAAAATGTGTAAGAGACCATGAGAGAAGGAAATCTTGGCAACACGTGGCAGGCGTAGGAACAGGAGCAGGAAGCTGAGAGATCACATCTTCTACCACAAACATGAAGCAGGAAGAGTGAAGAAAGGCGTGGTTATACAGCTCAAAGCCCACCTGCAGCAACATACTCCTTCCAGAAAGGCTGAACCTCCATACCTGCTGCAAACAACACTGCCAACTGAAGATCAAGCATTTAAAACCTGAGCTGACAGGGGACCTTTCTTATTCAAACTACTACAGTATCTACAAGCCAGACTAGGAGGTAACATGTGCCAAAACAGATATCCGCAACTAAAAACATCTCAGAGGTCAAGCCTAGCTTGGGAAAGGGCAAGGTTTCCTGAAAACCAGGCATCGGGCATTTATGACTAAGCCAGGAAAAAGGATGCCATTTCGTGATCTTTGCAGAAGAGCCTCTAGTCTGGTAAGTTCCTCGCCTGAAAGAGGAAACTGTGACCCATGTAAAGTTCATGACATTATTCTTTCACCAAAAAGATGAAAATGAAACACAGCCATAAATCCCCGTGCTGGCGAGTTGTAGACACTCAGCCTACATCCACCTGCCCCCAGCTCGCTTTCCACTGGAGAAAGTTTAGAGTCTAAACTGATGTCTAATTACAAGCTCCCCACTTCAGCAGCCTGGAAACGCACCAGGGATAAATCTTAGTCAGTGCTGGCAGTCTGTTTCCTCCCGGTTAGACTGCATGTGCAAAGCGGATTTCAGACCCTGCTCATTCTGCTGATTACACATAACACAGAGACGTGGCATTCATGTGCCATCCCAATCTGAAGTGACTGCAAGCCTGCCTCGGTGCCAGTCAGTTGGCTTAGATCCCCGGGTGGAAACTCATCAGCCAATATTGTCCTCTTGTAGCTGATGTGGTCACCAAACATGTCCTTGCATCAACAACTGGACAGTCTATTTTTCATGTCAGCTTTTCCTCTAAGTTTAATTTAAAGAGCTGTTCCAGGGAGTAAATTAGGGAGAATGGTTCTGCTTTAAAGAGCCATGTCTGGAGCTAATTAATAGTTATATTTTATTCCTTTTTCCATGGCATGTCTGTAGGAGAGTGCTTGTTTGGGGGTTTCTTTCAATGTGCTGTTTAAAAGAAAAGAAAGATCATTATTTTTTTTAAATGTTTTGAAACTGAAATGAAAACCCTCCAAACCTTTAGAGTAGAGAAATGGAGACCGCAGTGTGAGAAGAGCAGGCCAGACTGAGTACAGCAAGCTGCAGCCACAGTTACACCAACGCCACCACATCAAAACTCCCTTCTCTACAAAACCCACAGTCAGAGGGCCTGAAGGGGGCCATGACAAGGCAGGTGGTCGCCATTTCATGTTCATGTTGCATCCGAATTCTGCGTTCTACACATTTTCCCACTATGACTCCAAATGTGAGTCATGTGTGTTTTTATATTAATGGCAAATGTTCTCCTTTTTCAGTTATCTCAACAGGGTCCTGTGAGGAGGTGGCGGAGGAGTCCGGATGTGACGCAAGGACCTTGATTTCCCAGTCCTGGTCCTCAGCTGCACTCCCGGGGAATGATTTGATACTTGATGGTGAGATGCCCCTGGCTCATCCCCAAGTGTGAGCACGACAGAAGGAGCTGTCACAAAGGTGAATGAGGAAACTAGGAACTTTGTGAGCAAAAGTTTTCAGGGTGGTGGTGGTGGAGGTGACAGGGCTTTATATGTAACACTGGATAGCCTGGAACTCACTTTGTAGACAAGGTTGACCTCAAACTCACAGAGCTCCATCTGCATTTGCTTGGGTTGAAGAATTTAAAGACATGTACCACCACATCTAGAGAGAATTTTTTTATTCCTTCTTAAATTATCAATTAAAGCTACTTAGTGCAAACAACGATGAATTATTTTTAACACTAGAAAATCTTGGAATCACAAAATAACAAATAGAAAGTAAGAACTAGTCTGGGAAATATTTTATAGCCATACCAAGTAATAAGATAAAATTTCTTTTATTAATAGGTAATGCTGATTGAGTACCTATAACTCGCCAGGCTCCAGGATAAGTACTTTACGTAGACTATACATCAGATACTGAAACTGATACGAAACAGATGCCTGTGGACTCATCTGGGATACAGTCTAAAGAACTATCAAAGGCACAGGTACAAGATCTGCATTCAGGAAGTTCAGAGCTGAGGACATCCTAACTCTCCACATCAACTCCGTTAGCTTAGGTGACTAAGTTGGCACGCTGCCATGTGCATTGCAGCAGAGAACTGGCATGATCTTCAATTTACATGTTTTATGTGCAGAAAAAATAATAAAGGAAAAGTGGAAAATCAAGCCTCTTGTTAAATAGAAATAATAACATGAAAATTGACTCTCAGAGCAAAACAATATATTTAAATGCCCCTTTATTGAAGGGTTCCTTGGCTGCTTGGCAAGTTTGAGTTCAGAGAAGTCACTTTGAGAAGGGAGCAAAAAAACCATGTGCAGTGTGTTGGAGACAAAGCAAGGTGACAACGTGTAGAGTAAGGGGTACAGTCACTAACACAGTCAATATATTACAGCATGTGAAAGACATTAGACATACAGATAGCAGCAGAGAGGACAAGGGGCCTGAGAGTAGGGAGAGATCTGAGAAACAGGAAGGACATTGGGCAATCAGTGAACCCAGGCTCCTGGAGGAATTCATAGCATTGGTACATTTGCCATAGACTGAGGGTGGCCAGCCATTGCAAGACATCTGCTGAAGAGGAATTCATAGCATTGGTACATTTGCCATAGACTGAGGGTGGCCAGCCATTGCAAGACATCTGCTGAAGAGGAATTCATAGCATTGGTACATTTGCCATAGACTGAGGGTGGCCAGCCATTGCAAGACATCTGCTGAAGGTGGGGGATGGCAGAGAGGAGATGAATAAAGTGCAAAATGCAAGGAGATGAGGGCTTGTTGGTGTGTGATGAGGAGAGACGATGGTGGAGAGCCCTCGGAGCATGCAGGGTCATGGGAAGACTTGGAGTTCAGAGGATGAGAAGGTCTCCATCAACAGAGTATAGATCAAAGACTTAACTTCTGACCCTTCCAGCATGGGATTAGTAACAGCTTGTCACTGGAGGAAGTATCACTCACGCACCAGGGAGATGAACTCGCTAGTCCCCGTCATGCTATTTTAGGACAGGCACAATCACTGTGAGTCACTGGGTATGTGGGTCTGCTCCCTCCATGCTAGTTCAATGTTTTTTTTCCAAATTAGGTTTTCCTCAGATGTGCCCTTCATGCCTCTGTTCCTGTCCTTTCCACCAGTCCGCAGCCCAGAAGCCCAGCACTTGGAAAGCAGTTCCCATGATTCTTGCCTGGACTCACTTCTCTCTGGCCCCTCATTGCTCTAACGATGGATGGTCTTCACACAGGTCTACACACACCTGGGAGCATGTGGCAGGATCCTCTGACCAGCTGTGTACCTGGTAGAGTTTTCTTCACAACCTTATCTTTAGGAAGGAACCAAATGGGGGTATCATTTATCATTCACGTTCCCTATAGACATATTCCTATGTGTTGGTTCGTGTCCCCCTCAGGTCAGCATAGGCAAGCTCAGTTTACTTGCAGGATCCTCTTCTGTTACAGCCCTCTTAACCCAACCTATCTGTCTCATTTATGGTTCACAAAACACAAGCTGTTATGCTAATGAGGCTTTTATGCCTCTTTGGTTCCTCCGAATTCTTCTCTTCATGTTGAGCATCATGAGTCCATCGTCTCTGCTCTAGAACCTTGTCCAAGGCTGCCAGCTCTTCATACAAACTACTCCTTCCTCTGCCATGATTTCATTTTGTTAAGTGTCTGTAATGTTGTATGTAAGCAGTATAATAATTATTTCTTTATGTATTCTCCCAAATAAAATAAGAAATACATAAGATCAGAGGCTATATTTTATCTTTTCTCCCTGGCACAATTTCTAGCACCTAATAGAAAATAGGTAAATATGGGTATAAATATACGTGTTACTAGGGATATTCACTTTATTTATATTATAGTTTATCTAGGCATAGTAAATAGTTTATGGTATATATATATGTACATTAATCTCACATTAATACATTTAATCTTAAGGTATAATTTATAATTATAAGGTATAATTTATATTTGTGTGCTCGCTAGTTTTATGTCAACTTGATACAAACTGGAGGAATTTTGAAAGAGGGAACCTTAATTTTTAAAAATGGTCCTGTTGGATTGGACTGTGCACAAGCCTGTGACGCATTGTTTGATGATTGCCTGTGGGAGGGTCTAGCTCAGCTCACTCTGGGTAGTGTCACCAGGGATGTGGTTCTTGTTGCTATGAACGGCAAACTGAGCAAACCATCAGAAGCATGCCTGTAAACAATCCTCCTCCAAGGCTTCTGGTCCACTCCTGCCTCCAAGTTCCTGCCCTGATGTCCTTGGATGATAGAGTACAAACCATAAGATTAAAGAAAAATAAGACTTTCCTCCTCAAGTTGCTTAAGGCCATAGTGTTTTATCACAGCAATAGAGACCCCAATGACAACAGTTTGGTCTATGTATTTAGTACATATTTTATGTTTATTTATATGTGTATAATTCAAAAACTATAGTTAGCTTTTCTGTGCTTGTGTGTGTGTGTCTTTAGAATATGTGGATCAGCCCAGGTTTCCCAGGAGAAAATATGAAGAGCAGAACATGAGAGAATATTAAAACTGAAGGATTTGGAGAGAATGTTTTATTTCCACGGCCATCAAAGTGACTAATATAACCACACGAATCCCCAGGAGCTTATGGGATTTGTTTTTGGCCAAAACTACATTCTAAATAGTTACCCAAATCCTGTAGATTGCCAAAACTATATTTACAATTGTCTTACTTTTCTTTGGATTCTAAAAGTTCCTGTCTGAACCACTTACAAAGTAAATTCTGGTTTTTGTCATTTGTCACGGTCAATCGGAATATAGAGTATTATAAAAATGAACAATTTCTGAGCCCTAGAACCCTCCCCTGATCCAGAAGAAACAAATGAAGGAGGAGAGAAGAAAATTATGTCTGAAATCCATTGCAGGTCGAGCATTAGTCTTGACTTTTACACGCATTCTCTCTGTCATCTTAATGACTCTAAGGGGCAGCATCAATTCTCCCAGCTCTCAGATCTGTATTTGAATGGGAAATAAATACCATCTCTCCAGACTCTCCACTTTACCCACTGCATGTCTTGAGACTTCCCAGCTTCTGTGGTACATGAGCCAATCCCATATAATACATTTCTCTCTCCTCATCTGAGATGGGAGAGGGAGCAAGGAGAGATGTGACAATTTCATTTTTCTAGATAATGATAACAACAAATATTATTTACAACCCATCATCTGTGCAGATAAAGGCAAGGTGGGTGCAATCTCTCCTGGAAATACTAAGATGTGCATCAAGAATTAAAAGTTGACGTCTGTTTCTGTCACAACCTAAAGAGAATGAAGGTGGTGACAGACCTATGAGGTGGGTATTCAGATCACAATTTACCAGTGCTTCCTTAAGGACTTTAGATGGATTATCTGAGTCAGTTCCTTTTTTCCAGAAGACAAAGATATACTTTTCAGAATATCCCAAGTCCTCTGCCATAAGAACTGCATTGTAGCCTGGCGGTGGTGGCACATGCCTTTAATCCCAGCTCTCTGGAGGCAGAGGCTGTTCTAATGATTAACTGATGACTCTGTAGTAGATCTTTCATTATTGTGTGTGTGAATGTAGTCCAGGCTAGTCTCAAGCTTGCAATCCTACTACCTCATCCTCCTGAGTGATAAGATTGTGCATTGTGTCTGTGCAGTGTATAGTTTAACTTATTCTTTACCCACATTAAACAAAAAAATCACTTTCTTATATTTGAGCATAGGGCATAAGTGATTTTTGCTTCATATTATGCAAAATTCTAAAGAGTGAAAATATTCCTGAGAAAAAGTCAAGTGATGAGATGGAGCATCTTCTGGATTTTAAATCCCATGCATCTGTAGCTGGCAAGCTTATTCATCAAAACACAAAGAAGGACTTGAGGACTTAAGCAATAAGTCACATTCTATATCTCTCCGTTTTTCTTTCTCGTGCCCACTAGGTCTTCTTCTAAAACCACAGCCCCTCATGCCTCTATTCACAACTTCAAGAAAAGGGACTCCGAACATACCTGGGAGAACTGAAAAGCACAAAAGCAATTTCCAAACAGTCTCAGCCCCAGAGAACTTGAAACACCAAGGCAAGTTCTGGGGCTGTCTGTACTGTGTCTACACTGGGCTCTGGACCTCGCCACAGTCTGGACTGATTTAGCAAATCCTTATTGTCAGTGGACAGCTGGTTTCCTGTGACCTTCTGTGGAGCTCTTGAGCAAGGTGCAGTGCCCACACACATTTCATGGCTCATTGTCTTTATAAACTCTAAGCTACCCCAAATTCACAGATAAGAGCACTTCACTTTTCCCAGTGTTGGTTAACAAGCAAGATTCTCTCACAATCAAAACATCATCTCGCTGTCTCAACTGGATAACACCTGTGAAAAAAACCCTAACGTGCATTCTTGTTCTCTCATGACTCTGTGTTTTCAAGAGAAAGTGGAACAAATGAAGCCTCTGAAGCTTTACTCCTCATCACCACAAATCTGGAGGAAAGGGTGAGCTGACTCCTGGGAGAAGAGGAAGTCAGAAGAATCCACCTTCAGCTGAACGCTACAGCACACTGAGACAACTTAGCAGTCTCAGCAATTTTAGAAGTACTAACTCTTCAGCGCTGAAGAGATAGCTCAGTCTGAGTAAAATGCTTGTCTTGCAAGCACAAGAACCTGAGTTTAATTCCCAGAACTCATGGGGAAATAGTGGTTTGTTTGTTGTTTTTTTTTTTTAAAGCCAGGCATGGCAGTGAGCTATGCATGTAAGCCAGCAGTCAGAAGGCTGAGACAGGCAGATCTTTGGGTTCTGATAGCCTAGCCTACCTGGGGAACTCCAGAGCAGTGAGAAGCTTTCTCAGAAAAGGGTAGACAGGTCCTGAGGAGAGATGGCTGTGTTTTCTCTTGTTGACCATGTCCTTTGCGTTACAAAAGCTTCTCAGTTTCAGAAGGTCCCATTTATTAATTGTTTCTCTCAGTGTCTGTGCTACTGGAGTTATATTTAGGAAGTGGTCTTTTGTGCAAGTTCATTCAAGTGTACTTCCCACTTTGTCTTCTATGAGGTTCAGTGCAGTTGGTTTTATGTTGAGGTGTTTGACTCATTTGGACTTTTAGTCTTACGGATGGCACATGTTGACATCCAGTTATGCCAGCACATGTTTTTAAATATGCTTTCTTTTTCCATTTTACATTTTTTGTGTTTTTTTTTCAAAAATCGGGTGTTCATAGGTGTGTGGATTGATATCTGGGTATTCTTTTGTTTCCATCGGTCCTCCTATCTGTTTTGATGCCAATACCAGGCTGTTCTCAGTACTGTAGCTCTGTAGCAGAGTTTGAAGTAAGGGACTGTGATGCCTCCAGAAGTTCCTTTATTGTACAGATTTGTTTTGGCTATCCTGGGTTTTGTTGTTTTTCCATATGAAATTGATTATTGTTCTTTTGAGGTCTGTGCAGAATTTTGCTGTTATTTTGATGGGCATTGCATTGAATCTGTAAGATTGCCATTTTTACTATGTTAATTCTACCTACCCAAGAGCATAGGAGATCTTTCCATTTTCTGGTGTCTTCTTCAATTTCTTTCTTCAAAGATTTAACGTTCTTGTCAAACAGATCTTCCACTTGTTTGGTTAGAGTTACTCAAAGATATTTTATGTTATTTGCTACTATTGTGAAGGATGATGTTTCTCTGATTTCTTCTCAGACCATTGATGGTCTGTATCAAAGAAGGCTACTGATGTTTTTGAGTTAATCTTGTATCCCGCTACATTATTGAAGATGTTAATGAGTTATAGAGTTTCTTGGTAGAATTTTTGGCGTCACTTATATAAACTATCATATCATCAGCAAATGGTGAGAGTTTCACTTCTTCTTTGATTTGTGTCCCCTTAATCTCCTTTTGTTGTCTTAATTGCTCTAGCAAGAACCTTAAGTGCCATATTGAATAGATATGTAAAGAATAGACAACCTTGTCTTGTTCCTGATTTCAGTGGGACTGCTTTGAGTTTCTCTCCATTTAGTTTGATGTTGGCTGTTCTCTTGCTGTATATTGCCTTTATTATGTTTAGGTATGTTCCTTGTATCCCTGCTCTCTCCGAAGACCTTTATCATGAAGGAATGTTGTATTTTGGTGAAGCTTTTCAGCATCTAATGAGATGATCATGTGGGGATTTTTTCAGTTTGTTTATATGATGGATTACATGGACATATTTTCGTATGTTGAACCATCCCTGCATTTCCAAGATTAAGTCTCCTTGATCGTGGTGGGTGAATTTTCTGGTGTGTTCTTGGATTTGTTTTGCCAGTATTTTATTGAATATTTTTGCTACAATGTTCATGAGTAAGACTAGTCTGTAATTTTCTTTCTTAATAATGTCTTTGTGTGGTTTGGGTATCAGGGTAATTATTCCCTCGTAAAAAGAGTTTGGCAATGTTCCTTCTGTTTCTACCATGTGGAACAATTTGAGGAGTAATGGTATTAGTTCTTCTTTGAAAATCTTTTAGAATTCTGGGCTAAAACTACGTGATCCTGGTTTTTTGTTAGTTTGTTTGTTTGGGTTTTTTGTTGTTGTTTTGGTTTGGTTTTTTGGTTGGGAGATTTTGATGGCTGTTTCTATTTCTTAAGCAGTTATAGGTCTATTTAATTTGCTTATCTGGTCTTGATTTAATTTTTGTAAGTGATATTTATCCATAAAATTGTCCATTTCCTTTAAGTTTTCCAATTTTATAGAGTACAGATTTTCGAAGTATGACCTGATTTGATTCTCTGGATTTCCTCTGTGTCTGTTGTTGTGCCCCCCTTTTCATTTCTGATTTTGTTAATTTGGGTATTCTCTCTCTGCCTTTTGGTTAGTGTGGATAAAGGTTTGTCTATTTTGTTGATATTCTTGAAAAAACAACTCTTTGTCTCATTGATTCTTTGCATTGTTTTCTTTGTTTCTATTTTATGGATTTTAGCTCTCAATTTGATTATTTCCTGCCATATAGTCCTCCTGGGGGAGTTTGCTTCTTAATGTTCTAAAGTTTTAAGATGTTCTATTAACTCACTAGTGTGGGATTTTCCCAGCGTCTTTATGTAGGCATTTAGTGCTATTAACTTTCCTTTTAACACTGCTTTCATTGTATTGCATAATTTGGGGTATGTTGTGTGGTCATTCTAGTTAAATATTAGAAAGTCTTTAATTTCTTCTTTTATTTCATCCTTGATTCATTGGTGATTCAGGTGAGAACTGTTAAATTTCAATGTGTTTCTGGGCTTTCTTGGAATTAGTGTTGCTGTTGAATTATAATTTTAAGCCATGGTGATCCAAAAAGACACATAGGGTTATTCTGATTTTTTTGTATCTGTTGAGGTTTGCTTTGTTACTTAGTATGTGGTCAATTTTTGAGAAAGTTCCATGAGGTGCCGAGAATAAGGTGTATTATTTTATGTTTGGATGGAATGCTCTATAGATGTCTGTTAAGTCCATTTGAGTCATAACATCTGTTAGTTCCCTTATTTTTCTGTTAATTTCTGACTGACTGATCTGTCCAGTAGTGAGAGTGGAGTGTTGAAGTCTCGCACTATTAGTGTGTGGGGTTTAATGTGTGATTTACGCTTTAGGAGTGTTTCATTTACATATGAGGGTGCCCTTGTATTTGGGTCATAGATGTTTAGTATTGAGATTTCCTCTTGATGGATTTTTCCTGTGACAAATATGCAATGTCCTTCTTTGTCTCTTTTGATTGATTTTAGTTTGAAGTCTATTTTGTTAGATATTAGAATAACTACACCAGTTTGTTTCCTAGGTCCATTTAATTGGAAATTTTTTCCCAACCCTTTACTCTGAGTTGATGTCTGTCTTTGAGGTTGAGGTGTTTCTTATATGCAGTAGAAGAATGAATTCTGTTTTCTTATCCAGTCTGTTAAGTGTGTGTCTTTTTTATAGATGAGTTGATTCCATTTATATTAATGGATATTAATGACCAGTAATTGCTATCTTCTGTTATTTTGGTTTTCATTGTTGGTGATGTTATTGTGTGTGTGTTTCCCTTCTTTGGGATTTGCTGCTGTAAGATCATCTATTGTCTGTGGTTTTCTGGGTGAAGCTTCCTTGGTTTGGAGTATTCCTTCTAATATTTTGTGTAGGGCTTGGTTTGTGACTAGATATTGGTTATGGAATATCCTTTTTTCTCCATCTATGGTGATTGAAAGTTTTGCTGGGTAGAGTAGTCTGGGTTGGCATCCTTAGTCTCTTAATGTCTGCATAACGCTTGACCAGGACCTTCTGGCTTTCATTGTTTCCATTGAGAAAATATGTATAATTCTGATAGGTCTGCTTTTATATGCTACTTGGCCTTTTTTCTTTTCAGCTCTTAATATTCTTTCTTTATTCTGTATGTTTAGTGTTTTCATTATTATGTGGCAAGGAGACTTGTTTTTTTTTTTTTTTGGTCCAGTCTATTTGGTGGTTCATAAGCTTCTTGTATCTTCATCTGCCTATCTTTCTTTAGGTTGGGAAAGTTTTCTCCTATTATTTTGTTGAATATATTTTCTGTGCCTTTGAGTTGGACTTCTTCTCCTTCTTCTATCCCTATTATTTTTAGATTTGGTCTTTTCATGGTGTTCCAGATTTCCAGCGTATTTTGTGTTAAGAATTTGATAGATTTAACATTTTCATTGACTATTGAGTCTATTTCCTCTATTGTATCTTCAGCACTTGAGATTCTCTCTTCCATCTCTTGTATTCTACTGTTTATACTTGCAATTGTTGCTCCTAATCATTTCCCCATATTTTCCATTTCCAGAGTCCCCTCAGTTTATGTTTTCTTTATTGTCTTTATTTCAGTTTTCAAGTCTTGAATAGTTTCTTTCACCTGTTTGATTGCTTTTTCTTGGTTTTCTTTAAGGGATTTGTTGATTTCTTCCAGTTTTTTTGTCTTTTTCTCCATTTTTTTCATCTTGTCTTTAAAGGCCTCAAACATTTTCCTAATTTTTTTTAGGTTATTTTCTTCTGTTTCATCTATATTTGGGTATTCAAATATTGCTGCTATAGCGCGACTAGTTTTTGTCACTGTCGTATTGCTCTTTGTGGTGTTGTGTGTTCTTACCTTGTCTATCCATCTTTTCCTCTGATTAGTGTAGTTGGAGTCTTTTCTATTGTGATCACTCTTCCAAATGCCAGTGAATCCAAGGCTCAGATGATTGCTCCTCATGGTGGAGTCCAGGCCACAGTTCCAGTCACCCCGGTGGTCACTCTGCATTCTCAGCAGTCACTTGGTGCTCCCAGAGGTTGCTCTGCAATCTCAGAGGTCATTCAGGCCTGCTCTCGTGGAGGTCACTGGCTTACACCTGCTCCCTTGTACCTGCTCCTGTGGAGTCTGTTGTGTTGGACCTGCTCAGAAAGAGGTTGCTGGCTCAGACCTACTCTGTCAGAGGTCACTGGCTCAGGCCTGCTCCCTCAGAAGTTGCTCCCTCATACCTGTTCCTGCAAAGATTGCTGGCCTGGGCATGTTCCCATGGAGGTTGCTGGCTTGTACCTACTCCTGTAGATGTATCTGGCTCCTACTTTATTTTCTTGAGACTGTTGTATGCCGCAATTGATTCAGACACAGAGAGAGACAATAAAAAAAGAACTTTTTACAAATTGTTCTGCCATGGCAAAACCTTCCAACACACAGAATATCATCCTAGATCAGGGCTTCTTCCAACACTAGCCTACAATAGAGTCACCTGGAAAGCTTGTCAGAAGAGAATGCAGGTCCCCAACCCAAGTGTCTGACTCCCTAGGAGTACCATAAACTACAAATGTACATTAAGTTCCCTGGCCCTGACCCTGCTGATATGAGGACCACGATGAAGGATTATAGGAGGCTTAAATAGGCTACTGAGCTACGATATCACCTTCTAGTACTGACATACTTTAATGAGAAAATAACAGTTAAACACTCATGAATGTATTATGTTGTATCAGGGTAAGGACATTTATGTTAGATGATTCAGACAGTAGCTGTTTCAAAGTAAAAAGCTGTAATGGTCCATTTGGAGAGTCAAATTGGAAGGACTGAGGAATCTCTAGAGGACTAATAAAGCATTGCTTCCCATCATGCTTGCAAAAGTATTTTCAAAGATAAGTTGGATGGTAACTGCTGTCAACAAGGGAAAACATCATCCAATTGGCTAGAACTCAAAACGGGAAAGCAAAAGGAAACTCTCGGCTCTTCCTCCTTTAGTGGGTTGTTTTCTCTTGCTGTGGCCCTTGAACAACACATGCGGGGTTCATCCGGCTTTAAAACCTGAAATGTGCACCAGTGGCCCTCTGGGGGCCTTGAACCTTCAGCCTTGGTTTAGAGCCTGATGTAGCAGTTCCGATTCTAAGTTCCTCCTTCATGAATTCAGCCAAGCATCTGGCTTCCTTAGTTCTCTGGCTTAAGGAGCAGTTTCTGTGGTCCTGTGAGTGAGTCATCTAATTCATGGTCCATCTCTGGAGAAACTAACACAAAGCTAAGACAGGATCCCGTGTCTCGGCAAAAGTCAAGCAGTCAGTTGGTGAAATGCAGGGCACTGTCCCAAACAGCAAGTCAGATGGCTGTTTCTAGCCTATCGCCTGAACCACCCATGACTTTCCTACTCAAGACCCTTGGGAGGCAAACTGTCGAACATCATTGCTGCTATCTGGAGGAAATAATGTGTTGTTTTCCTATTGGCTTAGCGGATGCACCTGAATGTACTGCATTTTAACTATCAACTGAGGCCCTGCAGCCCTGCAGCCCAGCAGCCCTGTAGGCAGCAGCCTGGCATGATTTCCGGTTTTACTGGCACCAACACTGCCGCTGCCACCAAAAGTAGTTTTTTAACTAAGTCTTTGTCATCCTGTTTATCAATAAATACTTGGGAGTCAAATGCTGTGGTGAAAACTACTAACTCAGAGAGGCTGAGACCCTGGCTGGAGACCCAACGAGAGATCTTCTCTCACGCCATCCCAAACCAAAAAGACCGTGAATCTCTAAGTCCCTCCCTACTCCTTCCTGTGTGTCTCTCTATCCATCTTCCTGGCTGCTCCCTACTCTCTGTGGCTAATTGTTGTCAGCCAGTTACTGGCTCTGCCCACAATCCAAGGTCGATTTTATTAAAACAGTCTTGGGTTTCACAGTGCGATCAAATATCCTTCAACAAGAATGTCTAAGCAAGAAAGAGAGAAGGAGAAATAGGAGAAAGGAAAGAACTAAAAAAGCTTTGGGGAAATGAAACTTTGAAAAAGCAAAACAAAGCCTCACCCATGGTAGGCTTCCCTGTCCATCTGACTGTCTGCTAAGGAAGGTTAAATCCAAATGCTGGCTTTGTCCTAAAAACAACCTTTCCAGCCTTTACTATGGCATTTGTCTTCCTTCTTCCTTCCTTCCTTCCTTCCTTTCTTCTACTTTGCAATAGCAACATCCTGCTTATGTTTCCCACTGAACAAGACCCCCATCAACACGACACAAAAGTATACATTTCATATGGTATTACTCAGGGAGAACTTGGGTTATATTTCTGGAGAGCAATCTGGCTATGTAAATCCAAAGCTTCTATAAAGAATATTCTCTTTGACTCCATTTCTTGCAATTTATCCTAAGTGAATAGGACTGTACCTTCAAAATCACAGCAACAATATTCATCAAAACAAGGTCTATTTTTGAAACATTATAAACCCTTAAATGTCTAATACAATAGTATTTTCACATCTGTGGCACATTAAAACCAATCACTTAAATATAAAGTATTTTTAATTGGCATAAAACATCTCCAAAATGTTGTATTGCATTTTGGAAAACAAGTTGAAAGCAGTAACTTTTAAACTATAGTTTTGAACCATAGAGTATGCAGCAAATAAGAAACCACAGGTATAAACTAAAACAATGGTCCAGAATCTCATTGTCAGAGCTTAGTAGTTATAAGTATTTTAATCATCCAGAAATGCTACAACAGATGTATATTTTGCCGTAGAAACAAATTTAAGTTATTTAGAATGTTTGAGCAGTTATAAAGTTTAACTTTTGTGTTCCATAAAAGATAATGAGGACACATAAGAATGCAGTCCTTCAAACTCGAATTGGTTCCCCTTGGCTTAAAAACACATCCTCAGAACTGTCCCCATCATCAAGCTCTCCTTGCAAACGATTCAGTCAGATGCAGACGCAATGTTTGAAAGAGATCTCTAAGTTGTAGAAAAGGTTATTTCTTCCCCTGTTGTTTTTTTATTCCATCTCTTTCCTGCTCATTAACTATTCCCCACTTAGCATAAACTCCAACAGCATGAAAAAACTTACGAAAATGATTCTTATTATTCTAGTGTACCTTTTAAAAATGCAGACTGGAAACAATTATAGAGCTATTTAAAGAGACTCTATTGGAAATGTGATTTGTTTGTTCAAACTAAGTGATAAAAGATAGCTTCCTCTTTAGAAATCAAAAGCTAAATGGATTGTAGTGGAAGGACCCAGAGAGAAACGACAACTCATCTGCTTTAAATTAAAGTTTAATGACTCATTTACTATGCAAGTATGAATGGCATTTAAATTTTATGTTTTGTATGCAATTAAATTTTATCCTTACTTTTAAGTGCTCAAATTAATTTATACCCTTATTTGATTTTAAAAGAAAAAACACAGTACTTCTAAAACTGACACGGCAATAGATAATGTGGATTCCAGCATATATGCTTTAATATGAAGGGAGAAATGCCATCTCCATTCAAATCCACGTATGCATTCTGCTGTCCCAGCATGTAGATCTTAGAACAGAACAAGATGGAATGTTGAGTTTGTGATGTTTAATGAGTGGATATTAAAAGACCTCCTCACTGTGAGTGGAAATGTTGTTTCCTGACCTGCCAGACACAAATTAAGTACAAAATCTTACATTGATTTTCTTTACTTCCTTAAAATAAGAAATGATTATGCCTGCCAGTACTTTAATTAGTAGCCAAATGGCTCAGTAAAAAGGTCCACCAACGTATCCATCAACAGATGAATGAATAAGGAAAATATGTTGATACAATTCAGTCATTTAAAAATGAAATCCTGTCATTTGAAACAACATGGATGGAACTGGAGGAAATGAAGTTAAATGAAATAACCTCGGCATGAAAAACAGGCATGTGTGCTGCTAGACATCTGTGCAAACTCAAATTTGACTCATGGAAGCAGAACAGTGGTCACTAGAGACTGGAAAAGGTGGCTGAGAGGTGGCAGCACACTCGGGAGGCAGAGGAAGATGGGTCTCTGTGAGTTCAAACCCAGCATGGTCCTGTGAGTTCCAGGACAGCCAAGACTACACAGAGAAACCCTGTCTCAAAAGCCAAAAAAAGGAGAAGAAAAGGAGGAGGAGGAGGAAGGATAAGTAGAGATAAAGGCTAAATAATACTAACAGTCAGTTAAAGAGGAAGAAAAGTTCTAATTTTGTATAGCACAGAAAGCTGATTATAGGTTACAATAATCTATATATCTCAAAATAATTAGAAGGAAGGAATTCAATATTTCCAATACAAGAAATAGTAAACATCTTGATTTTACCATTATACATCATATGCATATATCAAATGCACCCAGTTAATATAATTAATTAATAATTAAAGAACACTCCATTAGATGAAGCTGCCATTTTAAGTATTTTCTCTAAGTTGGCTCAATGTAATGTTATAAAATCTTCACTGTGGAGCTTGAAAGGATAGAATTTATATTTCATATGGCATAAGCACACAAAATTAACCTAGTAGGAAAGTGCACTTACATGCATTTTCAGAATTAATAATGGAACCAGCATACAAGAATGTAACAGTTTCTCACAAAATGCTACAGATATTTGTAAGCCTCAAAGAAGAGTCATCATAAAGAATAAAAACATTGTCCTCCTCAATTTTGTGTTTGCCTTAGAGCTGAAGACACCTAAGTTGTCTAAGAAAAACTGGAGCCCTGGAGAGATGATAAAAAAATGAAGTAAGGGAATAAATTTACATGATTGATAAAAAGTCATCAATACTGATGACAAAGTCAGTGGTGAAATTAAGATCTTGAAAAATAAAAGGATGTCAGAAACAAAAGTCAATTGTATAGAAAACACAATGAAAGGCATTACCAGTGACTTAACAAAGCAGAAGAAATGGTATCAAGAGTAGAAGACAGTAGGATCAAAAACCCATTGCCATTGTTCTTGGGTTCTCAGTAGTCCTCTTTGTCCGCTATGTTTAGCGAGTCTGGTTTTATCCCAGGCTTTTTCAGACCCAGGCCAGCTGGCCTTGGTGAGTTCCCGATAGAACATCCCCATTGTCTCAGTGTGTGGGTGCACCCCTCGCGGTCCTGAGTTCCTTGCTTGTGCTCTCTCTCCTCTGCTCCTGATTTGGACCTTGAGATTTCTGTCTGGTGCTCCAATGGCTTTGGGGGAGCCTAGGCAGTTTGGATGCTCACCTTACTAGACATGGATGGAGGTGGGTGATCCTTGGACTTCTCACAGGGCAGGGAACCCTGATTGCTCTTTGGGAGGGGGACTTGATTGCGGGAGGGGGAGGGAAATGGGAGGCGGTGGCAGGAAAGAGACAGAAATCTTTAATAAATAAATAAATTTTTTTAAAAAGAAGTAGAAGACAGAGGCAAGGAAACGCTGCATTCAGACATCAATAAAGAGACGCCAAAGTATTGTCACAAAATCCAGAAACACCAATATGATCAAGTGGACAAACCTAAGAATCTGCTAGGTAGAAGAAGCTAAAATAAAAAGTAAATTCAGAGGAAACTAATAAGATTATAGAAGATATCTCTGAAGCAAACATTCAAATACAAAAAGTGCTTGTAAGCCCAAAAAGACATGAGCTGAGAAACTTCTCCATAACACATCAGAACTACCAAACAGAAGTAAGATGAAAAACTGTAAGGGGAAAGGTCAAACAATAGACATAAGCAAACTATCAGAACAACAGCAGACCACCCAGCACAAACTCTAAACCCAGAAGAGCATGGCATGGTGTCTGCCAAGCCTGGAGAGCAAACATTAGCCTGAAGTGATTAACAACAGGGAAATGCTCTACTTGAGACAAGCACAAACTAAAGAAATTTATGACCATCAAGCAGAAGATACTTGCCGGAATCCTAATATGAAAGAATCCTAATACAAAGAAAGGAAGGGAAAATAGTCTTAATCATGGTATCCCAGGAAGAAATAAATTTCAAAAGAGGAAGACAAGAATATAGAAGAACTAAGAAAGAATAAATTGTTTCCAACTTCATAAAACAGCAACTCTTAGCAAGAATAGAGAAGAAAGAAAAAACACAATAATCAAGGACAGACCAGCAAGCCCTCCCTCTAACCCTAAAAGTAAACCAACTAGTGACTGAATTAAAACTTAAGCTCTAATTTTTCTGTATAAGGAATGCACCCAGTGACAAAGACATGCATACATAGAGTGTGAACAAATGGATGTTTGTCAGCATATCAAATAAATGAACTACATTTAAATCTGATAAAGTAGACTTCAAGCAAAAATAGTCCCAAGATACTACCTGGGGGTGAAAATGTAGAAAAGGATATTATAAGCACATGGAACCAAACAGTTGCCACTGATCTAATATTGGCTAAAATAGACTATAAACCAAACATAGTGAGAAATGTTAAAGAAGGTGGTATCACACTTGTTAGGGAAAAGATACAACTCTAAACATACACACCAAGCACCAGTATATCTAATTTCATAAAACAAATTCTACTAGATGTAAAATTATAGATCAAGCAAGCCCTGGAATAATGATGGGTGACATAGGTACCCTACTCTCACCATAAACTGAGCCCCCAACAATAAACAGATAAACAGTAAATTAAATGACACACTTTGACTGTAGGGCAAAAAAAAAAATCCCAAACTGACCAGGAAGCTTCCTCCATGTTGGCTAGCTTTTTCAGTGCTGAAAAGTACTGCACAGGGTTCTAGGGAAGAGAAGCCGTCAGTGGTCTTAACAAACACTGGGTCCTCCACGTTGCAATAGCAACCTGCCAGGCAAATTAAGCCCACTAGTACAAAAGTGGCATGACTGTTGAGGGGTAACAAAGTACTTTTTTATTGGATTTAAGACCTACTCTCCTGATGCTATAATCCCAGCTGAGATAGTAGAACCAGCTATTGTTATTTTGCTACATGGTCATGCTGTCAAAGTCCTTTCTAAATGTTTATGTTTATAGCCATAGACCTGGGCTGTTCTTGGCATTTGTCAAAGAAGCTACTTTATGCAGTGGCTGTAGCTAGAAGTTTTTCTCTGTCCTGCCCAGTCCCACTGGACCGATTTCCCCACCCCCCCACCAATCCCCATAGCCACTTATAAAATAATCATTCAGAGGCTTAATATTAATTATAATTGCTTAGTTGATGGCTCAGGCTTATTATTGCCTTTTACATATAAATTAACCCATTTCTAATAATCTATATATCACCACATGGCCTTTGAGAGGCTGGACCAGGTAGGGGATGGCCTTTGGTGCCAAAAAGCATGTGGGTCTGCCCACTAGCTCTCTCTCTTTCTCTCCCCACTCGCCACACCTGAATGTTGGATTCCATTCCTGTTCCCTGTTGTGTCATTGATCTAACTGCAATATCAGGTCTGGAGACAGCCCAAGCTGACAAAGAAATACTGAGGCTCTGTCTCAAAACAAATACAAAAATGGGGACCAGAGAGATGGCTCAGCGATTAAGATGGCTTGATGCTCTTACAAAGGACCTGGATTCCATTCCTAGCGTTCACACGGTAGCTCACAATCACTTGTAACTCCAGGGGCTCTGATGCCCTCTTCTGACCTCTTCCAGCACCAGATACACAAATGATGCACAGACATATGTGCAGGTAAAGCACTCATGCACACAAAATAAAATAATCTTGAAAAACAGTAAGTGTAAAACTCAACCCTGAAGTTGGCTTTGAAAATCAGTTATATAACAGTAGGATCCAGGTAATATGGTCAGGTGATTAATCCTAATGGTGTCTAGAATGGCTTAAAGGATAGAAGGGAGACACCTAGACACACTGTGTAGTCACTGAGAAGGGTGGAGGGACTTCCCAAAGGTTGTGGATTCACCCCTGTCTTCTCCACAAACCAGTGGCCATGGCTATCTGTAGATGGGCTTTTCTTTCCTGGCTACCAATCCCAAGTAACCACACAGATGCTTGTATTAATTACAAATGCTTGGTCAATAACTCAGGCTTATTACTAGCCAACTCTTACATTTAAATTAAACCATATTTCTTATCTATACTTTGCCAAAATGCTTGGTACCTTTTCTCTGTACAACATGTCCATCTTGCTTCTCTCTGCAGTTGCTACACTTGAGACTCTGCCCTTCTTTAACCCAGCATTCTCAGGTTGGCTCTCCTGCCCAACCTTATCTTGCACAGCTATTGTCCAGTCATCTTCTTTATTAAACCAATCACAGTGACATATATTCACACAGTGTAAAAGAATGTTCCACAGTTTTCTGCAGAAGTAACGGCTGAGCCAGGCCCTATTTGCTTTTTTTAAAAATTAATTAATTTTACATTCTGACCACAGTCTCCCTTCCCTCTTCTCCTCCCACTTCCTCCCACTCTCTCCCACCCTCCCCCATCTGCCTCTCTTCTGTATTTGCTCAGAAAGAGGCAGGCTTCCCCTGGGCATCAGCAAAGCATAGCCTGTCAAGCTGCTAAAGATCAAGCACCTCCCTCTGTATTCAGGCTTGGCAAGGCAATCCAGCATGAGGAGAGATTAGGGAGCTACACTTTTGTATGGCTATTTTCTGCTTAGCAAAGTTAGGCAGTATTCATGACTCTCCTATAACTTCAAGCACAAACATGTATGTAGCTTATCATCAAACATAATTCACTCTGATGTAACTCATCATCTCCATTACTGCAAGAGTTTTCCATTCTCCTTACTTCTAGGTTTACCATACACCAAATGGTTCTTCACAGACAAACTTTAAACTCCAGCTACTTTTAAAGAATTTAAAATTAATTTATGTGTAGTATGTGCGTGTGTGTCTATGTGTGTGCATGTGCACATGCACATGTGTAACTGTAGAAGCACAATAAGGGGCTGGATATTGGCAAATGATGTCTTCTATGGTAATCCACCTCATTTTGAGACAGAATCGTTCACTGAATCTGGAGCTCACTGATTCATTTAGGCTGTCTGGCTTACTGGCCAGCGAACTTCAGAATATAATAGTCTGCACATTTTTGTCTCAGCCCTGAGAATACATATGTGCTTGTCACCGTATCTAGATTTTACTTGGATAGGGATCTTAACTCAGATTCTCAAGCTTTGGCAGTGCACTCCAATCACCAAATGATCTTTCAAGCCATTGTACAAAATGTAAGTTAAAACACAAAAAAGAATCCCTTATTATCAAATCCTCCAATTACTTTTTATCCTTTCCAGGCAAATTCCTTGGTGTCAACCCATTTCCGTTTGCCAAGGCTTCACAAATCAACATTTAGCATTTTTTCTAGAATATTGTTATAAATTATAGCTGAACAAATTAGTTTTTATTCCAAATAAGGTGAATTACCTCATGTACTTCATCACTTGAGTTGTAATTTTATTTCATACTGTAACACAGGAATTCTTTTTTAAAGCCTTTATTGTGTGTATTAGTCACAATGACTTTCTACATATAAATGGGACAAGAGTGTCTTTCTTTCATTTTCTTCACAGAGACAGCCACCAAAAGATGTGTCCTAGAAGTAAGGTGTATGTTCCCATCTCAAAAGCTCTGGATTTAGAGTAAGTCTTCCCAATTCAAACGATATCAAGAAAAGTTTCTCACAGGTGTACACAGCCACTTCAGTTGTAATTACTTCAGTATGTTGTTCAGTTGAAAATCAGGTTTTTGATCCTACTGCACGTACTGGCTTTGGGGGAGCCTAGGCAGTTTGGATGCTCACCTTAGGAGACCTGGATAGAGGTGGGCGGTCCTCAGGCTTCCCACAGGTCAGGGAACCCTGATTGCTCTTCGAGCAGATGAGGGAGGGTGACTTGATCGGGGGAGGGGGAGGGAAATGGGAGGCGGTTGCGGGGAGGAGGCAGAAATTCTTAATAAATAAATAAATTTAAAAAAATAAATAAATAAAATAAAATAAACAAAAAAAAGAAAAGAAAATCAGGAACTTCCATCATATTGGTCATTATTATGAAAATAATAGCAAATATAAATCTGAATAACCATTAAAAATGAAAGAGTAAATATTGTTTCATTAGAACATGAGGCCAAGTTCTGCAAAATGAAAGGGTAGAGAATGGTGCTTCATTCTCACAAATGTGAAATCAATTTAGTCCTGGAATCCAAATGTATTCTGCAGAATCTAACAAGAGGTAAAAGAAGAGAATGCACACAATACAGTTATGTTTTGAATTTCAACCACCAGCAGTGGCAAACAAGCCTCCACACACTTCTGTTAAATACCTAATAATTTGTGTGTGTGTGTGTATATATATGTAATTATATATGTATATATGTATACATTTCTTTTTATTAGCAATTTTAATACAAACTTTTCTCATTTTGCAAAGCTATTTCCATTTCCACTACTTCCTTTCCCCTTGCGCTGCACTTCCCATCCCACCCACCATACACTCCTCAGAGAGAGAACATATCTCATGGGGAGTCAAACAGGCTGACACTTAACTTCACTGCAAGACCAAAGTCCACCCTGCTATATCTAGGTTGAGCAGGATATCCCTCCTTCTTATCCCCTCCCCTCCATGATGCCAGTTCAAACACTAGGAATAACTACTCCAGGTCCCACTGAAAGTGGCCCTATAGACTTCCTAAGCCCCGTATCTTTCCTGCACATTCACTGGTCCAAGCTTGACCCTATGCAGATTCTCCCACTTATCAGGCCAGGGTCTGTGCTCTCAGTTACTCAGGTCAGCTGATTCTGTGGGTATCACTATCATGTTCTTGACCTGTGTACTCATATCATCACTCCTTTCTCTCTTGGATTGGTCTCAGGTAGCTTGGCTTAGTGCTTTGATATAGGTATCTTTATTTGTTTTCATCAGTTGCTGAATGGACAATTAAGATAGTCATCACTCTGCTAAGAGGGGAAAGGCCAGTTTAGGTGTCCTCTCCACTGTTGCTTAGAGTCTTTTTGGAGTTATCTTAGCAGAATCCTGGGATTTTTTCCCTAGTGCCAAGTTTCTTGCTAGAGCTTTGATAGTTCCCTCAATCAAGATATCTCTTTTGTTGTTTTCCATCTGGGTTCTTCCCCTTCTTGAGCATTCTGTTTTCTCATGGTTTCCTCCTTTCTCTTCTTGTCCCCTCCCCTTCATTCCCAAGTAGTAATGTTGGGCAGTTGCAGAAGACGACCCACCAGTAGGACTGCCACTGCCCAAGGACAGCCACAGCTGCAAACACTCAAGGCCACTTGTGTGGTGGTAGCCTTAGTTGTAATTCCTGATCATCTCAGCAGTGCCTCGAGTTGTAACCCTATTCTGTGTTACCTTGAGCCTGGCAAGCACCTGAAAAGGGAAAGAGGACAGAAGAGACCTGGGTCATTAGAAAGGAGATCAGCAAAATTCCATTTATTCAACCTTGGGAACATCCTTTCAGGCCTAGCTCATGCACAAGGAATTTGCAAGCCAGGTGGGTGAGAAAATGCCACATCCACAATGGAGTAAACAATGCCCTATATCTAATCACCAGGTGGGGCAGAGTAAACACAGGAACAAACAGGATGTTTTAGTTGGCTTACCAGAAACTGTCCTCAAGATGAACCCAAAGAGAAGGGGTAGACCCATGGGTCCTACACTTATTGAGGCAGTAGAGTTTCCCAGTTAAGGGGAGGCCATAGACCATGTTAGATAATTGCAAGTTTGGTGTTCAAGACATGCTGGTAATGGTGGTTGGAATGAGAATGTTCCCCAAATGCTTATAGATTTGAATCTTTGGTCACCAGGGAATGAGACTATTGAAATAAGTCTATTCTTATAAGATGTAGCTTTATTGGAGAAGTGTGTCATTGTGGTTTGCTTTGAAGTTTCAAAGAGGCCATTCTTAGGGGACCTACAAGGCTACACAGTATATCAGCTGGCATTTAGAAGACAATCCATCAGAGATTGACATATCTGATGGAGGCATGTGTTGAAATATGAGCGGCAGGCTACTTTCCCAGCACCCGGCCGCCCACACGGCTAGCTTTACCCGAAATAATTACACGGAAACTGTATTTTTTTAAACACTGCCTGGCCCATTATTTCCAGCCTCTTATTGGCTAGCTCTTACATATCGATCTAACCCATTTCTAATATCCCTGTAACACCACGAGGTGTCTTACCAGGGAAGATCTTAACCTGCGTCTGTGTCCGGTAGGAGAATCATGGCGACTCCTTGATTCAGCTTCTTTCTCCCAGCATTCTGTTTTGTTTTCTCCGCCTACCTAATTTTATGTCCTATTAAAGGGCCAAGGCAGTCTCTTTATTTAACCAATGAAATTAACACAAGCCAGAAGACTCTCCCCCATCATTTCCCCTTTTTTCTGTTTAAACAAAAAAGAAAGGCTTTCATTTTAACATAGTAAGATTACATATAACAAAACAGTTATCAAGTAAGAATTACAGTTACAATATTTATATCTATTTTATCTTTTATCATAACTAAGGAAAACTATAACTATAACTAACCATTCTTCAACTCCATCAAAGACTCCAGAAGGATATAATATTACCTAAGCAAACAAGAAATCCAAAGCTCTAGAAATGACAGAGACATCTCGCTGCCTATACAGTCACACAAAGTTCCTCTGTACCATTAGGGCATCCATCTTCAGCTGTCAGACCCATAGTATCCAGCAGATATTTCCATTAAGCAGGAAATTTCAAAGACAGTTCAGTCACTATCTGCTGTGTCCTGCAGAATGTCTCGCAGACTCTTTCATAAGTCATTAACCCTAAAAGACCGTCTCACCTTTAGGCAAGTTCAGCAGTCCTCTCTCTGTGGGTTCTCTGTGTCCATTTTATGCAACAGTCCAGGCAAGAGCAGTTTCTTGCCCAAATGGCTATCAAACTCCATAAGGATCCTCTTCGATGCCCATCTTCCTCTCGAAGTAGATTGGTGCTACCAGGAGCAGACATGTCTCATTGTCATGAAAAGTCCTAAATTATTAAAATATTTTAAATGCCATATTCTGCAGCCTTTGAGAGATATGAAGAATGCCTATCTGAAATATATCTCTATATATCTAGAAAATCTAACCAACATGACTACAAGCTTTATTATTATCGATGATTATCCATTAACAACCTATATTTCTTAATTATACAGTACATTTTTAAATGAACTACATAATCACAATACCTTAATCAAGATCAGAAATACATATACATATAACAAAATTGACCTTAAAATCCATACCAATGCAAATTATTCATACCTTATCCTCGTCCTCATCGTCACTCTCCTGGGTGGGCCTGGAGCACAAAGTAGGAAAAATGGAATAAGCCTCCTCCTTAGTGGAAAACCTTGTAAATCCTCAATTTAGCTTGACTGTCAGAGGGAATGCAGCACATTTTATCCTACAAGGCATACTCATCCATTGGTTCACTCACTTATCCAATGAATGATTAAATTCATCCATTCTTCCATGTCTCTCTCTCTTTTCTTCAATCCCTCTTCCATTTCCCCCTGTATCCTGTCAACAGCTTGCCCAGATAAATTTTCTGTGTCTCTTCTGTTCTTTAGTTCATTTGTAAAGAACTTGCCCTCTCAGGGGAGGATTTTTTTTTGCTTCTCTATGGATGGAGACCATATGAGGAAGATCAGATGAGCAACCATGACAACTCTTGTGCTGTAAAGTTAGGCTGACCACATATTGATGGCTGACATTCCTGTGCAATGAGTCAGATGTCCATGAGCTCTGCCCCTGGTGACAGACTGGCAGACATCACTGTGGTCACACATACTTAACTCATTCAGTGTTCACAGATCCTGGAGATTGAGGTTTAATTCTTGTCCTAATCTGATGAAGAAACCAAGATGAAGAGAACAGAGGAGCCTGAATTAAGGCCTCAAAATGGGTCATTTGCAAAGTAAGGCTACCTGCCTCCACATGTGCTGTCTCCCTATCTTAGTCAAATCCATCCTTCCATAGAGTAGCTATAGAGTACTTCCATAGAGTACCAATGTCCAGCCAACTGCTAACCACAGGTTTGAACCCAACTGCCTTTGATATCTGAAACAATTGCTGTCCCCTTAAGGTCTCATAACAACACAAAAAGGTACATAAGAACTCTCCAGCACTACATTAGAGCAATTCTAGGACCCCAAAGATGCAGCAAGTTATGTTTATTGGGAATAAAGATGGTTCTGGTGGGACAAAAGGATGTAGCGTTAAAAAACATATTGGCGTACTCAATATGATTGCATGTGATATAGCCCACACAGGCTTCTGGTTCTGAATACTTGGTCCTCAGCAGGTTTTGGAGGTTGTGGAGACCCAGAATTTAGCTGGAGGCATTGGGGTCTAAAAGGACAAGCCTTGATGTTTCAGGGCATCCTTTCACTTGGTCTCCACTGTTTACTGATTCCCTTACAGAGAACGAGCAGCCTCCTGTTACTGGTGCCATACTTTCCCCAACAAGAACAGAGAGAACCCCCTCTCACCCTAGTTCCTCTCATCACATATGAAGGCAAAAGTCACAGTCTCCCACACCAGTTTAGAATTATGATTAATAGAATGGTTATTTCTTTAAAGGGGAAAAATTTACAGATCATCATCCCAGACAACAGCCCTCTGCAGGATCAGGAAAGGAGCCTAGTAGCCGGAAGTGAAGCTTGAAGCAAGAGATCAAGCTGAAGGCAGATGCTGCTTTTGAAAGAGAAAGAGACCACACCAGAATGGGCTGGTATCTCAGCAGCTATTAACGGAAGGAGTGAAAAAAGCTCCTGCAACACACATATTTGGTCATAGCAAAAAAAAAAAAAAGTTACCAGTATGTGAGAAAAACCCATTTTAGTTTTTTTTCAGTCCTACAGGATATATCACAGAGACAGATTCTGCTTTATACATGACCGATGATTTCCCTTTAAGAAGAAACCCACAAACACTCCCAACAACATCATCAGCATTCAACAACATGTCCATGACTTCTTTGCCTTGCCTTTGATGGTGCAGTAAATGATGCTGCTAGTTAATCTGTGCGAGGAATATGAATTTCCCTGTAACTAAATAGACATAATTGACAAATTATCTTAAACACACCAGGGAGTCACACTGCGATGGAGTGGGTTATTCATCACCAGTGTGACAGTGACATATTTAAGATCCCTCCTTTGTCTTTAAACCTCAGAATTGTCAACATGGTATGTTGTCATACAGATTTCTTAGGGTTTTGTCCCACTGGTGGTTTCCTTGGATGTATGATTTGGTATGTTTACATGATTTTTGCCAGATCCAATCAGTTTTTGCCATGCACTCTCAGCTCCACATCATTGTATTGCCCTTAGATTCTAGTTCCAGGAATTTTAGACATCTTGCGACTGTTGTACAAGTACTCATGTTCCACCTAAATGATTTGGGGTGTTATTTAGGCTGAGTTTTATCTTCCATTCCTGAGTTCATTGACTTTTCTTGGCCATCATTTCTGGGCCTCTGAGCCTAACTACTGGGGGTTTCCGCCAATTACTTTTTCTTGCTGAGATAGCCTACACACTCAGTACTACTGTGACTGTGTTTAGCAAATATTCTTCTCAAGATAAGATAAATTTCAATATTACAATCCACCTGTTTTTATTGTGATTTAAACACACACACAAGTTAATGCACACTCACTGATGATATCTCAACTTAGGGGCCATTCTGGGGTTGGCAAGAGCCTCATCTCTCGAGGGGTTCTTAGAAGGCTATGGGGTGACCCCAACTAGAACCTTTGTCAGGTGAGGAGAGGGTGCCTGCACTGTGCCATGCCACTAGGCACTATGGGTGCCTTGTCCCATAGTCAGACTGATGACTATCTTGAATATCACCATAGAACTTTCATTTGGCAGTTGATGGAGATAAAGACAGGGCCCACATCAGAAAACTATACTGAGCTTCCAAGCTCCAGGTGAAGTGCAGAAGGAGGGAGAATATGAGCATGGAAGTCAGGAATACAAGGGCTTGGTCCACACACTGAGACACTGTGCCTGAGCTAATGGGAGCTCAACAAAACCAGCTGGACTGGAAATAAAAAAGCATGGGATCAAACTGGAAGCTCTGAATGTGGCTGACAATTGGGGCAGACTGAGAAGCCAATGATAATGGCACTGGCATTTGTCTGCACTGCATAGACAGGCTTTTTGTGATCCTATTCTATGTAGATGCATACCTTCCTAAATCTGGATGGATGAAGTGTGGGCTTTGACTTCCCACAGGTCAAGGTACCCTGCCCTCTATTTGGACTAGAGTTGGAGTGGAGATGTTTAGTGGGGGAGTGAGAAGAAAGTGGGAGGAGTAAAGGAGTGGATATTTTGATATTTATTATTATGAAGTAATAAAAAATCAATAGAAGATAACCAATGAAGAGATGGGAGTTAGGAAAAAAAATTCATGTGAGTTGTTGACGCAGACACCAAAGATATTTTCAGAAAAAAAAACAGATAAAGGTATTGAGTTACTTGGGCAAGAGTATGACTCATGTAATTGGGAAGATGAGTGGGGTTTTTAATTTTGGGTCTCCAGGGGGCTGTATGAGCAGCATTTTAGGACCTGTATGCTGGATGTTTCTGTGGGTAAATAGGGAAGAAACCAGCCTATGAGGGGGTTTATGACATAAGTAGAGCCTTGGTGATGTCACAAAGCCGTGTTTGGGGGTGGCAACTCTGTTTCACATGAAGCACTAGTCTTCTTTGAAGGTGGGTTTACTATCTTCACGGTGGCTGAGGAGGTCAGTTCAGCTCCTGGGCTCCACAACTGTTCAACAGGATTAGGCAGCTGAACATTTCCAGAAGATGGAATCTGGAGAGCCAAGACATTTTCTTTTGGTAAATATGTTTAGGAAGCAACTGGGACCTCTGTAGTCCCAGAAAGTTTTCCTTCAAATCTCCTGCTGGTCCACCATTTATGTGGTTACCAGCCCCTATGTTTGATAGCTGTGGGGACGGGGAATGCCATCTATTCTTCCCACTTTATCTTTGCTAACAATGTCCAATCCATCAGTCCACTAAAATGGCAAAGATCCTCTTTGTCCGTATATGTTTTAAAAGATATTAATTACCTCTAAATGGTGCCGTTGCCCAGTCTAATGAGTCTTTCTTGTTGCAGTGGGTTTCACAGTACTCACTTCTCTAATGAAGACACAGAATGGCTTTATGTAATAAACCTGGGTCTGGATCAGGAGACACAGTACAGAGAGCCAGTGAACTCTAGTGCCATGACCTTGGGCAGGTGGTTTGGATCAGCCACCTAACTAATAGCTTGAGGGAGATGGAGAGAAGTGGCTGTCCTTCAGATTCTTTGAAATCTGTTCAGATTTTTCTTACTCACTTTGGGGATAGGCATACCTTCTCCTCTCATTGACATAGTCAGTCAGGAAGTAGGTTTCTCAGCAGAGGTCAGTTGCCTTTGGGCAGCAGGAATGTGTCTCTGATACAGATATACTGAGCTATAGACAATAGTTTGATAATTTTTCTATTAATTTCTTAAGACAAAATTACATTTAGGTATCCAAATCTATTCAGCACTGCCTTTGTCGCCTGCCCCAAAGTTCTTCCAGAAAAGAGCCTTGACCTTACATCTTCCCTCCCTTTCTTATACTTGCAGGCACCCATGGTGGAGGAAACCACTTTGTGTCTGATTTAAACTGAAGAGTTCTTCCAACCCAGAGATTGGCAGCTATGAAGCCCAAGCACAGAAAGATAGCCAAGAGACAGCGGAACCGGAGTGCTGTGGCCTACCTCAGTAAGTCTACTGCCATGATGAAGATGCCTCATAGTATGAGATGCATGCCACCTCTCCAGAAGAGGAATGGGCCATCTCTCCAGAAGCAAAAACTGAGTAGGCCTTTTGAGGCCCTGGAGAATATTGTTGGCTGCAGAATTTCTCATGGCTTGAAGGAAGCCAATGAACCAGTCACCCAGTGGAAAGCCATCGTTCTAGATCAACTGCCAACAAATCCCTCTCTCTATTGGTTGAAATATGATGGGATTGATTGTGTCTATGGCTTGGAGCTTCACAGCGATGAAAGGATTTTAAACCTTAAGATCCTGCCTAATAACGTGCCATTTCCTCAGGTGACAGACACTCATCTCTCAAACACCATAGTTGGCAGAGCAGTGAAACATACATTCGCGGGCACAAATGGCTCTAAGGATGACTGGAAGGGGATGGTCCTAGAGGAGGTGCCAATCATGAAGACCTGGTTCTATATTACCTACAAGAAAGATCCAGTCTTGTACATTTAGACCTCCTGGACGACTACCTTGAAGGCAACCTCCACATCATGCCAGGCTCTAAGGAGGAGTGAAGTGGGGTGGTCCCAGATGAGGTGCAGACCATGATGACCTGTTTCTACATTATCTATGAGAAAGATCCAGTCCTGTACCTTTACCACCATTTAGATGACTACATGAAAGGCAACCTCAATATCATGCCAGAATGTCCTCTAGAAGAGGTTACTTTGGAATTAGGCAGGGATTCCTTGGCAGGCAAAAGTGTGCAGTACAACAAAAAAGATGGAACCCAAGAGATAGGTAAAATTATTTACCAAGTTCCCACCAAACCATCCGTGTATTTCATCAAGTTTGATAATGACTTCCATATCTAAGTCTATGATTTTGTGAAGATCTGTTAAAGTGAAATTCTCAAATTTTGAGGGACAGACTTAAAACTGTGTTTGGAAAATGTTTTTTTTTCAGAGATAATTCAGGTCTTCTATTAATCTTGGTATCTTTTTTATTTTATTATTATTATTATTATTATTATTTATTGAAGAAAGAAAAAAATTTCCGCCTCCTCCCAGCCTCCCATTTCCCTCCCCCTCCCCCTACTCCTCTCCCCCTCCCTCTCCAGTCTGAAGAGCAGTCAGGGTTCCCTGCCCTGTGGAAAGTCCAAAGTCCTCCCCCCTCCATCCTGGTCTAGGAAGGTGAACATCCAAACTGGCTAGGCTCCCACAAAGCCAGAACATGAAGTAGGATCGAGACCCAGTGCCATTGTCCTTGGCTTGTCAGCAGCCCTCATTGTCCGCCATAATCAGAGAGTCCGATTTTATCCCATGCTTTTTCAGTCACAGTCCAGCTGGCCTTGGTGAGCTCCCAATAGATCAGCTCCACTGTCTCCGTGGGTGGGTGCACCCCTTGTGGTCCTGACTTCTTTGCTCATCTTCTCCCTCCTTCCGCTCCTCATTGGGACATTGGGAGCTCAGTCTGGTGCTCCAGTGTGGGTCTCTGTCTCTATCTCCATTGATCGCCAGATGAAGGTTCTATGGTGATATGCAAAATATTCATCAGTATGGCTATAGGATAGGGTAATTTCAGGTTCCCTATCCTCAGCTGCCCCAGGAACTAACTGGGGACATCACCCTGGGAACCTGGGAGCCCCTCTAGGTCCAAGTCTCTTGCCAACCCTAAGATGGCTCCCTTCATTAAGATATGTGCTTCCCTGCTCCCCTATCCAACCTTCCTTTATCCCAATCATCCCGTTTCCCCAAGTTCCCCCCATCCTCCCCTTCTCACTTTCTCTCCCCATCTCCCCTTACCCCCTGCCACTCCACCCCCAATATCCCAATTTTTTGCCCAGCAATCTTGTCTACTTCCCATAACCAGGAGGATAGCTATATGTTTTTCTTTGGGTTCACCTTCTTATTTAGCTTCTTTCGGTTATCATATTATAGACTCACTGACCTTTATTTGTGCCTAGAACCCAATTATGAGTGAGTATATCCCATGTTCATCTTTTTGGGTCTGGGTTACCTCACTCAGGATAGTGTTTTCTATTTCCATCCATTTGCATGCAAAATTCGAGAAATCATTGTTTTTTACCGCTGAGTAGTACTCTAATGTGTATATATTCCACACTTTCTTCATCCATTCTTCCATTGAAGGACATCTAGGTTGTTTCCAGGTTCTGGCTATTACAAATTATGCTGCTATGAACATAGTTGAACAAATGCCCTTGTCATATGATCGGGCATCTCTTGGGTATATTCCCAAGAGTGGAATTGCTGGGTCCAAGGGTAGGTTGATCCCGAATTTCCTAAGAAACCGCCACACTGATTTCCAAAGTGGTTGCACAAGTTTGCATTCCCACCAGCAATGGATGAGGGTACCCCTTCCTCCACAACCTCTCCAGCAAAGGCTATCATTGGTGTTTTTGACTTTAGCCATTCTGACTGGTGTAAGATGATATCTCAAAGTTGTTTTGATTTGCATTTCCCTGATTGCTAAGGAGGTTGAGCATGACCTTAAGTGTCTTTTGGCCATTTGAACTTCTTCTTTTGAGAATTCTCTGTTCAGATCAGTGCCCCATTTTTTAATTGGGTTAATTAGCATTTTAAAGTCTAGTTTCTTGAGTTCTCTATATATTTTGGAGATCAGGCCTTTGTCTGTTGCGGGGTTGGTGAAGATCTTCTCCCAGTCAGAAGGTTTCCTTTTTGTCTTAGTGACAGTGTCCTTTGCTTTACAGAAGCTTCTCAGTTTTAGTAGGTCCCATTTATTCAATGTTGCCCTTAATGTCTGTGCTGCTGGGGTTATACCTAGGAAGCGATCGCCTGTGCCCATATGTTGTAGGGTACTTCCCAATTTCTCTTCTATCAGGTTCAGTGTATTCAGATTTATATTGAGGTCTTTGATCCATTTGGACTTGAGTTTTGTGCATGGTGATAGATATGGGTCTATTTTCATTCTTCTACAGGTTGACATCCAGTTGTGCCAGCACCATTTGTTGAAGATACTTTCTTTCTAATGGAATATTCTTGCTCTAAAAATAAAAATTTGTGTGAACATGTTGTGTTGTTTGGTTAATGATGGATTGTGTCTTGTGGATGGGACATCACAGAAAGACATGCCTTTGTTTCTCAAGTTATATCTCAGGATCCCTTCAGCATTGAAGATGTTGCATGACACCCTTGTTCTGAAGTTGTAAGCATGAGGTCCCTTTGGGCATTAAAAGAATGTCTGAGTTTCCTGGTTCTCAAAGGAAGGTTTGTCAACCTTCTTTTGAACACAGGGTAATTGCTGAAGCTTTTGTTGTTGACAGTTTATTAGTTTACTGGTAAAAGCTGTGAGTTACCTCTGCTCTAGGCAGTAAAGATTGAGGCCAACTGGGCCATTCAGGAAGATCTGAAACCCCCAGTTCTGTAGAAGTGGTCAGAAGCTCCCTTCATCCATATATTTCTTTGGAAAATCTCTTTTAATGTCATGGTAAGACTATAGCCTGCTTGAGAATCAGTGGAGTTCATTCTGCATCCTGGTTCAGAAGAAATGTGCCTGAGAACCCAGTGAGTCCATGAAAATATTTTGAGGTCCACTTCAGTTACTGGGGAAAATGATGAGTCCTTCTGGGCCTGAAGGAATAAGTCTGAGGCCTCATTGTCAGAAAAAAGTGGAGAACCCTATACAGAATGAGAATGTTGCATCCACAGACAAACAGGGAATTTTGAATACAAAATTTTCTTTCTTCAGACACAGAAACTCTTATGCTTTGGGGAATGCATAAAGTCAATGACTCTTATGGGGCGCCTGATCAAATCTTCATGGGAATTTAGAATATCATGTTGTGCAGGGCAGGAAGCAGTGTGAACAATCTCCAAAGGCTAGGAGGCAATTCTCAGCTAGGGTCCTGACTAATTCAGTTAACTCCTTCTGATTTTGTTATTTCTTTATTTTCTTTATTTCTTTTGATCAAGTTAAGGGACATACACTGTGTTTACGGCACTACTAGATGTTCTAATGCTCCAGAACTTTAGGCACCTGGGTTGCTTTATTTTTGCACGGAGACTTTGAAGTCATAAGATTTGAATAAGAAACACTGAACCTCTTAGACAGAGGGAATTGATCTTTCACACACTAGTAAGTCATGGTCAATATTAGAAGAAGCACATGTTATCCTCAGTGGGTAATAGATTGTATATCATGTTCTATGTAGAAACTGTGACCTATTAATAATCAGATTCAAAACATCTGCCTTTTTATACTCAGGTGGACCAATCTGATGCCTTAATGTGCATCTGAGATAGCCAGGAATGGAAAGCAAAGTTTTAACAGGTAATTGATGAGAAAGAAAAGTTATAAACTCCTGTTGTTCATGTGGGCCACAGAGTAGGAAAATATGAGGCTGGCCTGTAAATAAGAAGATGTAAATATGGCATGATAAGAGAGAGTAGCACCAAACCACACCCCCCTTAAATGAGCATCTTTATTACCTCAGTTTGACAGGCTTGCAAAGTTTGAAGCCGCCATGGGCAGAAGAACTATGTTTATGTCTTCCTGGGGAGAAGTTGAAGTTCTACACAATCTACATTAGAGGGCACATTTCTAAATTCTCTTTGGTCACAAGGAGCAATTCTGTGGCTCGGTGATTAAGATGGGCAATTCTCGAGGCTCTCACTTTCAGACTGAAGCATTCTGAAGCTGCCTTGTCCATAGGAAAACCTGAGGGCCCTTTGTTCATATTGATATGTTCTGAAGCCTTCTAGAGGGGGGAGGTAAGAACTTAGGCTCTTTTTGTGAGTCCCATTGCCTTTTAATCTGAAAGGATCATCATAAGCATTTAGAAAACACAGGACTAAATGCAGAAACAAAAATCCAAAATATTCAGGCATCTGAGAAATTCACTTGGTTGAACACATTCCACTGATTTAAAAAGCAGTTCTCCAAAGCTGGATTGATGGCTCAGTGATTAAGAGAACTGCCTGCTTTTCTAAAGGTCCTGAGTTCAATTCCCAGCAACCACATGGTGGTCGTTATGAGATCTGTAATGAGATCTGGTATATTCTTCTGGCCTGCAGGCAGGCATAATAGTCCTTTTTTTGCAAGGGGATATTTTGGAGACTCCATGGAACTGAACATGATTATCTATGGCCTTATAGGATAGAAGGGATGTGTATGGGTATCCCATATTTATATTGAAAGGCTGTGTGTCTGCCTTGGTACATGCCGGAAGATCTTAGGTCCACTAGTTCAGGTCATCTATGTCTGAAATTTTTTTTGGACAACAGAGAATGATGTGGTACTCCCTTTTAGAATTGGTGAATAAACACTATAGGCATTTCTGTAAAGGTAAGATGCCAGTGTTTAAGAACACTGTCACTCTAGAGAGGAGGAGAGATATAAGGGTAAATGTCACTGAGTTCTCTGGTTTCCTTTTGCCTAAAAAGCCCAGATTCTGCATTTCTTATGTAAAGGTACCCATATGCATTTGGAATAATTGTTGTCAATGGTATTTGTCAGCTTTTTTTTTATTTTTGCTTTCACATGACATAGAATCTTCTACTTATCTTACCCTGCCATCTTCTGTGGTATCATTCAGTTGAACACTTATGGAAATGCATTTCTGAAAGGCTGTCTGCCCACTTTAGTGTGAAGTCTAACCCTTCCTAGATCAGGAGATGAGTAGTTATGCCCCCCCACAGATGCTTTCTTTGTAGCTTTGGCAGTGCATGATAATATTGTGGTGTTCAATACAACAATATTTTTTTCAGTTTGCTGAAGGAAGGGAGTGATAGATATCCATGGATGATGGTGAGTAAGATGCAAAAATCTAAGCAACTCAAGAAAGAGTCGAAATATGGAAACAGAGACATTGAGCAGCTTACAACAGTGTTGTAAGTCAGGGACAACCTTGATTTGCAATAGGATATCTGAGCCTGCACTTGAAACTCAGGCTGGGAGAAACATCAGTGTCTCCTTCAATGGCTTTTCTAGAGCATAATCTGATACCTGAGCTGGCTTCATTCTCTAGAGCTCACCATATCCCCTATTTTCACAGCAGACTTTTCAGTTGCAAGTAATAAAACACAATTCAAACTGGCTTTAGAGACTGCTGAAGTTTAGTTAAAACAGAAATGCATCTAAGCATCAAAAGACAGTGAGTAAACTTCAGGTGCAGCTGGATTGGGTAATCAAGAAATCTTGACGAGGATCCTGGTCTTGCTCGCTATTTTTTACTGACTTTACTATGGACACAATGTTAGGATGTTTTTCCTGGCTGTCTTAAGGTCATGTGCATTTGCACAAAGCCTAATATGGTCAAGTGAGGTCAACTTTAACAAAACCAGTATGCCATAAGATGACTGGTCTAGCTAAATGGGGAAGGTAGAACATACAGTGTCCAACAGTTTGCCACAGCAAGACAGGAAAAGCCACACATGCCTGGACATGGAGGACAGTCTCAGAGAGAAGTAAAGGTGAGGGGCAGGAAGGTCCTTGTGGCATCTGTGCTGTACAGGTACTTATTTGTAGTCACTATTCCCTGTCATTTTTTGATATTGTTTTCTAAATTTGAACACCATAGGAATTCTGTAATCACTGTGCTGTGAAGTCTCCAAGACCCTCAAAAATACAGAGGAGAATTACTGAAGAAATACCCTGATACTGAGCTCATCCTATGAACATACATATACTCATGCATATGTGTAAACACCCATATTATATATATAAACAGCACACACACAAGGAACATGATTACATTTTTCCAGATACATAGGTATATATGGTCAAAGCTTCAGTGTATAAGATACTAAAGATAATGGAAAAAGCAGTTACACCACTGACTATGATATCTAACACACATTTCTCAGTAATGAAAATCAGTAGACAAATGTGTCCTGAACCAGCACCACCAACCTGTATGAACTCATGAGAAATATAGAAAAGCAGAGTAGAAAATACTCCACTGACCACAGGGTGTGTGAGCCCCAAGAGATCCTTGATTTTAGATAGCAGGTCTTGAAAATCAAGGCTGAGATCCCTACAGCAAGCCAGCTGTCGCTGACAACCTGCTAAAACACTCACAGGGTTTTCTCTTTGGTTTTCAGCTTTGAACGCCATAGACCTACCATAAGCTTTGATTGGGATTTTCTTTTTTGCGGTATATGACCTCTCAGATTTAAAGTTTGGTATTTCTGTAATTTTAGCTATTTTGTTTTCAAACATTCCTTTAGCCCATCATCTGCCTTTATACACACAAACATGCAAACATAAACACACGCACACTCACGATAACTTATGGTAGATGTATGATGGATATGTTGGAAGTGATACAAAGGATGATGAGATAAGCAGCTGCATAGATGGCTCAGCAGTTAAGAGCATTACCTGCTCTTCCAAGGGTCCTGAGTTCAATTCCTGGCAAAAAACATGATGCCTCACAACCATCTTTAATGAGGTCTGGTGTCCTCTTCTGGCCTATAGGCATACACACAAACTGAATATTGTATTCATAATAAAGAGATAAATATTTTTTAAAAAAAGAATGAAGAGATGAATTCTTTTTTCTAATCAGCAATGGGCAATACCTGTCCATAAAGGCTTTTGGAGATGAGGTTTACTAATCTACTCAAAGGCCAGACGTGCTCTGAGATGGAAAATTAAAATAGATCCTCGTGACCAGAGGACATTGTCCTTAGCTATCCTAGCAGATCATAGGGGCTTCTGGTTATGATATGTGATAGTATGTGAATAAACACTGTGAACTATAAAATTCCTGGAGATAAATACCTTTCAAAATGTAATTAGTGAGATAAATTAGGGTTAAAGAAAGGGAGGGATGAAGTTTTCAAAAATTCCAAGGAGTAAGTATGTGCCAAATCACTAAGACAATGGCACAGGGAGAAAATTAGGTGATAGAAAAGTGCCCCAATGCTCCTGAAGCCATATTGTCTGTATAGCCAAAGGGAAACAGAAATTCTTCACGAAAATCAAATATAGCACTGAAATAAATAAACAAAAGCCTTCATCCAGCAAGAACAAAAAGTGCTCAAAGTAAAATTGGAAAAACGTGCAACAAGCAAAGCAAATTTTTCTATCAGTAAGATAATGTCTTCATTCACATCTTCAAATTTACACTTTCTCAGTATGTCAACTGCTCAATAAAGATGACCTTTCAAAGAACCAACTACTCTAAGGGTTTCCAAAATTATTCTATGTAACTATACTTCAGCTTCGTCATTAGAATGGAAGTGAATGTAATGTGAGCCACTAGCCATATTGTGACTTCAGGGATTCCCAAACAATCAAATATGTAAATGTTATAGCACCCAACATGTAAACCCAGAACAAAGGAATTGCTTAAGGCCGTAAGGGCTACACTAGCGAGTCCAGCTGTGGCTATGTTCTGAACTGGTGAACTTAAACAAAAGCAGATAAAAGTATTTGAAAAACAACTTGCTTTTGTACTATAAGACCATTATTTTTCTTAAACTTATGTTTATATACGTCCGGTAGCTGAAGCGCACAGTACTCGAGTGGCAGTTGGCCTCAGAAATCGGACAAAGCTCGAGAGCTGCACTTGGAATGGATGTCCTCGGGCCTGCACGGGCCAGTCCCGAGCTGTCTCAGCTGGCGGTTCTGCGTGCACTAGCCAGGCAAACATCCAAGCTTTCTGAATGAGGAGGGCAACTTGGACCCTCTCTTCTTCATTCGGGTCGAGAGTGCTAGGTAGTCTGGTGCCCACTCTCAGCGACCAGGACATGGACTATACATTTACATAATAATAGTACTGCAGTAACTACTATTAAGCAGACTAGAGATGCATTTCAGCATGCAGGATGATGTTCACAAAAATTGTCACCAATTTACTAGAAAATCCCAGGATAGGTCATCCTTAAAATACAGAATAGCATTTGTAATATCAGGTCCAGATGAAATCCTCCGCTCTATTCAAGCACCATTACTTATCCTTTCCCTAGCACAACCAGCGATTGCCTGGCCCCCACAGTCTCTGAGAAGCAAACACCTGGATCACCCTTTCTCATTCAGTTATGAGGCTCAAACAGATCTAACTGCAACACTGACGACCTCCTGACAGCGGGACCAGACTGGTGTAAGAGGAAGCCGAAAGCAAAGTCTCCCAAGCACCCCCTTGCCTTCCCAATCATGTTGCCTCTTCAATAGTCCATATCCTGGTCACTGACAGTGGGCACCAGACTACCTAGCACTCTCGACCCGAATGAAGAAGAGAGGGTCCAAGTTGCCCTCCTCATTCAGAAAGCTTGGATGTTTGCCTGGCTAGTGCACGCAGAACCGCCGGCTGAGACAGCTCGGGACTGGCCCGTGCAGGCCCGAGGACATCCATTCCAAGTGCAGCTCTCGAGCTTTGTCCGATTTCTGAGGCCAACTGTCACTCGAGTACTGTGCGCTTCGGCTACCGGACGTGTCCACAGTTCTCGGGAAGGAGAGCCTCTCTCTGCGGATATTGTTTTGCTGCTGCTTGCCGGGAGTCACCATTGGCAAGTACATTCGCTGCCCCTTGCGAGGGGTAATTTCCCTTTTTATTTTTTCAACTACTTATTGACTAAATGGCCAAACCTGTGGAGAGAGGCCAGCGAGCCTCAGCTGGTCCATCACACTCTGACCAGAGACCACAGTTTTCCCAGCCTCCCCGGCCTGGGACCCCCTTCAGTGGACCCCGTCCAGGGTCCCCCTTCTGGGTCCCCCAATGGGATGATGACATCCTATCCCAATGGGTGAAGCACTTGCCTCCTAGGCCTGGGACCCCTTTCAGAGCCCAACGTCCTGGGACCCCCTTCAGTGTCTCCCAAGGGATTGATGACAGCACACCCCAATGGGAGACATACTTGACCAGCACCAAATTCCCGAGGGACTTTGCACCTCCGGGGGTGCTTCGACTGGATCGGCACAAGTTCAGGTGCCAAAAGCCTTATAAGGACAAAACAGCCAAAATTCCCTACACTGGTACTGCAGATAGTCTGCGGAGTCTTAGAGCTCTTATAAAGACTACATCCAGTAAGAAGACCCTGGATCCCTTAAAAGAGCTGAAAGAGATCAAGGAAGGACAAGTTCTACTTTCTCCAGAGGTTCCTGACTGCAGGGGTAACCCACTGAGCAGGGAACCCAGACCATCTGTCTTACCTCCTGCTACCAGAAAAAGAGTGGCCTCAACTTCTGTGCACAGACCTAGGAAGGTGCAAAGAAGCCTGGATATGTCTACTGTGTTTGAAGAACCTATGGACTTTGACCATTCGGGCACCAGAGTGTCTGCAACATCTCCAAGACACTGTGCTAGGGATGCCAGTGAAAAGGTCAACGAGGATGACAGAGTGCCTGGGCCGTCTTCTGCTGACTCTTCCACTGACCAACGTGGACTGGTAATTTCCCCACAATTTCAAGGTTCTCTGCAACCTTCCTCCCCTACCCAAGGAGCTCTGGGATACTCCACTTCTTCCCAGGATGCTCAGGGACTACCCCTATCCACCGGAGAGATTCTGGGAGGAACCCAATATGATCAAGGGTCTATGGGGCAGCCCATATCTGCCCAGGCATCCCAGAAACCTCTCCCTTTTCCTGAAAGGGAAATCAAACATGTCTCCTTTTCCAGAAGGGTTTTCAAAAGTCCATCCTCTAGCCTAGGGGTCACCAATCATTCCAATTCTCGACCAAAGAGTTTTAGACAAGCCCCTTCTGATCAAGGGGGCCTACAGCAGGCCCCATTAGACAAAGAAGGCTCCAAATGTTTTTCTCCAAAAGGGGTGCTCAGTGATTGCTCATTTTCCCAAAATGGAATGTGTCCTACCCCCTCTCCCCAGAGGAGTTTAACACCTTTGAGAGCTGACAAAGATGACTGGAGAGTTATACCCTCTCATGAAGAGAGCCAGGCCTGTTTCCCCTCTCCCCAGAACGACCCTAAGCAATCAGTATCTGCTGAAGTGAGCTTGAGTCCTGCCTCCTCTGACCAAGGGAATTTTATAAGTTCTCCTTTGAACCAAGATGGCTTTAAATGTCCTCCACCAGAAAATGGGCTCGGATCTTCCCTTACAGCACAGGGGGGACCAAGCTCTATCACTACTCCCCAAGTGGGCCTCACACCACTCATTCCTACCCAAGCAGAAACAAAACTATCTACATCAGGGATTCCAGAACCTTTGCTATCTTCAGAGGGGGCCCTAGCGAGTTCCACATATCTACAAGAGATGCTAGGCACTCCCAAGTCTACCCAAGGGACCCTTGTACCTTCTCAACATACACAAAGGTCTCTAGCATCTGCATCAAATTCCCTAGGGGTTCTGAGTCCTTCCATATCTGTCATGAGGACACCAGAATTGTCTACATCTAGAGAAGTGGGTCAAAGACCTATTCTCTCTCACAAAAGGAAATTTAAACCTAATCCAGATATGAAAATGGGCAATGGATATTCCCATTATAGCAAAAAGATAAGATCAGATCCTCCTTCTGAGCAAGGTGAGTTTCCAGTGTCCCCATCAGACCAAGAGGGCCCTAAATATACCATGCCAACCAAAAAGGCCCTTCTGATTCGTCATTGGAAACAAAATATCCAAAGATATGCCAAGAGAGTTCAAGTGAGCCATGCACTCCCCACAACTACCCAAAGTGCTAAGTCAATACAGCCTTCCCTTCTTCCTCAGGAGCCTCTAGGACTTTCCACATGTGTAAGAGAGGCTCTTGAAATTTCTACATATACACAAGGATTACCAGGTCATTTACAACCTGTCCAGGATGTTTTGGGTTCTACCATATGTGATAAAGTGACTGTGGGACAGGATACATATGCAGAAGGGGTTCCAGACTCATCCCCATCCTTAGAAATGGTTCCTGGATGTGACACATGTACACAAGAATTTGTAGCAAATTTCACATCGAGAGAAGGAGATTCCTTAGATTCTACCTGCCCACAAACACCCACAGGACCTCTCCACTCTTCACAGGAGGCTGTGGAAGTTTCTCTATCTCCTCAAGGGTATCAACAATCTGTCACAACACCACAAAAGGCTATAGGCCATTCCCCATCTATACAAAGGGATGTTAGTATTTCCACATGCCCACAAGTGACTCCAGAAGATTCAACAAATACTCCAAAGGTTCTGAATTCTACCTTATCTTCCCAAGGGCCCTTGGAATCTGTTTTGTCCATCAAACTGTCTCTAGAACCTAACATCCCTATACAAAAGGCTTTATTGTCTTCTACACCTGCAGAAAGTGTTCCTAAAACTCCCACATTTACACAAGGATCTCCAGTAACTTCCTTAGCTGACCATGAGGATTTTAGACCTACAACATATGCACAGGAAACTTTAGAGGATACCACACCTACACAGGTTCTAGAAACTTTCCCTCATTCTGAAACTGTAGTAAAAATACGCACATGTACACCTGACACAGTAGCACCTTCCCCTTCTGAGCAAGAGGCTCAAGGATCTACCACATCTCATGAAGGCACTTTACCATCTTCCCCATCTACACAAGAGAGTTTCATGCATATCCCTTCTCAGGAGGGAAATGGTAAACATGTTCCCTCTACCCAAGTGGGCCCTGGATGTTCCATTTCTACGAAAAAGAGGTTGAGAGACGAGCCTTCTGATGAAGGGGACTTCGAAACTTCCTCATCTGAGGAAGGCAGTTTCATACTTCTCCCTTCCTCAAAAAGGGTATGTGCATCTTCTACTGCTCCGAAAGAAACATCAATCACTACAAGTACTCCTCAGGTAAGTACTACGCCTTCTATATCTGCCCAAAAGGACCTGCAATGCCCCACATCTGAACAAAAGACTGTGGAACCTTGCCATTCTAACCAAGGGCCTTGTGAACATTCCATATCATCCCAAGAGGCTCAAGGGCCTTCGCTGTCTGTCCTAAAGTGTCTATGTCATTTATCATCTGTCCCAGGCCTTCAGGGACATTCTCCATCTCTGTTAAAGGCTCCAGAAAATTCTACCTGTACCCAAGGGGATGTGTCAATTTCTAAATCTGACTTGGGAGTCTTGAAATCTTCCTTATCTGCCAAAGGGTCTAAGGGAAAGGCCAAATGTAAGCAAAAACATCTTGAACATTTGCCATTACCACAAGAGGACCTGACATCTCCTATGTCCTCCAAACCATCTAAAGATCCTTCTGCCTCTTCCTGCCTTCTTGCTGCAGAACACTTTCCATCTCCCCCAGGGTCTCCAAAACCATCAACATCTAAGCAGTGGTATCTAAGAACTTCATCATCTTGCCAAGGGTTTCTTGAACATTCACCATCTGCCCCAGGAGACCTGTATTTTTCCCAGGCTGCCCAGGGAGCAAAAGAACTTTTGCCATCTGCCCAAGGGCCTCAGGAAAAATTTCCACCTTCATTAAGTTATTCAGGACATTTGCCCAACCTCCCAGAAGATGAGGAAGATTCCTCACCAGAACAAGGGATTTTAGAACATGTCCCTCCTGCTCAGAACTCTTTGGAAACTTCATGCTCACCTGGGGTGCCTTTGCAAAAGCCCTTGTTGTCCCTAGAAAGGCCTCTGGATCTTTCCATACCTACTCAGGGGAATGCTGGTACTTCCCAATCTGCACAAGGCTTGCAAAATTTTCTACCATCTACACATGAATATCTGGAAAATTCCCCTTCAGCCTTTGATCCTCTTCAGCACTTACCTGTGGCTCCAAAGGCTCAGGGACTTTCACCTCTGTCTCAGGAAATCCCTTCCCCATTGTTGCCAGTTCATGGAACTCTAGAATTACCTCAATATGGCTCAGAGGCCATATCATCAATGCCATCTGTGCAAGGGCTTCAGGGAAGTCTCTCACCCTCAGAAGGTAGCATAGCCCCTGTGCTCTCAGTCCATGGGTCTGTGGGACATTCCCTGTCTGTACAAGAGCCTATAGAAATTTACAAGTCCACAAAAGCAACTTCAGGGCATTCTCTGTCTTCTCTAGATGATATGTCACCTTTCATATCTTCCCAGGGGACCCTAGGACTATTGTCCTCTGTGAAAGTGGATGTGGGAACATATTCACAAAACACAGGATCTCCAGGACAATTGAAAAATATCTCAGGGTTTCCAGGATCTATGATATCTGATCATGATCCTGTTTTAATTTCCTTACCTGCACAAGGGACTCTCAGAAATTTGCCATCTGCTAAAGAGGATGTGGGACTTTCCCTGTCTGCCCAACAAGCTCCAGAACTGTCCACATTGGAACAAAAGTCTATCCAACATGTGGAAGCAGCAAAAGTGGCTCTGGTAAACCCATCATCTCCCAAAAGGGCTACCGGAAAACTTCAGTGTGCCCAATATGCTTTAGAACATTTGCCACCTAGTGAAGGAGCTCTTCAACATTCTTCAAAACACGAGGGGACTCAAGAAAGTTTGAAATCTTCACTAGAGTCTCTTGAAATTTTGTCATCTAACTCTGAACATATCAAAAATTCTCTTTCTGCCACAGGTAGTCTGGAATCCTCTCTATCTGGTTCAAGGGTTCTTGGATATGAGCTAGCTGACAAACACCCTGAACAACATTCCATATATAAACAGGGGTCTCTGGGTAATCCACTGTCTACCCTAGAGGTTCAAGGACACTTAGTGCCTTTAAAGGGGAATTTGAAATCTTGCCAATCTGCCAAGGAGGGACAAAAAACTTTGATACCTTCACAAATTGTTCTGGAAAGAGTTCCAAGTATTTCAGAGGATCTAGGAGCTTTATCATCTGCTCTGGAGCATATGAGACTTTCCTCATTAGCAAATGAGTCACTAGAGAACTCCCAATATGCTGGAAGTGTTGTGGAATCTTCTTCCTCTGCCACTGGAACTCTAAGAACTACATCTGCCCAAAAGTCTTTGGAAAATTCTTTGCCTGGAAAAGGGATTAGGGAAATATCATCATCTTCCCAAGGGGCTTTGGAAATCTTATCATCCACAAAAGGGAGAGTTGAAAATGTATCATCTCCTGAAAGGTCAATGAAACCTCCTACTTCTTTACAGGAGCCTTCGAGACCTTCTTCATTAATCCAAGGCCCTCACCAACATCCACTACCTGCACAAGAGCCTCTAGGACCTGTCCAAACTGACTCTGGCATTCAAGGACCTTCATTAACTCCAGAAGCTGGAGGAAATCTATCAAGGGAACCAGGTTCTTGCAAATCTTTCCCATTGACGCCAGAAACTCTAGATCATTTGCGATCTGCTGAAGGACCTGATGATCTGTCCATATCAGCACATGGGATATTTGATTCTTTACCATCTACCCAAGAGACTCTAGGAATTTTGGTATATTCTTCGGGGCTCATGGAACCATCAGAATCAGAACATAGGAAACTTGGGCATGTGTCATATGTGGGAAAAGATGTAGAAATTTCTCCATTTGAGAAACCAGCCACATCAACTTCTCCAGTGACTCCATATTTACCTTTCATCACAGAGGTTTTGGAATCTTCCTCATGTGGTCTGGAAGCTCCGGGGTCTCTGTTATCTGCCAGAGAAGATGCAAAAGGCACTGCCTCTGCACCACATGCACAGGAACCTTCTTTATCTACTTCCCAGGCCCTAGAACATTTTGTAACTACCCAAAGGCCTCTGCAAATTAACACACCTAACAAACAGGCTCTGTGCTCTTTGACATCTAGAGTAGAGGATGTAAAACATTCCACTTTTTCTCCAGAGGTTAGAAAAGAATCCCAAATGCTCCCAAATGATCTTGACCATATGTCCAATAGAGGAGAGTCTCAAGAATTTTCTTTCTCTGCTCCAGGAACTAAGAACATTTCCTTACTTGCTCCAAAGACTTTAGAACATTCCTCCCTACAAAATGCAACTCAAGCCACTTCCCATTGTCCTCAAGAGGTGGTGGGATCTTTGCTATCTGTACAAGCATCTTTGGGACAGTCTCCATCTGATCCTGGTTCTCTGGGACCACTGGCATCTACACTAGGAGCTGGGGGACCTTCCCTGTCTGAAGCAGATACTATACAGCTATCTGCATCTGCCCCAGTGACCAAAGCACATTTGACCTCTTCCCTTGGGCCTTCAGCTTCTAAACATGACCAGATGGAGGTGGGAATTTTGCCAGCTCTCCATGGAGATCTTGAAGCTTCTCAGTCTGATCAAAGGACTGTGGAAATGACCAAGTTTGCAGAAGGGGCTCTAGAAAATGTATCAGTTGCTCAAAGAACTACAAAATTTCCAACTTGTTCCCAGGAGGCTAATAAATCTTCTCTATCTGACCAAGGTCATCTATTACATTCAGCACACATCAAAGAGGCTCTGATGCCTGCTCTGTCTAATCAGGAAACTGAAGAATCATTGTTATCCCCCTCAAAAGATACAGAACATCCCCCATCTTCAGTTAGTGTTCAAATGCAGGAACCTTCTCTATGTATCCTAGGGCCTCAAAATATCTCCTTACTTTCTCCAGAGCCTTTAGAATATTCCTCCCTACAAAATGCAACTCAAGCCACTTCCCATTGTCCTCAAGAGGTGGTGGGATCTTTGCTATCTGTACAAGGGTCTTTGGGACAGTCTCCATCTGATCCTGGTTCTCTGGGACCACTGGCATCTACACTAGGAGCTGGGGGACCTTCCCTATCTGAAGCAGATACTATACAGCTATCTGCATCTGCCCCAGTGACCAAAGCACATTTGACCTCTTCCCTTGGGCCTTCAGCTTCTAAACATGACCAGATGGAGGTGGGAATTTTGCCAGCTCTCCATGGAGATCTTGAAGCTTCTCAGTCTGATCAAAGGACTGTGGAAATGACCAAGTTTGCAGAAGGGGCTTTAGAAAATGTATCAATCACTCAAAGAACTACAAAACTTTCAACTTGTACCCAGGAGGCTAATAAATCTTCTCTATCTGACCAAGGTCATCTATTACATTCAGCACATGTCAAAGAGGCTCTGATGCCTGCTCTGTCTAATCAGGAAACTGAAGAAACATTGTTATCCCCCTCAAAAGATACAGAACATCCACCATCTTCAGTTAGTGTTCAAATGCAGGAACCTTCTCTATGTATCCTAGGGCCTCAAAACCTCTCCTTACTTGCTCCAGAGCCTTTAAAACATTCCTCCCTACAAAATGCAACTCAAGCCACTCAGGGAACTCTAGCTTCTTCACCATATAGCCAACAATCACTACAACAGTCACCATCTTCCCAAGAAAAGTTGGAACCATCCAAGTTTGACAAGTGTGCACATAGCCACTTGTCTTCTGTCCCAGATGAGTTGGGAATGCCTCCATTTGTCCCAGTGATTACAGGCACATTGCCACAAACACCAATGACTCCAGGACTTTCCTCACTAACACAAGAAAGTCCAGTTCCTTCCTCATCTTTGCAAAAAGATGATGAATTTTGCCTATCTTCACAAGCAACTCTGGAAGTGAACACATCAGGGCAGGAGACTCTGAATCCTTCACCAACTACTCAAGTTCCTGAGAAAGCTTCTCTTTATACAAAACCCAGTTTGGTAAAGCTCACACACATAGAGGGTACTGAAAGACCTCCAGCTTCTAACTTGGGGACTATTCAAAGTACCAAAAAGGAACTGGGATTTTCTCCACATGCCCAGAAGCCACTGATAATTTCTTTATCTACACAAGGAACTCTAGGATCTTGTTCATCTGACCAAGGGGATCTGGGGACTTCCCTATCTGTCCAATGGTCTCTAAAACTATCTACTCCCACACAGGGAATTGTAGAAACTGTGCCATCTGTGCAAAGTACATTAACACATCCCACCTCTTCCAAAGTAGCTCCAAGATTTTCTCCATTGGCCCAACATACTGTCCAAGAGTCAGCATCTTCCCCAAGGACTACAGGACTTTTTCAATCTAGCCAAAAACCTCAAGGATCTTTTTTGTCTTCACTAGAGCACATAGAACATTTGCCATCTGCTCTAGGTGCTCAGGAAAATCTTTCATCTAATCCATTGACTCTAGGACCTTTGCTATCTTCTAAAGTGCCTAAGGAACTCTCCACAGCTACAGAGGAAACTTTGCCTGTCCTAAGTCCTTTTTCATCTCCTCAAGGAGAACTTGACCCTTTACATTGTTTCTCTGGTAATCTAGAATCATCTCAACCTGCCCAAATGAATCTTACCCATTTGTCATCTGTCAGAGAGCCTGTGGAAAACTCTCCATCTGTCCCAGGTCCTAGAGAGCCTTCCCCATTTAACAAAGTGCCTAGAGGAATTTCATCACATGTCCCAGGTGATCCAACATCTCTAATCTCTGACCACCTGCCTCTAGAACTTAATGTATCTGCTCAGTGTTCACTGAGTCCATCAGCATCTTCAAAAGGAACCCCAGGGTCCTTGTTATCTTCTGCAAACATCCAAGGAAAAGTTCAAAATACACAAAGTTATCATGGGCAATTGTCACATATAAGAGAGACATTGGAAACTTCTCCATCTCATGTAAGAAGTTCAGTATATGAACCTTGTCCTCAGGAAACTCTGGGACTTTACTCCTTAGGCCAGGGGAGTCAAGCAACTTCTCAATGTGCTCAAGGAACTGTGGGTTCCTGCCTATCTCCACAAGAGTCTATGGGACCTTCCACATCTGCACAAAGGAGTCTAGGACATCCTCCACCTGCCCAAGGGCTCTCAGGCACTTCCTCACATACACAACATACATGCTCACAGTCCGTGTCTGCACAGAGCACAGCAGCATATTCATCATCTACCCAGTATCTCAGCCAGCATGCCAAAAAGACAGTAGAAACTTTGAAATCTGACCCAGGGTTTCCAAGAATTTCTATCACAGAACAAGCATCTGTAGAACCTTTACTAACTCCCCAGGAGTCCCCAAGATATTCATCATCTATACCAGGTGTATGCAAAGCTTCGACAGCTACCAGAGGACATGTGGTATCTGATGATGGGCCTCTGGAACTTCCCATATCTGCCCAGGAAAACTTGAGTCCTTTCCATTCTTCCCAATGCCTTTTGAAACCTTCCCTGTCTGTAGAAGGGACTTTTGGTCTCTCTACACCTATGTGTGGCACTCTAGGACCCTCTGTTTCTTCCCTGGGACATCTTGGATCCTGGCAGTCTGCTCAAATTGTTCAACAAACAAATCCATCTGCTTCAGACTCTTTAGGATCTATGCCTTCTTCAAAAGGGCAAACACTCATTTCTTTATCTGGGCAAGGGACTCTATCATCTTTACTAGAGCCATTGAAAATTTCCTTATCAGTTCAAGTGGGTTCCAGACCTTCATTATCTTTACAAGAACCTGGGGGATCTTGCCTTTCTTCACATGGAGAAAATACTCTGGAAGTTCCTACCTGTGCACATAGCAATCTAGTGTTATCCAATTCCTCAAGAGGAGATTTAGGATCTTCCTCATCTACTCCAGTGACCCTAGGATCTTCTCCACCTGCCAAAGTGGATTTAGGAATGTCTCCATCTGTTTTGTGGACTCTGACACCTCCTGTTTCTGCCCAGGGTGTTCAAGGGACATCTACATCTGTGCAAGAGGTTAGGAAACCTTCATTAGATAGTCAGGGGAGAACAGAACCTTTGCCATATGCCCAAGATGATCTGGGACTCGGGTCTCTTTCCCTGGGAACTGAGGCAAATTCCCAATTTTCAAAGGAGGAATTAAAAGTCTTGCCATCTGCCCAAGGGGGTTTTAAACCTGCTCTGTCTACCCCAGGGTCTGTAGAAAAATTGCTATCTGCCTCAAGGACAAAAAGGCTTTTCAATTCTACACTCCAAGATGCTGGGAGCTTTTCTCCTTCCTCCAAAAATAACTCAGAACTGTCCATATCTTCACAGAAGCATCTAGCATCTTCACCAACTACCAAACCTTCTCTGAAACATTCTCCATCTTCCCAAGAGTCTTGGGTACCTAGCTCATCTACATTAGATACTCTAGAACATTCCCTACAAGACCAAGGGTGGCAGAAACTGTCTATACCCACAAAAGTGACTCTAGGACAAAAACCACATCAGAAGGGTTATGAAGGAAGTTCATTATCTGCTCAAGGAACTGTGAAATTGTCTATATCAGGACAAGAGTCTCTAGGACCTTGCTCTTTCGACCAAGGGTCTCCAGAATCATCCACATCTTCCCACAAAGTGCAGGACCCTTCTTATAATCAAGGGTCTGTAGCACAATTCCCATCTGTCCCAGGAGATACACCTTCTCTCTCTGCCCAGGGAATACTGCAAAATGTGTCATCTTCCATAGTTACTCTAGAAACATCATCTTCTCTCCAGAAAGATATAGAAGGTCTATTAGATGTGCATGATGCTCAGCAACTTCAACCTGATTCCCCAGGGTATCTGGGACATTCCCAATATACTCCAGAGTCATCAGAAACTTTGACATCTCCCCAAATGGTTTGTAAATGTTCAGAATCTTCATCTCTGACTCTAGAAACGTTGCCACCTCTCCCAGGAACACTAGGACATTTGCCATCTTTGCAAAGTGCTGTGTTCCTTTCAGATTCTGACCAACAGATTCAGGAATCATCATCATCTCTCCAAAAATCTGTTCGATTTTCTCCATCTTCCAAAGGTTCACTGAGACCTAATCCATCTGTTCTAGAGACCTCCCATTCTTTATTATCAGCCCAGTTGCGCCCCAAATTGTCTATATCTGACCAAGGGTTTCTAGGATCTTCACCACCTCAGCAAGGTTGTTTAAAAGATTCATTATCCATGCAAAGGGCTCTTGGAATGTCGATATCAGCACAAGAGTTTGTAGGACATTCAAAATCTGATCAAGAGTCTCCAGAAATGTTCACATCTTCCCAAGAGAATCTAGGCCCTTCTTTATTCCAAGAGGCTTTAGTACATTCATCATCTATTCCACAAGATTGTGGACTTTCTCAATCTTCAAAAGGTATGTTAGGAAGATCACTATCTACACAAGATGCTAGGAAAGCTCCATCATCTGTCCAAGGGTCTATAGTAACTGTACCATCAGCTCAAAGTGTTCTAGAATTTCAGACTTCTTTGGAGCGGCTTCTCGGTACTGCCCAATTTGCTTCAGAGACAACAAAACCTTTGCCATCTTCTGAAGAGGTTTATAGTATTTTGAAATCTCTCTCAAGGTCTATAGAAACTTTGACATCTATTTTAGAGACACTGACATTTTCAACATTTGACAAAGGTGCAGTGGGCCCTTCTAAAACTGACCAAGTGATACTGAGATCACCAACAGTTTCCCACAAACCTCTGGAATTTTCTCTATCTGACCAACAGTCTGTGAAAACTGCCTCATCTCAAATGGGGCCTGATAGAACTTCACTAAAAGACAAAGATTTACAGGAAATATCTTCAGGTGAAAAGGTGCCTTTAGGAGATTCACCACTGCAGCAAATCTGTTCGGGAAATGCATTGTCTACACAAGGGTCTCTAGGACTGTCCATATCAGCACAAGAAGCTCTTGGATATCCACCATCTGCTCACGGGTCTACAGATACTTCCATGTCATCTGAAGAGGCTTCAGGCACTTGTTTGGACCAAGAGCATTCAGGACAGTCATTATCGTTATCTTTATCTAATCTAGGAGATCTTGGACTATCTGAATATTCACAGTGGCCATTAGAAACATCTCCATCTACCCATAGCACTCTAGAAATACCATCTTCTACCCATGGGATTTTAGAAACTTCACCACCTGCCCAAGATTCTCTAGGACATCAGCCTCCTTCAGTGCAGATTCTACAACAGGCTTCCCTTATGCCAGAGACATTAGAACCTTTGTCATCTGCCAAAGAGGCTTGTAATATATCAGACTCTTCCCCGGGGACTTCAGAAACTTTTCCATCTATACCAGGATCTCTGGAAATTTCATTCTCTGCCCAAAGTACTATGGGACCGTCTGTATCTGAAAAGGAAATTTTAGGACCATCAGTATCTCTGGAGGAATCCCTGGGACCAACTTTTCCTGACCAAGGGTCTCTGAGAAGCACTCCACCTGCATCTGGGACTGGGTCACTCTCCCTCTCAGAACAAGGTGGCCAAAAAATATCTTCATGTGTACAAGGATCTTCACCACCTCAGCAAGGGTGTTTAGGAGATTCATTATCCATGCAAAGGGCTCTTGGAATGTCGATATCAGCACAAGAGTTTGTAGGACATTCAAAATCTGATCAAGAGTCTCCAGAAATGTTCACATCTTCCCAAGAGAATCTAGGCCCTTCTTTATTCCAAGAGGCTTTAGTACATTCATCATCTATTCCACAAGATTGTGGACTTTCTCAATCTTCAAAAGGTATGTTAGGAAGATCACTATCTACACAAGATGCTAGGAAAGCTCCATCATCTGTCCAAGGGTCTATAGTAACTGTACCATCAGCTCAAAGTGTTCTAGAATTTCAGACTTCTTTGGAGCGGCTTCTCGGTACTGCCCAATTTGCTTCAGAGACAACAAAACCTTTGCCATCTTCTGAAGAGGTTTATAGTATTTTGAAATCTCTCTCAAGGTCTATAGAAACTTTGACATCTATTTTAGAGACACTGACATTTTCAACATTTGACAAAGGTGCAGTGGGCCCTTCTAAAACTGACCAAGTGATACTGAGATCACCAACAGTTTCCCACAAACCTCTGGAATTTTCTCTATCTGACCAACAGTCTGTGAAAACTGCCTCATCTCAAATGGGGCCTGATAGAACTTCACTAAAAGACAAAGATTTACAGGAAATATCTTCAGGTGAAAAGGTGCCTTTAGGAGATTCACCACTGCAGCAAATCTGTTCGGGAAATGCATTGTCTACACAAGGGTCTCTAGGACTGTCCATATCAGCACAAGAAGCTCTTGGATATCCACCATCTGCTCACGGGTCTACAGATACTTCCATGTCATCTGAAGAGGCTTCAGGCACTTGTTTGGACCAAGAGCATTCAGGACAGTCATTATCGTTATCTTTATCTAATCTAGGAGATCTTGGACTATCTGAATATTCACAGTGGCCATTAGAAACATCTCCATCTACCCATAGCACTCTAGAAATACCATCTTCTACCCATGGGATTTTAGAAACTTCACCACCTGCCCAAGATTCTCTAGGACATCAGCCTCCTTCAGTGCAGATTCTACAACAGGCTTCCCTTATGCCAGAGACATTAGAACCTTTGTCATCTGCCAAAGAGGCTTGTAATATATCAGACTCTTCCCCGGGGACTTCAGAAACTTTTCCATCTATACCAGGATCTCTGGAAATTTCATTCTCTGCCCAAAGTACTATGGGACCGTCTGTATCTGAAAAGGAAATTTTAGGACCATCAGTATCTCTGGAGGAATCCCTGGGACCAACTTTTCCTGACCAAGGGTCTCTGAGAAGCACTCCACCTGCATCTGGGACTGGGTCACTCTCCCTCTCAGAACAAGGTGGCCAGAAAATATCTTCATGTGTACAAGGACATTCACCATCTCAGCAAAGAGGATTTAGTCATGCTTCCTCTGCCAAAAGGGACAAGAAACCAGACACCACTCCCCAACAGAGCATAGAAGCTTCCACTTCTACAGAAGAGGACGTAGGATCTACTCCCTCTCATGAAGAGACCCTCAGACATTCTACCTCTTCTCATGGGACTTCCAGCCTTACCTCTACTTCTACCAGAAGAAGACTCAGGCATTTCCCTTATACTCAAGAAGTCATCAAAACTTCCACTGATGCCCAAGAAAGCTTCAGGTCATCTCCAGATGGAGACAGTCCCAGGGGGAGTGTCAAGTCTTCCTCTTTGTCCAAAAGCAATGATGTCAGACATCCTGTTTCTACAAAGGAGGACTTTAAACACAGTCTTTCCATTCAAGAGGGACACAAACCTTCCACTGGTGCCAGAAAGCGGAGTGGGACTTGGATTCCTGTACGATGGGGACTCATGTATCTACCAATTACAAAAGGGAGTGGTGCATCATTCCCTGTTGTCCAAGGAAATTTCAGACATATCCGACCTCAACTAGCAGACCTAAGATCTTCCCTCTCTTACCAAGGCAGAGACACAGCCTTCCAATATGAACATGGGACCCCCATATGTGACCCTTCTGTCCTAGGAGGGCACAGATATTCACATTCAGTCTCATGCAATCTCCGAAGGATCCCGCTGCAAAACAGGAGCCTGGGTTCTTACCTCTCCACTCAAAAAGACACCAGACATTCTCAATGTGACCAAAGGGGCCTCAGACTTTCCTATGGCCACCCTGTCCAAGGCAGCTTTAGAATATTTCAATCTGAAAGAGAGAGCCTCAAGAATAGCCCATCTAAATCACTGAGCCTCGCATTTGCTCCTTGTGACCAAAGGAAATTCAGAAATGTGCCCTCTAATGTACAGTGGGTTAGAACTTCAACTTCTGCTCCAGAAAGCCTCCAACATAATCCTTCTTCCCGTGGAGGCTTCAAACCTTACAAGCCTGTCAAACCGAAGTTCTAAAGATGCTCATCTCAAGAGGTGATCCTGGGTCCTACTCTCTCTTATCATGCCATCTTTAGATCTTATTCACAGGCCAGCCCCATATTTTCCTACTCTGTGCCCCACATGAACAACAGGAGTTTATAACTTTCCCTTCTCATCAAACACCTGTTAAACATTTGATTTCCATTCCTGGCTATCTCAGATGCATATTAAGGGATCAGAAGGCAGGCATTTTCCATCTGATTATTAATAGGTCACATTTTCTTCATAGAATATGATATACAATCTATTACCCACAGAGAATAGCATGTGCTTCTTCTGACTAATGTGGCCCTAGACTTACTTCATATGGCTTAGTGGGTGACAGATCAACTCCCTCTGTCTAAGAGGTTCTGGGTGTTTATTATTCTAATCATCTGACTTCAAAGCCTCTGTCCAAAAATAAAACTACCCTGGTGTTGTAATAGGAGCAGCGGGGCTGCATCCCCATCACCCCGGCCGCCTGCTAGCTTATCCCCGAAATAACAACACACAAACTGTATTCATTTAAACACTGCTTGGCCCATTTCTATCTAGCCTCTTCTAGGCTAATTCTCACATATTAATTTAGCCCATTTCTAATCATCTGTGTAGCACCACTAGGTGCGCTTACCGGGAAGATTCTAGCTTACGTCCATCCTGGATCGGAGCTTCATCGTGTGTGTCTGCCCGGGAGAGAGGAGGATGGCGTCTCTCTGAGGCGTCTGCCCCTGAGAGGAGAGCTGTCGAGTCTGAGCTCACTTCCTCTTCCTCCCAGCATTCTGTTCTGTTTACTCTTCCCACCTATGTTTTAACCTATGAGGCCAAGCAGTTTCTTTATTACTTCACCAATGACCTTCCTCCATCACCCTGGTGCCTGAAGTTCTAGAATGTTAGATCATCCAGCAGTGCCCTAAACCCAGTATATGTGCCTTAACTTGATCAGCAGAAATAAAGAAATCACACCCTTCATGTTCAGATGTAGATAGCTGAATTGGTACAGAGACCTAGAGGTTGGAGACTGATCACACTGTTGCCTGCCCTGCATGACATGGATATTCTATATTCCCATGAAGATTTGATCAGGACATGTTCAGACTTCTCTAATTCCCAAATTAACTGTTGATATCCCACGCTTCCCACAAGAGTCTTTGACCTTTCTGTATTTCTCAAAATAGCATAAGACTTTCTGTCTCTGAAGCCCTAAAATTTTGTACTCAAAACTCCCTCTTTGTCTGTGGATGCTTCATTCTCATTCTGTACAGGGGTTCTCCATTGTTTTTCTGACAAAGGGGCCCCAGACTTATTCTTTCAGGCCCAGGAGGACTCATCCTTTTTCCCAGTGACTGAAGTGGAGCTCAAATTATTTTCAAGGGCTTACTGGGTGCTCAGGCACATCTCTTCTGAACCAAGATGCAGAATGCACTCCACTAATTCTCAAGCAGGCTATAGCCCTATCAATACAGAACCAGAGCTATTCCAAATGGATGTATGGATGAAGGGAGCCTCTGACCTCTTCTTCAGTACTGGGGGGTCTCAGATCTTTCCCAATGGCCAAGGTGGCCTCAATCTTTTCTGTCTAGAACAAAAGTAACTCACAACTTTTACCAGTAAACTAATAACCCATCAACAACAAAAGCTTCAGTCATTACCTGGTCCATTACCAACTCCATCATATCTTAGATATTCCCTTCAAAATTAAATTAATTCACTAGTTGAGGAAGCTTACACCTTGGTGCACGGTCTTATGAAGAGGGATTTTAAAGTTATTTCCTTCAACCACAGTAGCCCCTGACTTTCATACTTTGCCAAACGGGTGTTTCTGTAACATGCTGCTTTCTTTGTCTTTACTGGGGGAATCTGAGACATGCCCGTTTGATGAAGTAAGCTACAGAACTGGCCCAGTGACTGAAAAATGTCTCAGATATTCAGACTTGGTTTACAGGTACTTGAGATTGACACCCTATTACTAGGTAAACATCACAGCTTCTCTTTGTGTTCATGGCCGACTCAGGTCTACCAAATAACTAATCAAGACTAGAGCTTCTCCGTCAGAACTGAATGGCTAGGAAATATGCATCTCACCACCAAAAGAATCTCATGGATTGAAGTTGCATGGAAGAAGAATAACAAGTACTCTGGATCTACAATCATCTGTTTTCAAGCTGCACACCAGATATATGCCTGTCCTCCATGTCTATACCTGTGCAGCTTATTCAGAGTTTAAGGAGGGAACAGACCTAGGGACTATAATTCAACTTGTAAGAAGAACCCTCTGATTGCCATTAAGCCTCAAAAGGAGTCCTCAGAGATAAGAATTTTCTGGAGTTCACTGAAGAGTTGGAGAAGGACTAAGGAGTGCCTGGATCTTATCCTCTACAAAAGGTAAGCAGTGGCATTCCCATTTGCCCAACAAGGTCTGGGATCTGTCTCCTTTCCAAAACCTTATTATTATTGTTGTTTTTTGCTCTGAAAACTTAGGCCTAAAAATACCCCTTTTAGCCCAAATGGCCTTCAGAAATTTCCCTCTGAGGAAGGGAACATGTAATATTTCACCATTGATCAAAGAGCATTGGTCACTGTGGTTAGTTCACAGAAGTCAAGAAGAGTAGACAAATCGAGGAACCCATGCCACTTCCTTAAGTAAAGTAGCCATGGTATAGACTTCTCAGTCATACCCAGTCCTGTTTGCCTGCACAGAATTCTTAGGCATCAACCACACTGTGCCTTCCACCAAGTATCTTAATGAATCCTGATATTGATGCTTGGTCTCTTACAGATTCAGCTAAAGATATGGACATTCTAAACTATGAAGAAGAGTTAGATGGTGAGGCAATTCTAGGAGCTTATGAGGTATCAAAGTCAACTGAATTTTTGATCATGGTAATATGGGATTTTCACATTCTGATCATATCTCCCCTGCCTCATGGGTCTCAGAAACTCCTTTCTTCACAGGGCTACTCACTCTTCCCTTTGGTCAAGGAGATATCTGATCTTCATCCTGGAATAAAGGGAGTCCTACATCTTTCCAGTTTGTTCAAAGGAGGTGTAGATGTTCCTTTCGTGTGAGGGGCCCATATAATTCCTGATATTATGTAATGGACCTCAGACATTATTCTTAATAAATGGGCCCCAGATTTGCACTTCAGTAAACTGTAGACACAATATTGATCCAATGAGAGCCTCTGACAAAAAATAGCCTGTGAAGGATGGTGGTTATATTCTACATTCCTTGAGAAAGGGGACTTTAGACACACCATTTACCTTCATGGGTACTGATAGGAACTCATCTGATTAAGGGGATACAGACCAGACCAGTAACATGAAGACTTACTCAGATGTTCATCTTTTTGTCATGTAAACTCCAAATAAGCACTCCCTGACCTTGGCTTCCTCAGAAAAACCACTTTTATCTGCAGAAACCTCAGCTCTATTTCTCTCACTGAGATGTTAATCTTTTCCCCTCTGACCTGGTTGTTCAGGCATGCCCAAATGACCAAAGGGATGACAGAGTACTCTGAACTGATATCCTGGGACAAAACAGTAAAAAAAAAAAAAAAACTTTTCCTTTATTAAACCCTTTTACTTTTAAGATTCTTACCAGAAATGGAATGGTCTCATCTTGTCTCATACGCCTATGCTACTGATGAAAGGCTTGTGGAGGACACAGAGCTAAGAGCTGCCAACCAATCTGTAAGAGAAAAACTCTGCTTCCCATGTGGATCTCCTGAGGAAACTGGGAGCATGGGGACATTGGGAGAGAGTTGAAGGGGAGGGGAGATTCAGAGAGGGGAGCAAAGAAAAATGTAGAATTCAATAAAAATCAATTAAAAAAACTCTGATTGCATGAAACCAAGCTTCAGAGCCCCAAAACACATGGGTATTCCATAGTGTGTGGACATTTGGACCTGATAAGATATTTGCTGATCCTCCTAGTTTTCAAAGTAACCTAGGACTTCATCTGTAGACCAGGCTGGCCTCGAACTCACAGAGATCCGCCTGCCTCTGCTTCCCAAGTGCTGGGATTAAAGGTGTGTACTACCACACCCAACTACTCTCTTTCTTTCATTTTTTTTACTTTAAGAATTTCAACTTTTAGCCTGCATATATTTTTAACACACTGTAAACCATTTAGAAATTTTCTTTGTCTTTGAATCTCTCTTTACTGTATATCTCTCTTTTTCTGACCACATGAGTCTTTAATTTACCAAGCAATATCAGTAGGACTAAAGCCGTGGCTTTGCCAGCTAGATCCAGTCCATTCCTTAGCTTTCCAGCCTCATGGCTGAGGTACTGGCTGTAGCCATGTTTAATGCCACAACTCTATGGCATTTCAAGGTTCCAGCCAGCAAGTAAGTTGCAGCATTATGTCCACAGACAACACACAAGTCCTCTCTCTGTAGTCAGCCCTCCTGCCTCAAACAGTCAGAGTTTGCCCTGGCAGGATGGCCCAGAAAGCCGGCATTTTAAAACAACACAGGTTTTTTCCTGCTGCTGAGTCAGGAAAATTTCAAAATGGAGGATGTACCATTTTGTGCTAGCTCTGGGGCCGCCAGGTAGGAGCGGTACTCAGCACTTTAATTCTGAGACTGAGTGTGCAGCACAGAAATTCTTTTCATCTAAGTTACAGCCAAATCTGACACGCAGAGCACTGTGCAGTCTGAAAACATGTCTCTGTATGGCGGCAGAAATCCGCCACGCTCTTCCGCCTGCCTAAGTCTGATTCTGCTGTCTGTCCAGGTGCAGGCGGGGAATGCTGAGCCATCAGCACAGTCTCAGAGCACTCTCCTCCAATCCCAAGCGGGAACACAAACATCCAGTCCCATAAAAGCCACTGGAATACTTTAAAGCCAGAGTTCACGCTGGCAGCACAGCCCCAAGAAGCTGCGCTTTAAATTGACACAGCATTTTTTCTGCTGCTGTTGCCGAATCAGGAAATCTCTCTACAGCACACCACCAACAAACAGCAAAAATCTGTGTTAAACTCTCTCTCCCTTATTTTTAAGCCTTCTCAGGTTTTTAAGTGGATTTAGTGGATCACGTCGGGCGCCATTTTGTTGTAATTAGACCTGGTCCCCTCTCTGGAGCAGAGACGCCATGCTCCGCTTTCCTTGGTGGATGTGAGAGCTCTGCTCTCTGACACACACGCGAAGCTCCGACCCAGGATGGACGTAGGCTAGAATCTTCCCGGTAAGCGCACCTTGGGGTGCTACAAAAATTATTAGAAATGGGCTAGTCCAGGTGCGAGAATTAGCCAAGAAGAGGCTAGATAGAAATTGGCCAAGCAGTGTTTAAAAGAATACAGTGTCCGTGTAATTATTTCGGGGCATAAGCTAGCCATGCAGGCGGCCGGCGTGCTGGGGACACAGCCCCGCTGCTCTAATTACAACACCAAAACACATGGGTATTCCATAGTGTGAGGACATTTGGACCTGATAAGATATTGGCTGATCCTCCTAGTTTTCAAAGTAACCTGGGGACTTCATCTTCTCCCTTAGGGTTTCTGGAATTTAGGGCACTTTCCTACCTTCCCAAAACACTCTCCGTTTCAAACATGGGGACTGAAACCTTCCATGAATAGCCTAATAGGTCTTCTATCAAACTGTTCAGGAATAGGTCTGTGGGAGACTCTCTCTATAAACAAGGGACAATAGTCCACTCTGGTTTGAGGTCCCATAGGCATGTTTGGCAATCAGAGCATAGAACCCCATGCCATCTGCCTTCAGATCAGTCAGTGTAAATGGAATGACTTCAACATCTCTGCCGAGATCAGGACTGCTGAACACAAACTACAGGAAGTAACTTAGCCAGGAACAATCATCCAGGTCTTTGGAAGAAGACATAGATTGTTACTTCCTCGTCTCTCTCTCAGAAGGAACACAAATTATGAATAAGACTTGGAAGCTCATGATCAGTTCTGGGAACTTTCTCCACTATATGAGGTGCCCAAGATATTCCCCTTCAACAGAAATATGTATGACACTTTCACACTCTGTCCAAAGGCGATTCTGTCCTCATTTTTCAATGGGGTCTCAGAGGTTTCCTCTCTTACATTGGGCTCAGAATTTTCACTTTTCTTCTTCTTCTTCTTCTTCTTCTTCTTCTTCTTCTTCTTCTTCTTCTTCTTCTTCTTCTTCTTCACCTATTCCTTCTCAATACATGGAACAGGAGGTCAGAACTCTCCTAAGATGTAGATTTTCCTAAACCCCATTTTCCAATGAGCCCTACCCTAAAATATTTGTTTGGTGTTGTATGGTCTTTATATATTCCCATTCCTCCTAAGTGACTCTGTCTTTTATCTTCTCCTTACAGGTGTGTCAGACCAAGAGTGCATTATGCCACCAAGTAAAACAAGTATCAGACATTCATGATCTTCCCTGAAGGTTTGTGAGCCAATTATCTACTTTCATCTAGGAAGAGGATTTCAGAAGTTCAGTTTCCACAAAAGGAAATCTGAAAAATCAAACCCTATTGAATGGTCTCTCGAAACTGGCCCCTGTATAAAAGGGATGTCTCAGACCCCCATCCCCTGATCTTCAGCACTTTAGTCCACTCTAAGACTAAAGAACCATCAAGCTTCCCTTCTTTAGTTGGTGACCTCGCATGTTCCCCTACTAACTAAGATTGCTTTGGAGCTGGCCCCTCTGAACAAGACAACCATACAAACACATATGAGAACAATGGGATCTCACAACTTTCTGCTTTAAGATTACAGGACAGAAGCTCTCAAGCCATCTGTCTCCAAGTTTGGTTATCAAAAACACACTGTTTCTTTTATTCACAGATATGTACAGCTGAACACAACCTTGAGGAAACATCGATGCTTGCATAACCACTTAGCCTGTTGGAAGATTGTTAGGAGATTTGCCTTAGACTCTCAAAAATTTCGCACAAGGTATGCGTTTGCATTGGGAAAAATAGCTGATGTTAGTGCAGCGCCAGAACCTTTTCCCATTATCCAAGATGATTTGGGACCTTCCTGTTCTGATCATGATTGAAGTGCATAGTAGTATTCTACCAAATGTGACTGGAGCCCTCCTCGCTGTGAATAAAGACATTTGGGATTATTCATTTGCTGAAGGTAGTCTCAGAACTTCCCATTCTGAGAAGAGGTTGTCAGAACTTCCCTGTTTACAAGAGACCTCAAGTATACTTTGTTTATTCAAGTTTTCATGAGAACTACCCTGGGTCAGACTGGGCCATCATCCTTCCCTCCATTAAAAAATGTGTTCTTACACCTTATCCACCTGTACAAGGGAGACTAGGAAGCACTGTCTTTGACTCCAGGAAACTCATGCATTTCTTTTATTCACAAGGTGACAATAGAAATGTTATTTTGAATAATATTGCATCCTACCTTGTAGGATTCTATCAAAAATCCTGAAACATTCCATTCTGTCTTTGAAGTACCTCCAAAATATGCTGCTCTAAACAAAAATGATTTAAACCTTTTATCTTTGGTGCTGGTGGCTAGGGAACTGCATTGCTCCACTCTAGGTTGTGGGCCCCTGTCATAACATTAGAATTAGAAATGAATCCTTGAGATTTCTGTCTGGTGATCCAAAGTGGGTCTCTGTCTCTGTCTCCTTTCATCACCTGATGAAGGTTAATATTCAGGAGGATGCCTATATGTTTTTCTTTGGGTTCTCCTTATTTAGCTTCTCTAGGATCACTAATTATAGGCTCAATGTCCTTTTTTTATGGCTAGAAACAAAATATGAGTAAGTACATTCCATGTTCCTCTTTTTGGGTAGGCTTACCTCACTCAGGATAGTGTTTTCTATTTCCATCCATTTGTATGCAAAATTCAAGAAGTCCTTGTTTTTTACTGCTGAGTAGTACTCTAATATGTATACATTCCATACTTTCTTCATCCATTCTTCCATTGAAGGGAAGGTTGTTTCCAGGTTCTGGCTATTATGAACATAGTAGAGCATATACTTTTGTTGTATGATAAGGTCTCTCTTGGATATATTCCCAAGAGTGGTATTGCTGGGTCCAGGGGTAGGTAGATCCAGAAATTCCTGAGAAACCTCCACACTGCTTTCCAAAGTGGTTGCACAAGTTTGCATTCCCACCAGCAATGGATGGGTGTACCACTTTCACCACAACCTCTCCAGCAAAGCCTATCATTGGTGTTTTTGATTTTAGCCATTCTGACAGGTGTAAGATGGTATCTTAAAGTTGTCTTGATTTGCATTTCCCTGATCGCTAAGGAAGTTGAGCATGACCTTAAGTGTCTTTTGGCCATTTGAAGTTCTTCTGTTGAGAATTCTCTGTTCAGCTCAGTGTCTCATTTTATAATTGGGTTGATTAGATTTTTACACTCTAGTTTCTTGAGTTCTTTTTTGTTGTTGTTGTTATCAAACATGTGTTTTTTGTTTTTTTTGTTTTTTTTATTTTTTTTATTTATTTTTTTATTGATAAAAGAAGGATAAAGAAAAAAAAACAAATTTCCACCTCCTCTCAGCCTCCCCTTTCCCTCCCCCTCCTCCCACTCTTCTCCCCCTCCTCCCACTCTTCTCCCCCTCCTCCCACCCCTCTCCCCTTCCCCCCACTCCTCTCCCCCTCTCTCTCCAGTCCAAAGAGCAGTCAGGGTTCCCTGCCCTGTGGTAAGTCCTAGGTCCTCCCCCCTCCGTCCATATCTAAGAAGGTGAACATCCAAACTGGCTAGGCTCCCACCAAGCCAGCAGATTGCGTAGGATCAAAACTGCGTGCCATTGTCCTTGGCGTCTCATCAGCCCTCATTGTTCATCTTGATCAGAGAGTTCAGTTTTATCCCATGCTTTTTTTGGTAATAGTCCAGCTGGCCTTGGTGAGCTCCCAGTAGATCAGCTCCACTGTCTCAGTGGGTGGGTGCACCCCTCGTGGTCCCGACTTCTTTGCTCATGTTCTCCCTCCTTCTGCTCCTCATTGGGACCTTGGGAGCTCAGTCCAGTGCTCCAGTGTGGGTCTCTGTCTCTATCTCCATCCATCGCCAGATGAAAGTTCTAAGATGATATGCAAGATATTCGTCAGTATTGCGCTAGGATAGGGTCATTTCAGGTTCCCTATCCTCAGCTGCCCAAGGAACTAACTGGGGACCTCAGCTTGGGCACCTGGGAGCCCCTCTAGGGTCAATTCTCCTGCCCACCCTAAAGTGGGTCCCTTAACTAAGAATTGTGGTTCCGTGCTCCCCTATCCAACCTTCCTTTATCCTGATCCTCCTATTTCCCCAAGTCCCCCCTCCTTCCCTTCTACCTTTTCTCTCCCTATCTCCCCTTACCCCCTTCCCACCCCACCCCCAAGATCCCACTTTTCTCCCCGGCAATTTTGTCTACTTCCCTTATCCAAGAGGATAACGATATGTTTTTCCTTGTGTTCACCTTCTTACTTAGCTTCTTTAGGTTCGCCAATTGTAGATTCTGTGACCCCTATTTATGGCTAGAAACCAATTATGAGTGAGTACATCCCATGTTCTTCTTTTTGGGTCTGGGATACCTCACTCAGGATCAACTCCAAAAAATCAGTCGCCCTCTTATACACAAAGGATATGGAAGCAGAGAGGGAAATCAGAGAAGCTTCTCCATTTACGATAGCCACAAACAGCATAAAATATCTTGGGGTAAATCTAACCAAGGAAGTGAAAGATCTATTTGACAAGAACTTTAAGGCATTGAAGAAAGAAATTGATGAGGATACCAAAAAATGGATGGACATCCCTTGCTCTTGGATTGGGAGGATCAACATAGTAAAAATGGCAATTCTATCTAAGGCAATTTATAGATTCAATGCAATCCCCATCAAGATCCCATCAAAATTCTTCACAGATCTGGAGAGGACAATAATCAACTTTATATGGAAAAACAAAAAACCCAGGATAGCCAAAACAATCCTATACAATAAAGGATCTTCTGGAGGCATTATCATCCCTGACTTCAAACTCTTGAATTCTTTATATATTTTGGAGACCAGACCTTTGTCAGTTGCGGGATTGGTGAGGATCTTCTCCCAGTCAGTGGGTTGTCTTTGTGTCTTAGTGACAGTGTCCTTTGCTTTACAAGCTTCTCAGTCAGGAGGTCCCATTTATTCAATGAGGCCCTTAATGTCTGTGCTGCTGGGATTATACATAGGAAGTGGTCTCCTGTGTCCATGTGTTGTAGAGTACTTCCCACATTCTCTTCTATCAGGTTCAGTGTGTTTGGACTGATATTGAGGTCTTTAATCCATTTGGACTTGAGTTTTGTGCATGGCGATAGATATGGATCTATTTTCATTCTTCTACAGGTTGACATCCAGTTTTGCCAGCACAATTTGTTGAAGATGCTCTCTTTTTTCCATTGTATACTTTTAGCTCCTTTATCGAAAATCAGGTGTTCATAGGTTTGTGGGTTAATGTCAGGGTCTTGTATTCAATTCCATTGGTCGACTTCTCTGTTTTTATGCCAATACCAAGCTGTTTTTAATACTGTAGCTCTGTAATAGAGTTTGAAGTCAGGGATGGTGATGCCTCCGGATGATCCTTTATTGTATAAAATTGTTTTGGCTATCCTGGGTTTTTTGTTTTTCCATATAAAGTTGATTATTGTCTTCTCCAGATCTGTGAAGAATTTTGATGGGAGTTTGATGGGGATTGCATTGAATCTATGGATTGCTTTTGGTAGATTTGCCATTTTTACTATGTTGATCCTCCCAATCCAAGAGCAGGGGAGATCCTTCCATTTTCTGGTGTCCGCTTCAATTTCTTTCTTCAAAGACTTAAAGTTCTTGTCATATAGATCTTTCACTTCCTTGGTCAGAGTTACCCCAAGATATTTTATGTTATTTTGGCTATCGTGAAAGGTGATGCTTCTCTGATTTCCCTCTCTGTTTCCTTATCCTTAGTGTATAGGAAGGCCACTGATTTTTTGGAGTTGATCTTGTATCCTGCCACATTACTAAAGCTGTTTATCAGCTGTAGGAGTTCTTTGGTGGAGTTTTGGGGGTCGCTTATGTATACTATCATATCATCTTCAAAGAACGAAAGCTTAACTTCTTCCTTTCCAATACGAATCCCCTTATGTTGTCTTATTGCTATTGCTAGAACTTCAAACACTATATTGAAGAGGTATGGAGAGAGTGGACATCCTTGTCGTGTTCCTGATTTTAGTGGGATGGCTTTGAGTTTCTCTCTGTTTAATTTGATGTTAGCTGTTGGCGTGCTGTATATAGCTTTTATTATATTTAGGTATGACCCTTGTATCCCTAGTCTCTCCAAGACCTTTATCATAAAGGGGTGTTGAATTTTGTCAAATGCTTTTTCAGCATCTAATGAAATGATCACATGGTTTTTTTCTTTCAGTTTACTTATATGGTGGATTACATTGATAGATTTTCATATGTTGAACCAGCCCTGCATCTCTGGGATGAAGCCTACTTGATCATAATGGATAATTTTCCTAATGTGTTCTTGGGTTCGGTTTGCCAGTATTTTGTTGAGGATTTTTGCATCGATATTCATGAGTGAGATGGGGCTGTAATTCTCTTTCTTGGTTGGGTCTTTGTGTGGTTTTGGTATCGGGGAAACTGTAGCTTCATAAAAGGAATTTGGCAATGACTCTTCTGTTTCTATATTGTGAAATACATTAAGGAGTATAGGTATTAGGTCTTGGAAGTTCTGGTAGAATTCTGCAATGAAACCATCTGGTCCTGGGATTTTTTTGGAAGGCAGATTTTTGATAACAGTTTGTAATTCTTTGTGACTAACAGGTCTATTTAGATCGTTCACCTGGTCTTGGTTTAGCTTTGGTATATGGTACTTATCTAAAAAAATGTTCATTTCTTTCGTATTTTCCAGTTTTGTGGCATACAAGCTTTTGTAGTAAGATCTAATGATTCTCTGAATTTCCTCTGTGTCTGTGGTTATGTCCCCCTTTTCATTTCTGATCTTATTTATTTGCGTGTTCTCTCTCTGTTGTTTAATTAGTTTGGATAGAGGTTTGTCGATCTTGTTGATTTTCTCCAAGAACCAACTTTTTGTTTCATTGATTCTTTGAACTGTTTTCTGTGTTTCTATTTTGTTGATTTCTACCCTCAGTTTGATTATTTCCAGTCTTTTGCTCCTCCTGGACGCTTCTGCACGTACTGGCTCTGTGGGAGCCTAGGCACTTTGGATGCTCACCTTACTAGACCTGGATGGAGGTGGTGGTCCTTGAACTTCCCACAGGGCAGGGAACCCTGATAGCTCTATGGGCTGACAAGGGAGGGGAACTTGATTGGGGGAGGGAAATGGGAGGTGGTGGCGGGGAAGAGACAGAAATCTTTAATAAATAAATAAACGGGGAAAAAAAGAAACTGAATCCTAAGCTATGTTTTTCAATCCAATCACTAGAAATCAACTGACCCCATCACTGCTGCCCAGACATGGAGCATGAAAACAACCTGAAAAAAAAGAGGAGACCTAGCTGTTGACAGCCATCCAGGTACATTGAAGAAGGCTCTCATTACTGCCTGAACTCTCTAAGACTCAACACAAGATGAGGAAGCTCTAAAGAAGAGTTAGAAGCTGAAGTGTAGTAATGGTACCTTCCTTCACTGAGTAAGGTAGTAAGGGCATTCACCTTCAACAGGATGGTACATGACATTTCTCCTCTCTGTGCAAGGGTTTTCCAACTCATACCCTTGCCCTAAACAGGTCTCACAAAGGGCCAGTGCTTCCACTCTCCTCAAGTTATCTTATTCCTTTTGCTACACTGATGAAAATGGTAGACCTCCCTCCTAGGACAAAGCCTACTGCAGACCTTCCCCATTTTCCTAAGGTGGTCTCAAGTATTCATTTTATGGCAAAGACCCTCAAACTTTACCTTTGAATAAAGAGGCCCCATATTAAATATTCCTTACACCACTCACACTGTAACAGCTAGAGTCAGATTTGCCCATATTCAGTCCAGTGTAGTGAAAGGGGGAACTATGATTCCAAACTTCAACCACAAAAATTACAAAGATCCCATTTTTTGCCAAGAGGTGTCTGGGCTATTCCACACTGATGAATAGGAGCTCAGAATTGCAACCAAAGGGGTTGCAAATCATTCCCTCTGTATTTAATTGAGCTACAGGTCTAGCCACTGACCCTGGGAGGCCCTAGAGCATCCCCTTCCTTTCATGGACATATTTCACTTGACCCTTGGACTCATTACCTTAGTGCCAATCCCAGGGGCTAAGATTGCTAAGAAAACACTTTTGTAACCATGGGACCTCAAAGGATTCTAGGTAGAGGGGAAAATATAAAAAGCTAAAACTAATAATTATGCCATCTGCCTAGAATGTAGCTGTCAGAAATGCAAAATGTTCTCATCTTTTATGTAAATGAAGACTGTGCTTATGTTTCCCAACTGCCCACGCACAAATAATTACACAGAAAATATATTAATTACAATTCCACGTAGCCTGTTAGTTCAGGCTTCTTATTAACTAACTCTTACATCTTAAATTAACCCATTTTTTTAAATCTATGTATCACCATATGGCTGTGACATATTGGAAAAGTTCTGGTGTAGTTCTGCTTCAGTAGCTATGTGTCCTCTCCTGGACTCCACCTAATTTCTTTTTATATCTCTTCCAGCCTGGCTATATTCTGCCCTGCCATAGGTCAAAGCAGATTTATTCATTAACCAAAAAAAAAGAAAAGCATATACAGAAGGACATTCCACATTACTTACATTGATGGATAAACACAGATCAATACAACCCTGAGGAAGCATCAAAGTTTACACAACCACTCATCATGTTGAAAGAGTGTTGTAATTGCTTCTTGTACTCTTCCCAACAGTTGATGTAATATATGGATCATGGAAGTTGGGAGCACAGTAAGAATCAAATGATGCTGAACCAAAACACTCAAGTAAAACTAGCATTTTCCCTTTCTGCACAATGAGGTGATTGGATCTTGCTATTTGGTCAAACATAGTCAGGCACTTTTTCTCTAAGCAAGACAGTTCAAAATGACCTCAGAAGTTTCCCCTCTGAGTATAATGTGGGCTTCCCAAGCTGTTTCTATTCTCAAGGCATCTCACACTGTACCTTTTTGGTGACTGGTTATCAGAAGATCCCTTTGATTAAAGTAACTGTCAGGCCTTTCTGTTATTATAAATAACACCCAAGGCCATCCCTCTTTGTTTAAGGAAATTCATAAGAATAACTGATTTTTTTAACTAAAGATATCTCAGAATTTCCATTTTTCTCAAGGTGACCAAGATCAAAGTATCCTCAGATCACCCCCTATAAGCATGTGGGCCTCAGAATTATTCCCATAATGGAGATCTTTCCCCTCTAACTACGTCCACTATGAAAATACATGTGTGACCAAAGGGACTTCATCTTGCTCTGCTTCGAGGTGACAGAGCCTGAGACTTAGGTCATCTTTGCTTCATTAAAGTCACCAGAATGAAGAGATCTCATCCTTGATACACACACCAATGTAAGCTGATGAGAACTGGAGCCTGCCAATCATGACTGATAGATGATGCTCAAATTACTGCCAGGCCTACCACAGGGTGCCTGAAGATGTGAATCTTCTAAACAGTGATGAAGTCCTTCCTCCACTGCACAAGGTAGAATAGGATACTCCCTTTTGCCTAAGTGGTTTGTGACTTCGCTTCTCTCTTTAAGTCTGCCAAAGTCTTCCATTCCTAACTACCATCTATTTCTTTCAATTAGACTTCAAATGCACACTCTGTAACCAAAAGGGCCTGATATCTATCCTGCATGACTGAGGGGGCCAGGGAAGATCTATGCCTGCCCAAGGCCCCAAAACTTTCAAATTCCAATCAAAAAGGCCTTCAAAACTTACCCTCACTTAGTAAGGATCCAGTCATTCCCTTTTGATGAAGGAGGGCTCAGACCTTCTCCCCGTTTACTTAAATATGCTTCACCTACAATACATCATCTGAAAGGGTCATCATTATCCTCTTTTTTCAGGGTCCTCAAATTCCTCCCCTCTGGCCAAAAGGTCTGAAAATGTCTTTCTTTCATAGAGGAGATTCAGAGCATCACATTATAGCATCAGACACTATTTGGAAATACTTGGCCTTTCCCCTCTATCCAGGGGGAAGTAAAACTTTCTCCCAAAGCCCGAGATGGCTTGTAATATGTTCTCTTTTGCCCAAGGATGACTCAGGCCTACCATATCTACTATGGGGCTTATAGATCTTGTTCTCTTGACTATGTATGTCTGCTATATTCCCAACTGTCTAGGATTGCTTCAAACGTTCTTTCAGCTACATATATGGGATTATCTTATCTGACCAATAACTTCTTAGACTGAAAATGACCATCCAACCACTTGGAAAACATGCAATGATTACTTCCCAGCCTTTCACAAGTCCACAAAGGTATGGATATTCTCAATACTGAAAAAGATTTGGAAGCTGACTAGGCCAAACCAGACCTTCCTCTGCTCCACAAGGTGTTTACTTTATGCTTAATGGAAAATTGCGATTCCTATTTTATTGAACATTGCCATATACTTTACACCCCTGACAAATAGGTGTATACCTTCACTTGTGCACAAAATGTCTCAGAAATTCCAGTTATGACCAGAGTGCATTAATATTTCTCATTATTCCCATGAATTTTGCCACATAACATTTTTGATGAAGGGTATAATAGTCCTTCTATTTCTGTCCCAAGTACCAATGCCCTACCCATCTTACATAGTGGATTTAGACATTCACATCAATAAAGAGTGCCTCAGGCCTGCCTTGTGTAGTCAAGGAAATTTCACAGTTGATTCCATACCTATAACTTCTAATTTGGTGGCCTGGGGAAGTACTGTTCTGACTAAAGAGAACCCAGATCTCTCTGGATCGAGGTCCTTGAACACAAGAACAGCAAGATGGGGATAACTCATAATACTGCCTTCACTCTAGTCCCTTAGACAGAGAATTCCTGTCCTACATGAAGAGGAATTTGTGGATGGACCGATACCAGATAAAGAAACTGAGTCACAGACGTCTGTCGTGCAGCCTCTTAGAAGACTTCTAAGACTGCTGACATGTCTGACATGGACATTCAGAAAATGCGTATTCTAGATTGTGATTTCAAGTTTGGTGCCGATGAAGAAGTGAGTGTCTGGGACTTTCTATAATTCTCAGGGTATCATTCAAGTTTCAGCTTCTGCCCAATAAGTACACAGACATATGACTAAGGGAAGCTGAGATTATTCCACCTAGTCCTAGGGAGCTCCTGACTCCTCCTTCTAGGTTAGAGGATTTTAGATCTTTCACCTGCTCCCAAAGTGGTAGCAAGAATTCTTCTTCTGCCCACATAGGCTTTCTCTGCCTACCTAAGTTCTTCCTTGCTATAGGTCCAAAACAGTGTCTTATTTATTAATGGTGATCACAGCACACAGAGGGGAGTCCCTCATCATGGATATGCTCCACCTACCCAGAAAAGTCTGAGAGTATCCTCTCTTTCTTACTGAAGTGGCTTTTAGACTATCCCCTCTCCCAAGTATACCCCCAAGTTTTGTCTTCTGACCAAAGGGTTTCAGACCTGCCTGCTCTACTAGAGAGGTACATACAAGGGTTCTCAGATCTTCTGAACATGACCCTGTGGGAGTACAATTACTAGGACCATATAATTGGGCCACATACCATTCTGATGTGACCAAAGGAGTTTCAGTTTACTGTCTATAATTTACCAGACAGCCTCAGATCTACTCATTCTGCAAGTTGTCTTCAAATAGGCCCTTCGGTCCAAGGAGAGCCTCACACTCTTCTCCTCTGATTCAGTGGCCTCAGACATTCCCCCACCCAAACCTGAGACCATAGAATACTTTTCTTCACACAATGACTTCTCCAGACATCCCAGGCTTAAAGACTCCAAGTCCATGTATAGGAAGTAGAGTCTAGAACTGAAGCCCACTGCCTCAAAGCCAAAATCAATATAATGTGGTCCCCATCATTCAAACTTAGATCTGAGCAGCTGAACATATGCTTGAGAAGGAGAACAAGCTTGGGACTCTCATGCAGACTTTTGGAAAATACTCAGACTGCTGCCTCACCTACCACACATTCTCTACAGTGGACAAATATCCAAGTATTTGATGAAGAGCTGGAAGCTGATAAGGCAGTTCCTGGAATGTGTTCCATTGTATGAGGTGGGCTGGGACTTTGATCTCATGTCAAGCAGTGGGTATGCTGGTTTCCAACTTTACCCAATCCAACATGCTATTCAATATCTCTAATAACCCCCAGATTTCCACACTCCTCCCAAGACACCATCAAACATTTCCCCTCTGACCCTGGGGTCCTTGTATTTTCTCCAGGGCTCTTGTTTCCTCCCTTCTTCCCCATGCACCTTGGCATGTTTCTGACATCTCACCTCTGACCCTTTGATCACTATTCATACATTTCTGACTTATGTGGGGGATATTAAAGGTCTGAATATGAGACCTTCGATAGTGTTCCCATTGACCAAGGGTGTCTCACACATACTCTTTTCCTTTAATGGAGTATTCAAACTCCACACCTGGCCAAGAGAATTTCAGATCTTCCTTTTCTGTAATGTATGGTGTCTATACTAACATGCTTATCCAAAGGGCCTCTAATTTTACCTTCTGACCAAGCAAGTGTCTGGCATTCCCACTCTGCTCAAAGACACACGTACATGAGGTAGACAGAAGTCTTGGGCACACTCCTTCTAATCAATAACATTCTTCCCCTCAAGATTGAGGCCTCAGAGTGCAAGAGTAACAAGGAGAGTCTGGAAAACAGCCATCAGTCTTCAGCGCATTCATCAGAACATCAGAAGTGGACTTCTTCCAACCTTAGTGCCCTGAACAGCACGACTGAACACCAACCTGTGAGGCTTCAAAAGGGACAGACACCAGCCACGCTCTTGCAATAATGTTCAGATCACTGCATATCCTTCTGAAGATGCCACAGATGATACTGTTACTTTGTTGTTGTTTTGATTGTTGTTCTCTTCTTGGTGTTATTGTTTACTTTTAAGTTTAGAAGAGGACATCTTGATATTTTCTTGTTATGTTAATTATCTACTGGCATTAAAATCCGGCAACCAATTGTATAAATGTTTCACATGTTCTAATCTATTTGGAAACCACAACGTATGCACATCTTCCACCTTTTTGTATCAAAGACATACTGCTATGCAATTCTATTTTACAAATGTAGTCATTTTAGCCAACATTCATATATGTGTATGTGTATTTTCAAAACTGTTTCCTGTGCTATGATTTATTTTTTAAAAATTAAATTCATTTATTTATTTACTTTACATCCCAGATGCAACCTCCACTCTCCCCTCCTTGTCCTATTCCATCCCCTTCCGTTCCCATCTCCAATTCACTCCTCCTCTATTTCTGTTCAAGAAAGGGCAGGTAACCTATAGAAATCAACAAAACATAGCAAACAAAGTTGCAGTAAGACTAAGCATCTCCCATGCACCAAGGCAGTGCAAGGTGACCCAGAAGAAGGAGTAGGTTTCCAAAGCCTGTAAAAGAGCTGGAGATAGTACCTGTTCCCATAGTCAGGAGGCCCACAGTAGGATCAAGCCACCCAACTGTAACACATATGCAGAGAAAATTTCATTTGATGCCATTTGGAAGATCCTTTCTTACATGTGCTGGCCCCTCCTCCTGCAATTTCACAGTGATTAGAAGGATGTTATAAGTACCATATTCAGAAATAAGCCCAATACAACCCGGACAGCATCATCTGACTAAGAAAATCTTTCTGATAAAAGTCAGTCCTTTCTTGTGAAAGCTGAGAGCAGCTTTCCTCTCTGGATTCAAGCATGGCTTTGTGCAAGGAAATTTGCTTTATGGTAAAACTGGTTTAAACCTTCATGGGGGCACAATGAGCTTGTCATCTCTGAGACCAAGTGGAACAATAGTTACATAGAAGCACTGAGCAGAACCAAAAGAGAGAGAGAGGGTGAGCAGGAGGAACATTGCATGGAGCAGAAAACTCTTGGATGACAGAAAAAGCAGGTTTGACCAGGGTCTCAGAGGGAATAAGCAGAACTTGCTGGGGCAAAGATACTGTGTGTAGCTATCATGAGGAGAAACCAAAGTATAATTTGATAATGAAGGTCATGGGAGGAGAGAGGTGAAGTAGCTCTCCAGGGCTGAGGGACTACTGGATGCTGTCCAGAAGAGAGGCTAGGAAGACTTTGTACCTATGGAGCTTCATTTGCATCCTGTCCTACAAAGAGCTCCATTGAAGTAGGCTTTTTTAAAAAGTAACTCTAAAAACTTGTGTTCCTGATAAAGGTGGTCTTAGAACCAATGGAACCTCAAACATTCCCATGTTAATAAAGGGTGATACAGAAATTCCACCTCTGTGCAATATAGCAATATAACCTCTGTGGTTATCTCTGTGGCTATACGAGCCCCATAGATCCTCCCAGGAGGTGATGGTCCTCAGGCATTCCCATTCTGCCCTAGGAAGCTTATTTTTTGCCAAGAGAATTTAAAAAATAACCCTGATAGCCAAGGTTCCACAGATATTTTCCAGCTTTGCCTGAAGTTTTTTATATAATCCCTATGGCCAAGGAGGTCTATGATTTTCATTGGACAAACACATCTTGGATCACACTGGTTAGAGGTCTTGGGTGTCAAGCTTACTTTCTGTGAATAATGAGAAATACAGTCACATAATGAATTGTTCAAGGGTGTCCTTATTTCTGTGAATCCATTCTATGACCCCAGAAGGCAATTGACACCACAGTTTTAAACCCTATAAGACACAATTCTCCAATACTTACATCCTGATGATAAACTTTAACTAATCATGTTGGTGCAATAGATGATTAGCAGACACTAACAATCCCTAGAAGAATTATATTATAAAAACATAAAATAAAAACTGTTCTATGTCACCTATAAGTATTCATTTTAATACAGTTAATACTATATTTTGTGCTTCGGGTAAACTGAAACATGAAATAGTTTTTCCAACATAATGAAGAAGAAAGAAACATTTTTATGGATCCTGTGTATATTTTCTGTATGCTGCTTTTTCCCCTTAAAATATCTCTAATCCACTTGGACTTGAGTTTTGTGCACGGTGATAGATATGGGTCTATTTTCATTCTTCTACAGGTTGACATCCAGTTGTGCCAGCACCATTTGTTGAAGATGCTTTCTTTCTTCCAATATATACTTTTAGCTCCTTTATCGAAAATGAGGTGTTCATAGGTTTGTGGGATAAAGTCCGGGTCTTCTATATGATTCCATTGGTCGACTTCTCTGTTTTTATGCCAGTACCACACTGTTTTCATTACTGTAGCTCTGTAATAGAGTTTGAAGTCAGGGATGGTAATGCCTCCAGAAGATCCTTTATTGTATAGGATTGTTTTGGCTATCCTGGGTTTTTTGTTTTTCCATATAAAGTTGATTATTGTCCTCTCCAGATCTGTGAAGAATTTTGATGGGATCTTGATGGGGATTGCATTGAATCTATAAATTGCCTTTGGTAGAATTGCCATGGGCAGGAGACTTGACCCTAGAGGGGCTCCCAGGTGCCCAAGCTGAGGTCCCCAGTTAGTTTCCTGGGCAGCTGAGGATAGGGAACCTGAATTGACCATACCCTAGAGCAATACTGACGAATATATTGCATATCATCCTAGAACTTGCATCTGGCGATGGATGGAGATAGAGACAGAGACCCACACTGGAGCACTGGACTGAGCTCCCAAGGTCCCAATGAGGAGCAGAAGGAGTGAGAACATGAGCAAAGATGTCGGGACCACGAGGAGTGCACCCACCCACTGAGACAGTGGAGATGATCTACTGGGAGCTCACCAAGGCCAGCTGGACTGTTACCAAAAAAAAGCATGGGATAAAACTGGACTCTCGGAACATGGCGAACAATGAGGGCTGATGAGACGCCAAGGACAATGGCACGCGGTTTTGATCCTATGCAATGTGCTGGCTTGGTGGGAGCCTAGCCAGTCTGGATGTTCACCTTCCTAGATATGGATGGAGGGGGGAGGACCTAGGACTTACCACAGGGCAGGGAACCCTGACAGCTCTTTGGACTGGAAAGGGAGGGGGAGAGGAGTGGGGGGAAGGGGAGGGAAATGGGAGGCTGAGAGGAGGTGGAAATTTGTTTTTTTTTTCTTTTCTTTATTCTCCTTTTATCAATAAAAAAATTTTAAAACTTTGCTAATTTTCAAAAAAAAATATCTCTAAATGTGGCTTATTAAAGAGCCATGTGGCCTTCCAGATACAGGATGACATTAAAAGGAGATTCTGGAGTGACACTCTAAACATGCAAGTTTATCTTTGAAAATCCATGCCCCTTTGACTTATTTCCCCATTTCTTCTGATTGAGCTTCATTAAGTTGTATTTTTTTTTTATTTTAAAGGCAGTTAAGTGGAATCCTTTCCACGATTAAACAGAAAACAGTCTCTGCTCAGGTGAGATGCATTTAGAGGGGTGACAGCAGCAGGTGAACATGAGTGTGTCCTCCTTGGCAACACACTAATGATATCACCGCCACAGACAGGAGCTTCCTGATTTGTTGAGCACATTTCTCATGGAGGCAATGGCAAAATAGGAGCTATAGATATTGGGGAAGTTGCAGGAAGTCTAAATGAATAAGGGATTGTTGATTCTTGATCTGCATGGCTCCCCTTTCCAGTCCCCATATCCATCATCACCACTTCCTGGAGATCTCCCATCAGCATTTTGAGACTTTAAATTTGCACATTTCCCCCTGCCTCCACTACTAGTGCAGTCCAAAGGCTAAGGAAAGTGGATCTCAAGACACATGAATTCAACCCTGTCCCTAGACCAGCATATCATACACAAAGACCAGTGCTTTGGTCAGTGTTTTACTGCTGTGAAGAGACACCATGACCATAGCAACTCTTGGAAAGCATTTAATTGGGGCTCTATTATTGCTTCAGAGATTTAGTCCATGGGCATCATGGCAAAGAAGGAGCATGCGATGCATAGGCAGACATGATGGCTGAGAGTCCTACATCCAGATCCAAAGACAGCACAAAGAGAGAAACTCCAGGTTTGGAATGGTATCGAAAGTCAGCAGAGCTGACTTCCTCCCAGAGTTCTGTCAGGTTGCCTCAGCATAACGAAAAGTATCTTAGGATAGCTCTAATTTGAGGGGAAAGACGTATGCTTTCAGCTCCAGTCAAGTCTCTTTATTGTTCAGTATTAATTCTAATTTTCTTGCCCTAAGTATCAATAATTTCTTAGCTTCAATTCTCTCTCAATTCTAATTCCAATTCAAATTTCTGTTCCAATTCATTATTGTTATAATTACTCTACATTCTTTCTTCTTTTTCTTCATCATTGTTCTGCATTCTTTACTCTTTCAATCTTATTTTTTCTGCTGCTGCAAATTCCCAAGTGTGTGTGTGTGTGTGTGTGTGTGTGTGTGTGTGTGTGTGTGTGTATCCAATTCATTAGCAATTTGTTAGTAATATAAAACTACAAGGAAACTTCTTAGAGACACATGCATTCTTTGAAGATATGTAACAAAACTTATCAGCTAGTTTGTAGCTAACTGCAGCTGCAGCTGTGTGGAGATCTTTGCCCTCTCTTAAAGGGAACATCTACAGTTTACAAAGAAAGAGAACTAAACCATTGAGAGATCTAAGAAAGAGACAAAGAGTACATGTACTATTTTACATTTCTTTATTTTTAATTGAGCTATACATTTTTCTCTGTTTCCCTCCATTCACCCTTCCCTTCAACCCGCTCCCATTATTCCCATGTTCCCAATTTACTCACATGATCTTGTCTTTTTCTACTTTCCATGTAGATTAGATCCACATATGTCTCTCTTGGGGTCCTCTTTGTTGTCTAGGTCCTCTGGGATTGTGAATTGTAGGCTGTTTTTTTATTTGCTTTATGTCTAAAAGTCACTTATGTCTGAATACATATGATATTTATCTTTCTGGGTCTGAGTTACCTCACTCAATATGGTGTTTTCTAGATCTATCCATTGGCCCACAAATTTCAAGATGTCATTATTTTTTCCACTCTGTCCTACTCCATTGTGTAAATGTACCACATCTTCTTTATCCATTCTTCAATCAAAGGGCATTTAGGTTATTTCCAGGTTCTGGTTATGACATATAATGCTGCTATTAACATAGTTGAGCACATGTCCTTGTGGTACGTTTGAGCATCCTGTGGGTTTATACCCAAAAGTAGCATTGCTGGGTGTTGAGGTAGGTTGTTTCCTAATTTTCTGAGAAATCGTCATACAGATTTCCAAAGTGACTATATCAGCTTCCACTCCCATCAGCGTTGGAGGAGTATTCTCTTTACCCCATGACCTCTCCAGCATAAGTAGTCATCAGTATTTTTTAATATATTTATTTATTTATTATGTATACAATATTCTGTCTGTGTGTATGGCCAGAAGAGGGCACCAGACCCCATTACAGATGGTTGTGAGCCACCATGTGGTTGCTGGGAATTGAACTCAGGACCTTTGGAAGAGCAGGAAATGCTCTTAACCTCTGAGCCATCTCTCCAGCCCGGTCATCAGTATTTTTGATCTTAGCCATTCTGACAGGTTTAAGATGGAATCTTACAGTTGTTTGATTTTCATTTCTCTGATGGCTAAGGATGTTGAGCATTTCCTTAATGGCTGAAAAGCCATTTTAGATTTATCTGTTGAGAGTTCTGTGTTTAGGTCTATACCCCATTTTTATTGCATTATCTGTTCTTTTCATGACCAATTTCTTGAGTTCTTTATATATTTTGGAGTTAAGTTCTTGTCTGATATGAGTTGGGTGAAGATCTTTCCCATTTTGCAGGCTCCTGTTTTGTCTTTTGCTTTACAGAAGCTTCTCAGTCTCCCATGTTCTTGGGTAGGTAGAATAAACATAATAAAAATGGCAATCTTACCAAAAGCAATCTACAGATTCAATGCAATGCCCAGCAAAATTCTTCATGGACCACAAAAGAACAATACTCAACCTCCTATAGAAAAGCAAAAAAACCCAGGATAGCCAAAACAATTCTGTACAATAAAGGAACTTCTGAAAGCATCACATTCCCTGACTTCAAACTCTACTCCAAAGCTACAGTACTGAAAACACACTGGTATTGGCATAAAAACAGACAGGAGGCCAATGGAATTGAATAAAAAAACATGGATATCAATCCACATACCTACCAATTCCTGATTATTCACAAAGAAGCAAAAATATAAAATTGAAAAAAGAAAGCGTATTCAGAAAATGATGCTGGTATAACTGGATATTAACATATAAAATAATGAAAATAGATCCATATCTATCACCATACACAAACTCAAGTTCAAATGGATCAAAGACCTCAACATAAAACCAACAACACTGAAGCTCATAGAAGAGAAAGTGGGAAGTACACTTGGACCCATTGACACGGGAAACCACCTCCTAAATATAACGCCAGTAGCACAGACACTGAAAGCAACAATTAATAAATTGGATCTCGGCTGGGCTAGGGGCTGCGGATGGCAGCGCTGTCTCCTTGGGCAGCATGAGTTTGGCGGGGGGGCAGGGCCCCTCGGAAGACCGCTGGGAACCGGCTTTCCGGGCTCCCGGAAGCCGAGGAGGAAGATGAGTTCTACCAGACGACTTACGGGGGTTTCACAGAGGAATCTGGAGATGATGAGTATCAGGGGGACCAGTCTGATATGGAGGATGAGGTAGACTCCGACTTTGACATTGATGAAGGAGATGAACCATCCAGTGACGGAGAAGCAGAAGATCCCAGAAGGAAGCGCAGGGTTGTCACCAAAGCCTATAAGGAGCCTCTAAAAAGATTGAGGCCTCGAAAGGTCAGCACCCCAGCAAGTAGCTCTCAGAAGACCAGAGAGGAGGAGGCACTGCTGCCCCTGGAGCTACAGGAAGCCGGCTCTGACAGTCGGAAGTCTATGCATCAGTCTACAGACGAGCACACGCGGCAGACTTTCCTTCGGGTTCAAGAGAGGCAGGGACAGTCGCGGAGGCGGAAGGGTCCCCACTGTGATCGACCACTCACCCAGCAAGAGCTGCTCAGGGAGGCCAAGATCACAGAGGAGCTGAACTTACAATCACTAGAGACTTATGAAAGTCTTGAGGCTGACATAAAGAAGCAGGTTCACAAGAAGCGGAAGTGCCCTGGGCCAATCATCACCAACCATTCAATGACGGTGCCACTCATTGGGGAGCCCAGTCCCAAGGAGGAGAATGTGGATGTGTAAGGACTTTATCCTGCTCCTGCAGCTTCTGCATTGACCCCGCACACTGGGACTGGAGCCTCCGGTGCTCCTGCTCACTGATCACGCACCTTCATCACATTTAGTGATGATGCAACATTTGAAGAGTGGTTCCCCCCAAGGGTGCCCCCCGAAGGTCCCTGTGCGGGAGGTCTGCCCAGTGACCCACCGTCCAGCTTTGTACCGCGACCCTGTAACATACATACCGTAAGCCACTGCTCGAGCCTTCAAGATCATTCGTGAGGCCTACAAGAAATACATCACTGCCCATGGACTGCCACCCACTGCCTCTGCCCTTGGCCCCGGTCCCGAGGCCCCTGAGCCACTCCCTGGCTCTGGGCCCCAGGCCTTGCGGCAGAAAATTGTCATCAAGTAGACACTTGCTCCTTAGAAACGTCTTTCTTCTGCCGACCTGGGCTCACAGGTCCGCAGTTCCCTTTGTCACGCTCATCTTTGCTCTGGGTTTTGTTTTGTTTTGTTTTAAATCATTTCCTTCCCTAGTTCATTCTGGTTTTGTTTTGTTGTTTTTTCAATTCTAATAAAATGGTAAAAATCAAAATAAATAAATAAATTGGATCTCCTGAAACTGAGAAACTTCCATTTTATATTTCTTTTTTTTTTTATTGAGAAAAGGGAAAAAAAAGTATCTGCCTCCTCCCAACCTCCCATTTCCCTCCTCCTCCTCCCACCCTTCTCCCCCTGCCCCCACTCCTCACCCTCTCCCTCTCCAGTCCAAAGAGCAGTCAGGGTTCCCTGCCCTGTGGAAAGTCTAAGGTCCGCCCCCCTCCGTCCATGTCTAGGAAGGTGAACATCCAAACTGGCTAGGCTCCCACAAAGCCAGAACATGAAGTAGGGTCAAAACCCCGTGCCATTGTCCTTGGCTTCTCATCAGCCCTCATTGTTTGCCATGTTCAGAGAGTCCAGTTTTATCCCATGCTTTTTTTTGGTAACAGTCCAGCTGGCCTTGGTGAGCTCCTAATAGATCAGCCCCATTGTCTCAGTGGGTGGGTGCACCCCTCGTGGTCCTGACTTCCTTGCTCATGTTCTCCCTCCTTCTGCTCCTCATTGGGACCTTGGGAGCTCAGTCCAGTGCTCCAGTGTGGGTCTCTGTCTCTATCTCCATCCATCACCAGATGAAGGTTCTATGGTGATATGCAAGATATTCGTCAGTATTGCTATAGGATAGGGTCATTTCAGGTTCCCTATACTCAGCTGCCCAAGGGACTAACTGGGGACATCACCATGGGCTCCTGGGAGCCACTCTTGGGTCAAGTCTCTTGCCAACCATAAGGTGGCTCCCTTAACTAAGAATTGTGCTTCGGTGCTCCCCTATCCAACCTTCCTTTATCCCAATCCTCATGTTTCCCCAAGTTCCCCCCATCCTCACTTCTCACTTTTCTCTCCCCATCTCCCCTTACCCCCATGCCACCCCACCCCCAAGATCCCAATTTTCTCCCCGGAAATTTTGTCTACTTCCCATAGCCAAGAGGATAACTATATGTTTTTCCTTAGGTTCAACTTCTTATTTAGCTTCGTTAGGTTCACCAATTGTAGGCTCCGTGACCCTTATTTATGGCTAGAACCCAATTATGAGTGAGTACATCCCATGTTTATCTTTTTGGGTCTGGGATACCTCGCTCAGGATAGTGTTTTCTATTTCCATCCATTTGCATGCAAAATTTGAGAAGTCATTGTTTTTACCACAGCATAGTACTCTAATGTGTAGATATTCCATACTTTCTTCATCCATTCTTCCATTGAAGGGTATCTAGGTTGTTTCCAGGTTCTGGCTATTACAAATAATACTGCCATGAACATAGTTGAACAAATGCTTTTTTCATATGATAGGGCATCTCTTGGGTATATTCCCAAGAATGGTATTGCTGGGTCTAGGGGTAGGTTGATCCCGAATTTCCTGAGAAACTGAAACACTGATTTCCAAAGTGGTTGCACAAGATTGCATTCCCACCAGCAATGGATGAGGATACCCCTTCCTCCACAACCTCTCCAGCAAAGGCTATCATTGGTGTTTTTGACTTTAGCCATTCTGACAGGTGTAAGATGATATCTCAAAGTTGTTTTGATTTGCATTTCCCTGATTGCTAAGGAGGTTGAGCATGACCTTAAGTGTCTTTTGGCCATGTGAACTTCTTCTGTTGAGAATTCTCTGTTCAGTTCAGTGCCCCATTTTTTAATTGGGTTAATTAGCATTTTAAAGTCTAGTTTCCTGAGTTCTCTATATATTTTGGAGATCAGACCTTTGTCTGTTGCGGGGTTGGTGAAGATCTTCTCCCAGTCAGTAGGTTGTCTTTTTGTCTTAGTGACAGTGTCCTTTGCTTTACAGAAGCTTCTCAGTTTCAGTAGGTCCCATTTATTCAATGTTGCCCTTAATGTCTGTGCTGCTGGGGTTATACCTAGGAAGCGATCGCCTGTGCCCATATGTTGTAGGGTACTTCCCACTTTCTCTTCTATCAGGTTCAGTGTGTTCGGGCTGATATTGAGGTCTTTAATCCATTTGGACTTAAGTTTTGTGCATGGTGATAGATATGGGTCTATTTTCATTCTTCTACAGGTTGACATCCAGTTTTGCCAGCACCATTTGTTGAAGATGCTTTCTTTCCTCCATTGTATATTTTAGCTCCTTTATCAAAAAATGAGGTGTTCATAGGTTTGTGGGTTAATGTCAGGGTCTTCTATATGATTCCATTGGTCGACTTCTCTGTTTTTATGCCAGTACCACACTGTTTTCATTACTGTAGCTCTGTAATAGAGTTTGAAGTCAGGGATGGTAATGCCTCCAGAAGATCCTTTATTGTATAAGATTGTTCTGGCTACCCTGGGTTTTTTGTTTTTCCATATAAAGTTGATTATTGTCCTCTCCAGATCTGTGAAGAATTTTGATGGGATCTTGATGGGGATTGCATTGAATCTATAAATTGCTTTTGGTAGAATTGCCATTTTTACTATGTTGATCCTCCCAATCCAAGAGCAAGGGAGATCCTTCCATTTTCTGGTATCCTCTTCAATTTCTTTCGTCAATGCCATAAAGTTCTTGTCAAATAGATCTTTCACTTTCTTGGTTAGATTTACCCCAAGATATTTTATGCTGTTTGTGGCTATCGTGAAAGGTGATGCTCTCTGATTTCACTCTCTGCTTCCATATCCTTTGTGTATAAGAGGGCGACTGATTTTTTGGAGTTGATCTTGTATCCTGCCACATTACTAAAGCTGTTTATCAGCTGTAAAAGTTCTTTGGTGGAGTTTTGGGGGTCGCTTATGTACACTATCATATCATCTGCAAATAACGAAAGTTTAACTTCTTCCTTTCCAATACGAATCCCCTTGATCCCACTGTGTTGTCTTATTGCTATTGCTAGAACTTCAAGCACTATATTGAAGAGGTATGGCGAGAGTGAACAGCCTTCTCATGTTCCTGAGTTTAGCAGTATGGCTTTGAGTTTCTCTCCATTTAATTTGATGTTAGCTGTCGGCTTGCTGTATATAGCTTTTATTATATTTAGGTATGACCCTTGTATCCCTAATCTCTCCAAGACCTTTATCATAAAGGGGTGTTGAATTTTGTCAAATGCTTTTTCAGCATCTAATGAAATGATCATATGTTTTTTTTTCTTTCAGTTTATTTATATGATGGATTACATTGATAGATTTTCGTATGTTGAACCAGCCCTGCTTCTCTGGGATGAAGCTACTTGATCATAATGGATAATTTTTCGAATGTGTTCTTGGATTCAGTTTGCCAGTATTTTGTTGAGGATTTTTGCGTCGATGTTCATGAGTGAGATGGGCCTGTAATTCTCTTTCCTGGTTGAGTCTTTGTGTGGTTTTGGTATCAGAGCAACTGTAGCTTCATAAAAGGAATTTGGTATTGACTCTTCTATTTCTATATTGTGAAATACATTAAGGAGTATAGGTATTAGCTCTTCTTGGAAGTTCTGGTAGAATTCCGCATTGAAACCATCTTGTCCTGGGCGGTTTTTGGTAGGGAGGTTTTTGATAACAGCTTCTAATTCTTCGCAACTAACATGTCTATTTAGATTGTTCACCTGGTCCTGGTTTAACTTTGGTATATGGTATTTATCTAAAAAAGTGTCCATTTCATTTACATTATCCAGTTTTGTGGCATACAGGCTTCTGTAGTAAGATCTAATGATTCTCTGAATTTCCTCTGTGTCTGTGGTTATGTCCCCCTTTTCATTTCTGATCTTATTAATTTGCATATTCTCTCTCTGCCGTTTGATTAGTTTGGATAGGGGTTTATCAATCTTGTTGATTTTCTCCAAGAACCAGCTTTTTGTTTCATTGATTCTTTGGACTGTTTTCTCTGTTTCTATTTTGTTGATTTCAGCCCCCAGTTTGATTATTTCCAATCTTCTACTCCTCCTAGGTAAGTCTGCTTTTTTTTTTTTGGTTTTTCGAGACAGGGTTTCTCTGTGGTTTTGGAGTCTGTCCTGGAACTAGCTCTTGTAGACCAGGCTGGTCTCGAACTCACAGAGATCCGCCTGCCTCTGCCTCCCAAGTGCTGGGATTAAAGGCATGCGCCACCACCGCCCGGCTGCTTCTTTTTTTTCAAGAGCTTTCAGGTGGGCTGTTAAGTCTCCAATATGTGCTTTCTCTATTTTCTTTAAGTAGGCACTTAGTGCTATGAACTTTCCTCTTAGGACAGCTTTCATAGTGTCCCATAAGTTCGAGTATGTTGTTTCTTTATTTTCATTGAATTCAAGAAAAACTTTAATTTCTTTCTTTATTTCTTCCTTAATCCAGGTATGGTTCAGTAGTTGACTGTTCAGTTTCCATGAGTTTGTAGGCTTTCTGGGGGTAGCATTGTTGTTGAATTCTAACTTTAATCCATGGTGATCTGATAGGACACAGGTGGTTACTAATATTTTTTTGTAACTGTGTAAGTTAGCTTTGTTACTGAGGATGTGGTCTATTTCGAGAAGGTTCCATGAGCTGCAGAGAAGAAGGTATATTCTTTCCTATTTGGGTGGAATGTTCTATAGATGTCTGTTAAGTCCATTTGATACATTACCTCTATTAATTCTCTTCTTTCTCTGTTAGGTTTCTGTCTGATTGACCTGTCCATTGGTGAGAGAGTGGTGTTGAAGTCTCCTACTATTACTGTGTGTGGTTTGATGGCAGCCTTGAATTTTAGTAATGTTTCTTTTACGTACGTGGGTGCTTTTATATTAGAGGCATAGATATTCAGGATTGAGACTTCATCCTGATGAATTGTTCCTGTTATGAGTATAAAATGTCCCTCTCCATCTCTTCTGATTGATTTAAGTTTGATGTCAACTTTGTTAGAAATTAGTATGGCCACAACTGCTTGTTTCTTAGGTCCATTTGCTTGATAAGCCTTTTCCCAGCCCTTTACTCTGGGTAGGTGCCTGTCTTTGTGGTTAAGATGTGTTTCTTGTAAACAGCAGAATGTTGGATCCTGTTTTCTTATCTAGTCTCTTAGCCTGTGCCTTTTTATAGGTGAGTTGAGCACATTGATATTAAGTGATATTAATGACCAGTGGTTGTTGACTCCGGTCACTTTTTTAGTAGTAGAGTTTGTGTGTTTCCCTTCTTTGAGTTGCGCTGGTGAAGGGTCTCTAGATGTGTGAGTTATTGTGGTCATTGTTGGACTCCTTGGTTAGTGATTTTCCTTCTATTACTTTCTGTAAGGCTGGATTTGTGGCTACGTATTGTTTAAATTTGTTTTTTTCCTGGAAAATTTTGTTTTCTCCATTTATAGTGAACAAAAGCTTGGCTGGGTAAAGTAGTCTGGGCTTGCATCCATGGTCTCTTATTTTTTGCAGTACATCTACCCAGGACCTTCTGGCTTTCATGGTTTCCATAGAGAAGTCAGGTGTAAGTCTGATAGGTTTACCTTTGTAAGTAACTTGGCCTTTTTCCTTTGTGGCTCTTAATATTCTTTCTTTATTCTGTATGCTTTGTGTTTTGATTATTATATGGTGAGGGAATTTTTTTTTGATCCAGCCTATTCGGTGTTCTATATGCTTCTTGAACCTTCATAGGTACATCTTTCTTTAGGTTGGGAAAGTTTTCTTCTATAATTTTATTAAGTATATTTTCTGGACCGTTGAGCTGTACTTCTTCTTCTTCTTCTACTCCAATTATTCTTAGGTTTGGTCTTTTTATTGTGTCCAGATTTCCTGAATGTTTTGTGATGAGAATTTGTTGGTTTTGCTGTTTTCTTTGATCAGTGTGTTTATTTTCTCTATGGTATCTTTAGTGTCTGAAATTCTTTCTTCTATCTCTTGTAATCTGTTGCTAGTACTTGTCTCTATAGTTCCTGTTGTTTACCCAGATTTTCCATCTCCATCCTTCCCTCGGTTTGTGTTTTCTTCTTTACTTCCATTTCATTCTTCAAGTCTTGAACCGCTTTCCTTACCTGTTTGATTGCTTTTTCTTTTTTCTCTTGGTTTTCTTGGGTATCTTTGAGCGAATTATTCATTTCCTCTATCTTTTTGTTTGTAATCTCTAATTGTTTATGGCAGTTTTTCACATCCTGTTTAAGGTCTTCTATTATTTTCATATAATTCACTTTTGAGTCGCTTTCTTCTAATTCTTCTGGAGTAAGGTGTACAATTCTTCTTATTTCGGGATCCCTGGATTCTGGTGATGTCATGTTGCCTTTCAGGTTGTTGGAGGAATTCTTGCCTTGGCGCCTTCCCAACTCTTCCTTCAAATGGAGCCAGGAGAGGCCTGGTGTCTTGGTCCAGTCTTTGTTGTGACTGACTCTCTGGGTGTATCTCTTCAGTGGAGAAGCAGGAACCGTTCCCGTCCAGATGGGATTCCTCAGCACCAAAACATGGAGGCCTGGTAGTCCAATGACACGCAGACAAAAGGGAGAATTGGGGGGCAGGGCGGGGGACGAGTAGAACACAGTACACCCTGCCGCACAAGCTGAAGGTGCGCGTGCTCCATTTCGGGAGTCCTTGAGGCCTGCCCAGTAGGAAGGCACTCACCACTCTGGGTGGGTAGCCTTAGTGTAGGAGCAGAAAACTGTTCCTGAGCAAAGGACCTAGCAGAAAACACAGGCTTGGGGAAGGGGTCATGCGTAAGAAAGACAGCCCTGCAGAAGGAGCTGGGGGAGAGGGATTTGTTCTCTCTTCCAGGACAATCCGCCCCTGGATAGCACACACTCACCCGTCCAGATGGAACTCCTCAGCACCTAAGCAGGGTCGCCTGGTAGCCCAATGATCAGGGGACAAAAGGAAAAATGGGGCAGGCAGGGCAGGATCCAGGAGAGCACAAGCAACCCTGGAGCACAAGCTGAAGGTGCACGTGCTCCCTTTGGGGGGGGGTCCTTGAGGCCTGCCCGGTAGGCAGGCACTCACCGCTCTGGGTGGGTAGCCTTAGTGTAGGAGCTTAAAACTGTTCTTGAGCACTGGTCCTAGCATACAGCAGGGCAGGGTTTGGGGGGGATGCTGGGGGGCTGGGTCGTGCGTAAGAAAGACAGCCCTGCAGAAGGAGCTGGGGAAGGGGGGTTTGTGCTCTCTTCCGGGGCAATCCGCCCCTGGATAGCACACACTCACCCATCCAGATGGAACTCCTTGAATTCTCTTAATGCTAATGAAAAAGGAACAATGGCAGGAGAGACATTGAATAATAGAAAAAACTTCTGAATTAAATCAGCTAGCTTATTTCAAGGATGTGTTGTCCTCACAATGGAAACCAGGAGATGTGCTATGTTGGGGAAGGTGCTTCTCTCTTGTTTCCAGAAGAGAATAAATGCTATAGGATACCCTCAAAATTAATAAAGATTCTATTTGAAAAGGAGAGCCCTTTTGAGAAAGAGAAATGATAGCTCATCCACAGAAGTAAAAATCATACAAGTAGTAAAGAAACCACATAAGTGTTGGGGCAGAATTCTGTTCTTCTCGTTGTAGGAAATTACACATCTTCAAAAAGTCAAGAGAACCTGGATGTTTGGATGCCTAAAGAGGAAAAGATAACTATCCAGAAAGGATCACTGAACAAAGAGGAATATGACTTATGAGAACAGGTCATCTGCAGGGTAAAATTTTATTCTCTGCACATATATATATAATAGCTAATACCCAGTAGAATTATAGACTCTTAAAAATCAAAGCTGGCTTGGAGCTTGACAATGGCTATTCTTCTCTAAACCCAAGCATGTTGTTAAAAGAAAAACTCACACTTGGATATTGGATTCCCTTCCTGCTCCCCATTGTGATCTGTTAGTTCCCCTTTAATAAAGAACTCCTTATTGGGAGCTAGTGTGGGATTCCTTTATTCGTGTCCCCTCCTATCTGACACATTCCCCTTCATTCTCTAGTACATCTTGATACTCCAGCAGCTCACTGGCATCTCTCCAGACCCACCATTCTTCACCTGTATCTTTGCTTGGACTTCCCACCTAGCTATATTCTGCCCTGCCATAAGGCAAAGAAACTTTATTCATCAAGCAATAAAAACAACACATATCCCACATCAGTGAGCAGCAGTCAGTGGAGAGATACATAACTGATCAGAGTGCTGAGAAGAAGAGACTGTGTGCTCAGTACTAAATGGGACATATATATCAACCCCACCCCCACAGCTCAGGGAACATTGTGGAAGAAAAAGTGGGAATAATGTAAGAGCTGGATGATGTGGGGGAAAGTACTAGAAATGCTGTGTTCTAGACATGAGGGGCTATCATACTATGAACCTACAGCATCTGGAGTTACCTACACAAGATCAAACAAAGATAAAGCATATGATCTTCAGGTCCCCACTCCTGTCTAAAGAGTTATTGGCAGTTTGTAGTTTCTGGGGAGAGAATCTTTCTTTGCAGAGGTTGTGGCGACTGATAGGATTCCTACATTCCAGCAGATGGCCCTACAACAGTGTATATACATGCATCATTAACTAGACTTTAGGGAGATTAAAAAAGACACAAAACTGCAAGGGTGGCATGTTGGGGGAGGTGCAGTGGGATAGATATATTCATACTTTATTGTATATGTATGTGTAATTCTCAAGCATAAACACATCAAAGACCTAATGTAGTTAATGAACATTGCAGAACATCCTAACCAAACAATACAGTATACATATTCTCCATATATACTGTAGCCCATGGGACATTCCCTAAAATGAATCATATAAAAAACAATAATAAATTATAACAAGCATCTTTTCCAGCCTTTCAATCATTGGTTAGTAAAGAAGTTGCTTTGGGCTATGGAAGGGCAGAATATATGTAGGCAGGAAAGTTAAACTGAATGCAGAAAGAAAGAAGGCAGAGTCAGGCAGATACTATGTAGCTACCCAAAAAGCAAGTTGTGAGAGAACAAACCACAGCCTCATGGTAAAATTTAAAATGATAAAAATGGGTTCATTTAAGATGTAGGAGTTAGTAAGTATAAAGCCTGAGCTAATAGGCCAAAAAAGATGCAATTAATACTAAACCTCAGAGTAGTTATTTCATAAGCAGCTTCAGGAACAGATGGGTGAATAAAAACCAGTCCAGGGGGACCAGCAGGATGGAGAATATTTGTAGATTTTTATTGAGCTCTACATTTTTCTCTGCTCCCCTCCCTGTCTCTCCCCTCCCTCTTAAGCCTTCCCCCATGGTACCAATGCTCCCAATTTACTCAGGAGATCTTGTCTTTTTCTACTATCTACTTCCCATGTAAATTAAACCTATGTCTCTCTTAGGGTCCTCATTGTTGTCTCAGTTCTCTGGGATTGTAGTTTGTAGGCTGGCTTTCTTTGCTTTATGTTTAAAAAACACCTATGAGTGAGTGAGTACATGTGATAATTGTCTTTCTGTGTCTGGGTTACCTCACTCAAAATAATGTTTTCTAGCTCCATCCATTTTCCTGCAAAATTCAAGCTGTCGCTATTTTTTTCTGCTATGTAGCACTCCATTGTGTAAATGTTCCACATTTTCCTTATCCATTCAGTCAATGGGCATTTAGGTTGTTTCCAGGTTCAGGCTATGACAAAAAAAAATCTGCTATGAACATAGTTGAGCACATGTCCTTGAGCATCCTTTGGATATATACCCAAAAGTGGTATTACTGGGTCTTGAGGAAGATTGTTTCCTGATTTTCTGAGAAATTGCCACACTGACATCCAAAGGGGTTGTACCAACTTACATTCCTACCAGCAATGCAGAAGTGTTCCCTTTTCCCCACAGCCGCTCCAGCATAAGTTGTCATCAGTGTTTTTTATCTTGGCCATTCGTATGGCTGTAAGAGTTGTTTTGATTTGCATTTCTCTGATGACTAAGGATGTTGAACATGACCTTAAGTGTCTTTCAGCCATTTTAGATTCCTCTGTTGAGAGTTCTCTGCTTAGGTTTGTATTCCATTTTTTTTTAATTGGACTATGTGTTCTTTTAGTGACCAATTTCTTGAGTTGTTTGTATATATTGGAGATCAGACCTCTATCTGATGTGGGGTTAGTGAAGATATTTTCCAATTCTGTGTTTTGTCTTGTTGACCGTGTCCTTTGATTTACAGAAGCTTTTCAGTTTCCTGAGGTCCCATTTATTAATTGTTTCTCTCAATGTCTGTGCTGCTGGGGTTATATTTAGGAAGTAACTCCTGTGTCAATGCATTCAAGTGTACTTTCCACTTTTTCTTTTATGGGTTCAGTATGGCTGGCTTTATGTTGAGGTCTTTGATCCATTTGGACTCGAGTTTTGTGCATGGTAATAGGTATGGGTCTATTTTCATTCTTCTACATGTTGATATCTAGTTATGCCACCACCACTTGTTAAATATGCTTCTTTTTTCCATTTGATATTTTTTGCTTCTTTGTCAAAAATCAGGTGTTCAAAGATGTGTTGATTGATACCCGGGTCTTTCATTTGGTTCCATTGGTCCTCCTGTCTGTTCTTCTACCAATACGAGGCTGTTTTCAGTACCGTAGCTCTGTAGTAGGGTTTGAAGTCAGGTATTGTGATGCCTTCAGAAGTTCTTTTATTGTATAGGATTGTTTTGTGGTGCAGGATAATTGTCTGTATTCTGTCAGTCATGTTTTAAATAAATGCTGATTGGCCAGGCAGGAAGTATAGGTGGCAAAACCAGACAGGAAGTAGAGGTGGAGCAAAGAGAACAGGAATATTCTGGGGAGCAGGAAACTCCCTCCACCATTCCTGCCCAGATCACCAAAGAAGCAGGATGTGATCTGTCTGGCTGAGAAAGGTACCAAGCCATGTGGCTAACATAGATAAGAACAATGGGTTAATATAAGCTACAAGAGCTAATAAGAAGCCTGAGTTAATGGGCCAATCAATTTTATAATGTATGGAGATCTCTGTGTGATTTTCTTTGGGGCTAAACAGCTGGGGGGCCTGGCCTCATGTTACAGTTTTGGATATCCTGGGTTTTGTACTTTTCCATATGAAGTTGATTATCATTCATTTGAGATCTTGAAGAATTTTGCTGGTATTTTGATAGGCATTGCATTGAATCTGTAGATTGCTTTTGGCAAGATTGCCATTTTTACTAAGTTAATTTTGCCTACCAAGGAGCATGGGAGATCTTTCCAATTTCTGGTGTCTTCTTCAATTTCTTTCTTCAAAGATTTAAAGTTCTCATCATACAAGTCTTCCACTTGTTTGGTTAGAAGTACTTCGAGGTATTTTATGCTATTTGTGGCTTATTGTACAGGGTGTTGATTCTCTGATTTCTTCCCAAGCCCTTTTATCACCTGCGTACAGGAGGGATACTGACTTTTTTGAGTTAATCTTGTATCCTGCTACATTACTGAAAGTGTTTGTGGGTTGTAGAAGTTCCTTGGTAGAAATTTTGAGATCACTTATGTAAACTATTATATCATCAGCAAACAGTGAGAGTTTGACTTCTTCTTTTCCAATTTGTATCCCCTTGATCTCCTTTTGGTGTCTTATTGCTCTAGCTAGGACCTCAAGAACTATATCCAATAGGTATGGAGAGAGTGGACAACCTTGTCTTGTTCCTGATTTTGGTGGAATTGCTGGGAGTTTCTCTCCATTTAGTTTGATGCTGTCAGTTGGCTTGCTGTATATGGCCTTTATTATGTTTATGTATGTTCCTTGTATCCCTGCTCCCTCCAAGACCTTTATCATAAAAGGATGTTGTATTTTGTCAAAATCTTTTTTGGCATCTAATGAGATGATCATGTGGTTTTTATTTTTCAGTTTGTTTATATGGGTGGATTACGTTGACAGATTTTCATATGTTGAACCATTCCTGCATCTCTGGGATAAAGCTGACGTGATCACGGTGGATGATTGATCTGATGTATTCTTGGATTTGATTTGCCAGTAATTTATTTAGTATTTTTGCATCAATGTTCATGAGTGAGATTGGTCCGTAATTCTCTTTCTTTGTAATGTCTTTCTGTTGTTTGGGTATCAAGGTAATTTTAACCTCATAAAAAGAGTCTGGCAATGTTCCCTCTGTTTCTGTTCTGTGGAATAATTTAAGAAGTATTGGTATTAGTTCCTCTTTGAAAGTCTTGTAGAATTCTGAGCTGAAACCATCTGGTCCTGGAATTTTTTTTTTTTTTGGTTGGGAGACTTTTGATGACTGTTTCTGTTTCTTCAGCAGTTATACGTCTGTTTAATTTGCTTATCTGGTCTTGATTTAATTTTGGTAAGTAATATTTATCCAGGAAGTTGTCCATTTCCTTTAAGTTTTCCAATTTTGTGAAGTACAGATTTTCAAAATATGACCTGATGATTCTCTGAATTTCTTCCATGTTTGTTATTTTGTTCCCCTTCTCATTTCTGATTTTGTTAATTTGGATATTCTCTCTCACCTTTTTGTTAGATTGGATAAAGGTTTGTCTATTTTGTTGATTTTCTTGAAGAACCAACTCTTTGTCTCATTGATTCTTTGTATCGTTTTCTTTGTTTCTATTTTGTTGATTCCACCTCTCAATCTAGTTCTCATAGGTGAGTTTGCTTCTTTTTGTTCTAAAGTTTTCAAATGTCCTGTTAATTCACTAGTGTGGGATTTTTCCAGCTTTTTTATGTAGGCATTTAGTGCTATGAACTTGCCTCTTAACACTGCTTTACGGTCTCCCATAAATTTGGGTATCTTGTGTTGTCATTTTCATTAAATTTTAGGAAGTCTTTAATTTCTCCCTTTATTTTTTCCTTGACCCATTGATGATTCAGGTGATCATTGTTTAATTTCCATGTGTTGGTGAGTTTTCTGTTGACTTCTAGTTTTAGACCATGATGATCTGATAAGATACATTGGTTATTCCAATTTTTTTGTATTTGTTGAGATTTGTGAATATGTGGTCAGTTTTTGAGAAGGTTCCATGAGGTGCTAAGAAGAAGGTATATTCTTTTCTATTTGGATGGAATATTCTATAGATGTCTTTAAGTCCATTTGAGTCATAACATCTGTTAGTTCCCTTATTTCTCTGTTCATTTTTTGTCTGATTGGCCTGTCCAGTGGTGAGGAGGGGAGTGTTGAAGTCTCCCATTATTAGTGTGTGGGTTTTAATGTATGATTTAAGCTTTAGAAGTGTTTCTTTTACATATGAGGGTGACCTTGCATCTGGGGCATAGATGTTCAGTATTGAAATTTCCTCTTGATTGATTTTTCTTGTGACTAATATGAAAAGACCTTTTATGTCTCTTTTGACTGATTTTAGCTTGAAGTCTATTTTGTTAGATATTAGGATAGCTACAACTGTTGTTTCTTAGGTCCATTTGATTGGTATATTTTTTTCCCAACCCTTTACTCTGAGACAATGTCTGTCTTTGAGGTTGAGATGTGTTTCTTGTATGCAAAAGAAGGATGGATTCTGTTTTTATATCCAATCTGTTAGCCTGTGCCTTTTTATAGGTGAATTGAGCCCATTTACATTAAGGGATATTAATGACCAGTGATTGCTATCTCCTGTTAATTTAGTTTTCGTTGTTGGTGATGTTAATTTGTACATTCTTCCCTTCTTTGGGATTTGCTGCTATGAGACCATCAATTGTCTGTGTTTATGTTGGTGTAACTAACTTCCTTGGTTTTGAGTTTTCCTTCTAGTATTTTGTGTAGGGCTGGGTTTGTGGCTAGGTATTGGTGAAATCTAGATTTTTCGTGGAATATCTTGTTTTGTCCTTCTATGATGATCGACAGTTTTGCTGGGCATAGTAGTCTGGACTGACATCCACGGTTTTTTAATGTCTGTATAATGCTTGACCATGACCTTCTGGCTTTCATTGTCTCCACTGAGAAGTCAGGTGTAATTCTTATAGGTCTACCTTTATGTTACTTGGCCTTTTTCCTTTGCAGCTCTTAATATTCTTTTTTTTACTCTGTATGTTTAGTGTTTTGATTATTATGTGGTGAGAGGACTTTGTTTTGGATCCAGTCTATTTGGTGTTCTGTAAGCTTCTTGTATCTTCATCTGCATATCTTTCTTTAGGTTGGGAAAGTTTTCTTCTGTGATTTTGTTAAATATGTTTTCTGTGCTTTTGAGTTGAACTTCTCCTTCTTCTATACCTATTACTCTTAGATTTGGCCTTTTCATAATGTCCCATATTTCCTGGATATTTTGGGTTAAGCTTTTGTTAGATTTAATGTTTTCTTTAACTGATGAGTCTATTTCCTCTATTGTATCTTCAGCTCTTGAGATTCTTTCTTCCATCTCTTGTATTCTGTTGCTCATGCTTGTGTTTTTTATTCCTGATCATTTTCTCATGATTTCTGTTTCTATAATTCCCTCAGTTTGTGTTTTCTTTATTGCCTCTATTTCAGTTTTCCAGTCCGGACTTGTTTCTTTCATATGTTTGATTTCTTTTTCTTAGTTTTCTTTAAGGTATTTGCTGATGTCTTCAAATACTTTGTTTGTCTTTTTCTTTATTTCTTTAAGAGAATTTCTCATTTCCTCTTTTAGAGTTTCAAACATTCTCTTGAAGTTATTTTTTGGTAATTTTCTTCTGCTTCATCCATATTTATTTATTCAGGTCTTTCTGAAGTAGGGTCTTTAGGTTTTACTGGTGTTGTGTTGCTCTTTGCAGTGTTGCATGTGTTCTTACCATTTTTACTCATCTTTTCCTCTAATATGTATGGTTGGACTGTCTGAGAACCTGTTGAATAATCTTCTAGGTGCCAGTGAATCCAAAGCTCAGACGGTTGTTCTTTGTGGTACAGTCAGTGTCACAGTTCTAGTTACCCCGTTGGTTACTCTGTGTTCCTGGAGACAGATCAGTGTTTCTGTGCTTTGCTCTGCTCCCTTGGAATTTGTTGTCTCAGCCCTACTTTGGCCTAGGTTGCCATCTTTGTCCTGTTTCTGTAAATCCTGGTCTGCAAAAGTCCCTGAGTTGGAGTTGGACCTGAAAAGAGTTCTGGCTCTGGTCTACTGCCTCAGAGGTCCCAGGCTCGGGTGCACCTGGAGTCACAGAAAACCTGCTTACTCTCTCAGAGGTCCCAGACTCACACTCAGACCTGCAGAGGTTCCAGGTTCCTGCCTATTCCCTTTGATGTCCCAGACCAATATCCAGAGCCACAGAGGTCCTGGCTCAGACCTCCTCCCTCTAAGGACCCAGACTCATGCCTGGCACCACAGAGATCTCTGGTTCCTGCCTATTCCCTCAGAGGCCCCAGGTTCACTCACACCCAGACTTGCAGAGGTCCTGGCTCAGGCCTAGTTCCTGGGAGGTCCTAGACTCATGCCCAGACCCACCGGAGTCTTGGCTTAAATCTACTCCCTGGATGGTCCCAGATTCACATCCTGGCCCTCAGCAGTCTCTGGCTCTGGCTCACTCGCTCAGCAGTTACTCCCCTGTACCTGTTCCAGTGGAAATCGTTGACTGGATCTGGTCACTGGCTCACAACTGATCCACCAGTGTCCCTGGACTGGGTTGGCTTCTGCAGCTGGATTTGCTCCTGGCTTCTGCTCCCGGTGGAGCTTGTTCACTCTCTATCCTAGGTAGTTGGTTCAGTCCCACTCTGGTTTTAGTAGAGATCGCTGACTCTGAGTCAGGTCACTGGCTCAATTCTGATCTGCCAGTGTCCCAGGACTGTGTTGGCTTCCAGGACTGGATTTGCTTCTGGTTTCGGCTCCCAGTGGAGCTTTTGTAGCTACATTTAACCTCCATCAGATGTGTAAATCTGGTGGGTCACCTTCCAAATGTTAGCTGTCATTACTGCATTTCTTGCCAGACTACATCAAAATATTGTTTTTGGTTTTATGAAACAGGGTTTCTCTGTTGCTTTGAAGTCTGTCCTGGAACTAGCTCTTGTAGACCAGGCTGGCCTTGAACTCACAGAGACCCACCTGCCTCTGCCTCCCAAATGCTAGGATTAAAGGCATGTGCCACCACTGCGCAGCTTCAAAATAATTTCTAACTCTGACTCTCAACACTAAAAAACAAATCCTGTTTGTACAATTTGTTATGTGCCGAGTGTTTTATACATGCACTCATTCAGCAAACAGTTACTCAGTACCTGCTTACACCAGACATGCATATATCCAAAGCTCTGTGAAATGTTCAAACTACTTTGCAATTACATGTAAAATTTCCACTATGTTCTCTGTAATCTCTCGGTATTTTAGCCACTTGACACATCTGTCTGAAGTGTCTATATACATAATAGATTGGAGACTCATTTTACTGGTTGCAATTTATGTAATAACCAACATCATACTTATTATTTAGAGATATTATTTGCTTTATAGAATTACTCTACAAAGTCCTTGTTAGTGATATACTCAAGCCTGTTTTGTGAATGTTTTACGTGTTTTCAAGAACATTTCTGATTTATGGTATAAAAATAAAAACAAGTACAAACAGGCAAGTAACAGGAATGTAAGTATTCAAATAATATGTATTTTGAAATATTAAGTTCTGTATCACAATAGTGAAAGACACTGGAGCTACTGGATCCTCTGGGAAGATCCCTAGAAGAGAGGCAAGGAAAAGACTCACTAGATGTTTTCTGGAAAGAAAAAGACAGAAAAAACAAACACATTATGATACAAGAGATGCCCTACTGACATGCCCACAGGCTAATCTGATCCGGACAGTTCCTTAACTGAGATTCCCTCTTCCCAGGTGACTCTAGTTTGTGTCAAAAACACATCAGCATGCCATGAGTCATTATGATCTAGAAGACACTACAGCTAGATGCTCTCAGCTAATTAAAGTCACAAATAATTAGCAGTCTTGTCTCTTAAAAGGATCTCTGAACAGTGGCTCTTCATGACTGTCATTACCTATGCTGCAGTTCTGGAATGATCTACTTTTACATATATGGTCATGGAAAAATTAATAAGTGTCATGGTACTGATTCCACTTGCAGCTTTTATCATTATGGGACTTCCATTCCAGTTCAAGATGACTAACACTGAGGCTGGGTACTGCTAATGGACCAGTCATTCCAATCTACCTGTCATTTCCTTCCATGGTAAATCCTGACTTTCGGGTGAGTATTACTTATCATTAGAAATCATTCACACTCCATATTCATTCCCAGTTCTTTATGCATTCCCCCTATCACAAGTCTTTCAGTTCTTTTCCTGAAGGCGTAAGTCACAAACAATGCCACACCAATGTGGGATTATGATTAATAGGGTGATATTTATTTAAAGGGGAAAAAACTTACAGATCACTGTCCCAGGCAACGGCCCTCTACGCAATGCAACCAGGAGTCTAGTCGCCGGCGGAGCAGGAAGTGAAGAGAGAGCGGAGAGGGAAGTGGCCGCTTTTTTAAAGGGAGAGAGACCACGCCCCAAGGGGCTGGTATCTCAGCGGCTATAGGCTGAAGGAGTGGGAGGACCTCCCGCAACACCTCCCCCTTCTGTTTAAATAAGAGAGTTCTAAACCTACTATGAAATTATATACAATAAGTACAAATATCCTATTCTAACTAGCTTAGGTCTTGTATAATAAATAACTTGGCCAAGTCATGAGAGAAAGTAACTACATTTATATAGTCTTCAACCCCATCAAAGATCTGAGAAGGGAAATAATGTTACCTGGGTAATTAGGAAGTTCAGTAAAACAACTTCCAAAACATGCAACAAATCACAGAGACAACTAGCTACCTAGGCAATCACCCAAAGTCACATTAGCAGCGTTGAAGCAACCAACTTTGGCTAAGGCCTAACATAACTGACACACCATTTTCAAAGGCAAGCAACTTTTCAAAACTATCTTACCCTGTCTTGGCAGGATAAGACAGTCCTGTTTTATCCATTGATGCATGCTCTGTATCTTTGTCAGTGGTTGAGGTATGGGCATTTCTTTGCCCCAAGGCCAGTTCTGCCAAAAGGAAAGGCTCCAGGTGGAGTGTCTTTGGTGCTCAACATTCTCTTGGGAATAGAGTGGTGTTGCCAGGAGCAATTGTGTCTCACTACCACAAAACTCTGAGTTAGATTAAAGGCCATTTTCTACAGCTCTTTGAAGAAGTTGAAGATTATCTATCTATACTGAGTATCATCTCTATATATCTAAAGAACCTGATTAGTCTAATTATAAATGACAAACTTAGATGACTATTAGTCTATATAATTCTCAATATCTATCTAACTTAAAGACTAAGACAATAAACGACTGTGAAACAAATGAGGACAATGACCTCCAAATATAAACAATGTACAAATATGCATTGCAGTAGGTAAATATATATCAATACAAACATTATATAAGTATCTTAATCAGAGGTAGAAATGTACACTGCAATATGGTAAATATATACAATATATATATATATCAATACATAAAAATGTTTTAAACAAGGTAGAAACATGCATGCATACAATAGTCAATACAATTTAACTTTGTATCAATATACAAGAATCTATATCAATATATTTGTCTAACAACAGTAACTCACAATTACAAATCTATTATCCCATCATCCCTCTTTTTTTTTTTTTTTTTCAAAATGATCCCTGAGCTTATAAAATTCCTCCCCCAACCCTCAATCGTATACTAATTATAATCAACCCCTAAATGATGCCCCTAAACCCAAGGGCAAACTTTACTGGGAGAGGGGACGTCGTCCTCTAAAATTACTTCCAGCTGTCATAGGGGCGACGTTCTTTCTGGGGGATCCTGTGAAAGTAAAATGATGGTTAAATTTCAAGATCAATGTCTTTTAAAATTGCCAATAGTCTCTGAGTATTTTGTGCAGGTCTGGCCAAAATGTTGTATAAGATGTGCACCATTTCAGCTAACCAAGTTGGAACTGTCTTGTGCAGCTGGTACCCAAAGCAGGTCTTGTTGTAGCGCTATCAGTATCATGACGTCATATCAACCAGGTAGAGTTGTTGTTATGGGGCCCCATCTTCTTCCTGGAAACTTCAAATGTCACTTCAGGAAAAACTCATTGTTCATTATGAAAAACTTAAGCATTAATCATATAGACATATATATATATATATATATATATTCAATGAAAGACATGATAGATATATTCAATGAAAAGTATGATAGATATGAAGAAAAGCAAAGATGTTTTCTAAACTCATATTTCTTTCTGTCCCATATCATGGCTCTTGACATGAGACAGAAACTCCAGAAACTCTCGGTTTTTCTCTTACTAACAGGCTTGGAATTGGAGAAGGACTGAGCCAGAGTCCAACTTCAAAACCAGCTTTATAAATTTAGAAATATGGTTTAATATTACTTACACAACCCTTTCAGTTTTCTTGATATTTCCTATTGGGCAGGTATTTTTCCATCTGTCAGTATCCAAATATCCAGGGTCCCTTGAATTTTTCAAAGATGAGTGTTTTCCTGTGGAGATAAGAACAGAACCCTGCCCCCATTCTATATGTTTTTCTTACCACCTGTATGAATATCATCATTGTGGATGAGTTGTCATTTCTCCTTTCCAAGAGGTTTCTCCTCTTCAAATCGAAACTTTATTAATTTTGATGGTATCCACAATTTTTCTTCTCCTGTGGAAACAAGAGCAAAACCCCTTCCCCAACGTAGCACATCTCCTGGCTTCCACTGAGAGGTCAGCACATCTTTGAAATAAATCGGTTGATTTAGTTCAGCAGACTTTTCCATTATCCAATGTCTCTCTGCTGCTGTCGTTCCTTTCTCATTAGCGTTAAGAAAATTCAAGGTTAATAAAGCATTATGTAATCTATTTCTGGGGGTATTTTCAGTCCCTTTCTGTTTGTTCAGCATATCCTTTAAAGTACGATTTGATCTTTCTATAACTGCCTGACCTGTAGGATTGTTTGGTATACCTGTAATGTGTTTTATATTATAATAATCAAAAAAGCATTTCATTTTCTTAGATACATATGCTGGACCATTATCTGTCTTTATTTGTGCAGGTATACCCATGATGGCCATAACTTCCAATAAATGTGTGATTACTGAATCAGCCTTTTCTGAGCTCAGGGCAGTAGCCCATTGAAAACCTGAATACGTGTCTATGGTGTGGTGTACATATTTTAATTTACCAAATTCCATAAAGTGGAACACATCCATCTGCCAGATTTCATTTCTCTTAGTACCCTTTGGGTTACTCCCTGCAGGCAACGGTGTTTGATTATAGAAAGAACAAGTAGGACATCTCTTTATAATGTCCTTAGCTTGTTGCCAAGTAATGGAAAATTCTTTCTTTAGGCCTTTACTATTGACATGATGCTTCTTATGAAATTCTGAGGCCTGCAACACACTTCCAATCAATAATTGATCAATCTCAGCATTGCCTTGGGCTAGAGGACCAGGCAGACCTGTATGGGACCGGATGTGTGTTATGTACATCGGACAAAGCCTGTTCCTGATTATGTCTTGTACCTGGATAAACAATGAAGTCAACTCTGTGTCATCTGGTATAAATTCAGCTGTCTCAATATGCAAGATAACTCTTTCTGCATATTGTGAATCTGTAACTATATTAAGAGGTTCTTTAAAATCCCTTAGCACCATAAGGATGGCATATAATTCTGCCTTCTGGACAGAATTATAAGGGCTTTGTTCCACCTTACTCAATTCATCTGACTTGTAACCTGCTTTCCCTGATTTATTTGCATCAGTATAGAAAGTACGGTCTACAGTTATTGGAGCATCACGTACAATTCTAGGAAGAATCCAAGAAGTTCTTTTTATGAGGTTAAGTCTACCACTTTTGGGATAGTTGCTATTAATTTCTCCCAAAAAATTAGCACAAGCTCTTTGCCACGGTTCATTGTCTTCCCATAACTTTTTTATTTCTTCAGTAGTAAAAGGCACTATAATTTCTGCTGGGTCTATACCTGCTAGTTGACGAAGTCTCAGTTTACCTTTTATAATTAATTCAGAGACTTTTTCCACATAAGTTTTTAATTTTTTACTTGGTTTATTAGGTATAAATATCCACTCTAAAATAATATCTTCCCTCTGCATTAGAATCCCTGTAGGAGAAATTCTGGAAGGCAATATGACTAGGATGCAGCTAAGATTTGGGTTCACCCTATCCACATGTGCCTCCTGTAATTTTTCCTCAATCATTGTCAGTTCCTTTTCCGCTTCAGCTGTCAGTTTTCTTGGACTATTCAAATCTTTATCACCATCTAAGGTTTTGTTTAAATGAACTATTAGATCAGGTGTTATCCCAACAGCTGGTCGTAGACTAGAAATGTCTCCTAACAATCTTTGGAAGTCATTAAGAGTCTTTAAGCGGTCTCTCCTAATTTGTGCCTTTTGCGTTTTAATTTTCTCTAACCCTATTCTGTAACCTAGGTAATTAATAGAATTTCCTCTTTGAATCTTTTCAGGGGCAATTTGTAATCCCCACCTAGGCAAGACTTTCTTTACTTCTTCAAACATCCTTTCTAAAGTATCTTTATTTGAATCAGATAACAAGATGTCATCCATGTAATGATAAATAATGGACTTGGGAAATTGTTTACGAATTATTTCCAATGGCTTACTTACAAAATATTGGCACAGTGTAGGACTATTGAGCATACCCTGTGGGAGGACAGTCCATTGATATCTCCTATTGGGCTGAGAATTATTATAAGTAGGCACTGTGAAGGCAAATTTTTCTCTATCCTTTTCTTGTAACAGTATAGTGAAAAAACAATCTTTCAAATCAATAACTATAAGAGGCCATCCTTTTGGTAACAGAGAAGGCAAAGGAATTCCAGACTGTAGTGGGCCCATAGGTTGAATTACTTTGTTGACAGCTCTTAGATCTGTCACCATTCTCCATTTACCAGATTTCTTTTTTACAACAAACACAGGAGAATTCCAAGGGCTGGTTGATTCTTCAATATGGTGAGCATCTAGTTGCTCTTGCACCAGCTGTTCCAATGCCTGTAGTTTATCTTCAGCTAGAGGCCACTGTTTGATCCATATTGGCTTCTCAGTTAGCCATTTTAAAGGTAGGGCTGTTGGTACCTCTAAAGGTTTGGTATTTGCTGTATGTTCTTGTACAGCCTGAATGGCTGGTGACCTTTTTCCATAATACCTCATCATATCCTTCCCCGAATTATGAATTCCTGGAAATACAGGAATGTTAATCTGGGTATTCCATTGCTGTAGCAGGTCACGGCCCCATAAATTTATGGCAATATTGGCTATATATGGCCTTAGTCTTCCTATTTGCCCTTCGGGCCCTATGCATTCAACCCATCTTGTGCTTTGTTTTACACGAGATAGGGTTCCAATTCCTAGGAACTGAACATCTACCTCTTGAAGAGGCCAATTCGGATGCCAAGATTCTGGGGTAATGATACTTACATCCGCACCTGTGTCTAATAAGCCTTCAATAAAAGTGCCATTTATACAGACTCTTAGCTTTGGTCTTTGATCATTAATAGAAGTCTGCCAAAATATACGTTTACTCTGTCCTACTGGGTTTTTTGACTCATCCTCCACACGTAATTCATCATTTAGACCAGTATTACTTTTTACAGCAGAAATTGGAGCTTTTAATTTTCTTGGTGAGGCACGTTCTCCACTGTGACTGGGAATGACTGGGCCACTGTTGGCTTGGGGGCCTGCGAGAGGCCCCCCATGGAGTTTCCCGATGATATCGGATTGCCCCGTCTATCTGTTGTTGACCTACATTCGTTGGACCAATGCCTGCCTTTACCACATCTCCTACATATACCTGAAGGCCGAGGTCTCCTATTTTTGTCATTCCCAGAAGAGATATTATTCCTAGAAATTCTTTGCCTGCAATCCCTTTGTAAATGTCCTAATTTACCACAATTAAAACACCTGGCAGTTTGATGTCTCCTCATTGCTTTGGAAATCACTTCTCCTACCCAAGATTCATCATTATAGCTAAACGTCTCAACATTCATCGTATGCTGAATCCATTCATCCATAGGTGCTGATCTAGACTTTAAAGGCCCAATTATCTTTTTGCATTCTATGTTTGCATTCTCAAAAGCTAGAGATTCAAGAAGTATTCGTCTAGATTCTGGGTCTGTTACCCCTATGTCCAGAGCCTTAATCAATCTTTGCAAAAAGTCAATAAAGGGTTCTCTCTGTCCCTGCCTAATTCTGGTATATGATTCAACCCTTTTTGCTGGATCTTGTATCCTATTCAAAGCATTTAAAGCTGCTTGGTGACATAGACACAGTACTTCATCGTCATAAAGAGCTTGGACCTGTGGATCAGCATATTCTCCTGCACCAAGAATTTGATCTTGGGAAACCTCAATACCTTTTGCTCTTCCTTGCTGTTCCATATGTTTGGATTCTTCTCTGAAATAAATTCCAAACATCAAGGAAGGTCCCTTATCTAAAACTGCAGACACTAACTGATGGAAATCATGGGGGATAGCTCTAGCATTAGAAGCCCAAGTCTTTATCATTTCCTTTACATATGCATTGTGCAAGCCAAAATTAACAACAGCTTGCTTAATTTCTTTCAGATCATTCATTGCTATTGGTGTCCATCTAGCTTCTCTGACTCCCTTTGAGCCTTTAGAAGTTGACGCTTTGTCAGAATCAAGTATAGGGTATGTCGCTAGAACCCTGGGTAAGCCAGTTCTAATAGCTGGTGGAGGCATTGTATCCTGTCCTTGTGCCTCCTTACTCTGTTCACCAGCTGCAATAATTTCTCCAATCTTTTCAAATCTTTTTATCATTGTCTCTCTTAAATCCTGAATCTCTTGACCTGTATATATTTCCAGTGATTTCACTGAGGTATCAATTTTTTGGTCCCCATTCTGCACCTGTGATTCCAAAGCTTTAATTTTTTCCTTCAAAGATAACATGTCCTCCTTAGACTTTTCTTGTATATCATGTAGATTCCCATCTTGGAGGTACATTCTGTCTGTTACCTTATCAAAACTTTGTGATAAACTCTGAAGGTCAAATTCAATAGCCTGAACCCTTTCAGGTAACTTTCTAATACCCTTGAATATGGAATCAATTTTGTCTGTCATAGTATCCACTTGTTCAGATAACCTCTGATTTTCAATAATTTTAATCCTGTCAATTAGTTGTTCATTATTAGTTCGTAAAGATTCTATCATTCTTAGGAGTGCCATATTCTTCCTTAATGATAGAATATGAAAAAGAAAACTGAAGCCTAGTAACAAGCAAATTAAGGTATTCCCATAATCATATAGACCTTGTATGATGTAATTCATTGTATTAGTAAATACAAAATTACTAATCCATTGTATTAGTGAAAACAAAGCATTAAAATTTGCGTTAGAAACGAAAATTGCCATATTACCTATTGTCCAGCAGGTGGCGCTGTTGCAGAATCGCGATGAAAACATGGTCCTGTTTCAGTGCCTTAGTAGATGTTAAAAACTGGAAAACGCAAGTTTCTCAACAAAGTAAATGTAATTAAATCAATTCCAGAGATGGAACCAGAAACCCAGAATCCAGGGGTAGAGAAGAGCAATCTGGAAGCTGCTTATGCCTCCACGTGACAGAGTCACCCTGAGGGGTTGCAGCTTTCAGCAACCGCGTGCTCTGGTTCGTGCCACTTAAGAGCTGTGCTTGCAAGGGAGATTTAAAAACGACTCAGAAAAGAGCAAACCACGCGGGCAGAGACTACGCGGGCCTGTGGAGTTTAAATCCACAGGCAGCGGCTGAGGAAGCAAGGGCTCCCGCCAAGCCGAACTTGCCGCCGCCAAGCCGAACTTGCGGCCGCCAAGCCGAACTTCCGGCCGCCAAGCCGAACTCGCGGCTGCGAGCCGTGAGAGGTTCTAAAACCAAACGTTGGGTGCCAAAATGAAGGCGTAAGTCACAAACAATGCCACACCAATGTGGGATTATGATTAATAGGGTGATATTTATTTAAAGGGGAAAAAACTTACAGATCACTGTCCCAGGCAACGGCCCTCTACGCAACGCAACCAGGAGTCTAGTCGCCGGCGGAGCAGGAAGTGAAGAGAGAGCGGAGAGGGAAGTGGCCGCTTTTTTAAAGGGAGAGAGACCACGCCCCAAGGGGCTGGTATCTCAGCGGCGATAGGCTGGAGGAGTGGGAGGACCTCCCGCAACATTTTCCTTCAATAAAACTACCAGATTACCAGCCACTTGCCAAAGATGTGTACTCATGTATCCATGAAGAATATAAAATACTTTACCTCAAGAGCTAACTTTTAACACTTGTTCCAGAAGGTACAAACTAAATTCAAGGAATAGAAATTATTGTTATTACTAGTATTGTATTGTAAGATTTTGGAGTTAAGTGATCTTGAGTAGAAGTTCCAATATTCATGGATGTCTTTTAACTAGTCAATTAACCTCTATGAGCCTAGATTTTGTTATCTGTAAAACAAAAAAAATATCCGTGTAACCTATGTACCTAACATCTAAGTGCATCAAAGGTACTCAATAAAACGATGATAACCTATATTATATCTCTAACATATAATCTATTTGTTACTATCATGACATCTTCCTAACAGAAGACATCCTGTCTCTTTCCTCTATAGACCACTATTTCTATTATCAACACTCCCAAAATTGAGAATAATATAAAATGAATCTCACCATTTCTCTATCAACAAAATCAATAACAGTACTTTTAAGAAAGATTCTCAAATTTTTATCAAATGCCTGTAGAACTTGACTTTTATTTCTTTCCCATCTGCTCCTGCAACATTTCAAATGTCACCAGTGGCAACCTTTGAAAATATGCAGGTACAGTGACTGTGGTGGCAAGCCACAAACATCATCCTGAATCCTGGAGCGTGTGTAACTGGATGCAGCCAGTACATGTTACCTCTTCCTGGAGAAGATGGGTACTTGCCCATTTATCAAGACACAAATTCTCATGCCATCAAGTACCAAATATGGTCCACTGTGGAGATGAAGAGGAACATAAAAAGTAAATTTAACCAAGAGAGCTTTCCAAGTAAGAAAGAAAAACAGAAACAAGATGAAAACAGTTTCTGGCTTTAATCTTGACAGTGGACAGGGAGAAAAGTGCACAGGTGGACAGCAGGAGAGCCAAATGCCCATGGGAGGTGATTATCAGAGAGCCCAGACAAGTCCTTGTTCACGCAGGGCTAGGAAGGTGGACAGGATTTCTACAACCAGAAGGAAAAGTGTCAAACCTGGTTGATCAGCTTGTGGCCAAGTGCAAAGTCACTACAGAGAAACAAATACCTCAATTGTAATCTTGGTCACTGTTAAACGGTAGAGATTCTGAGTATCTCAGTCAGCTATGATATATACCTGGTGAACAGATAACTCACTAAAGTCCAGTAGGATAACTAATTGTTCCAGGTAACAGATGCACAACTTATTTTAGTTGAATTTTCTTTTTATTGAAAATGGATTTTTTTCATACAATATATCCTAATTACAGTTTCCCCTCCTATACTCCTCCCACTCCCTTCTCACCTCACCTCCCATTTAGATCCACCCACTTCAGCCTCTCATTAGAAAACAAAGAAGCATCTAGGGAATAATAATAATAATAATCAGAAGAAAAAAAGTCCAAGAAAGGCACAAGAAGCACATACAGATGCAGAGACCCACAACTTCACAAAGTCAGAAATCCCATTAAAACACAAAACCAGAAGCCAATATATATTGCAAAGGGCCAGGGTGTGTAACAAGAGGAGCAGGCTGCTTGTTGTCCCGGCAGCCCAGCTATCTTACACCCGAAATAATCACACAGAAACTGTATTAATTAAAACACTGCTTGGCCATTAGCTCTAACTTCTTATTGGCTAATTCTTACATCTTAATTTAACCCATTTCCATTAATCTGTATATGGTCACGTGACTGTGGCTTACTGGCAAGATTCTAACCAGCGTCCATCTCAGGCAGGAGATCCATGGTGTCTGTCACTCTGCCCTTCTTCCCAGCATTCAGTTCTGTCTACTCCACCTACCTATGTGCTGTCCTATCAACTAGGCCAAAGCAGTTTCTTTATTCATTACCCAATGAAAGCAACACATAAACAGAAGGAACTCCTACACCAAGGGTGTGAGAGAGGGAGAGTAAAAAATACATTAAATTTTTAAAAATAAAAATAAATTAAAAAAGGAACTAAAAAGGAAAAGCCCTGCCACAGCATTATAAGACAAGGAACCTCTAAAGATTCCTCTGAGCTCATTTTCTGCTGGCCATCCAGCCTGCCCTTAAGAATAGTTTGTTTCCCCAGTGAGATCACCTTGGAGAACATCATATTTTCATGTAAGTGGTTATCACTTGGAGACAGATCCTGGGTTAGGGATGGGTGCATGAGTCCCCTTTTCCATTAAACTCTAGAACTCACCATGCAAACCATGCAGGCCCTGTGCATGCTGCCTCAGTCTCTATGATGTCATATGTGCTTTGATGCTGTTGTTTAAAAGGCATGTTTTCTTGGTCCTCCATCCCCCCTGGCTCTTATATGCTTTCTTCCTCTTCTTCCAGCAGATCGCCTGAGCCTTGAGAAAAGGAATTTAATGGAGACGTTCTGTTTAGGGCTAAGTGTTTCAAGGTCTCTCACTCTCTGCATATTGTCTGGCTAGGGTCTCTGTATTTCTTCCAATCTACCACAGGAAGAAGCTATGTTCAAGTCCTGGAGAAGGAAACTTCCCTGATGATGAATGAGCAATGCACTCATCTGAGTATAGGAGAATGTTGTTATGAGTCATTTTATTGCTATGATTCTGTTTTGTTTTGTTTAACAGTGGTATTTAGTTTTACCTTAGTTTCCTGGGCTAACTAGTCTCAGGTCCTTAGTCAGTCAAGCAGCACTGGGTATGGACCAAAGCATATGTTGATCAAAGTAGATGTTGATTGTTTACTGCCACAAATTTGTGCCTCAGTTGCCTTAACATGTCTTGAAAGGGAGGACACCTTTGTACATTAAATGTGTACCTGGGTTGGTGTTTTCATTTCTCCTTTGGTAGCCTGCAGAGTACATTCTAGTACCAAAATATACTAGCCCAGTGATATAGAAATTGTTTAACATATGTAAATTGATAAATGCAATCCATCATATAAACAAACTGAAACACAAAACCGAAACAATCATTTCATTAGATGCATAAAAGACCTTTGAAAACTCCAGTACCCCTTGATAACAGTCCTAGAGAGATTAGAGATACAAGCAACATACCTCAACATAAAAAAAGGCAGTCTACAGCAAGCCCACAGCTAGCAACAAATTAAATGGAGAGAAACTCAAAGCAATTTCACTAAAATTAGGAACAAGACTAGGCTGTCCACTCTCTCTATATCTATTCAATATAGTGCTTGAAATCTTAGCAAGAGCAATAACAACTGCAGGAGATCAAGAGGATACAGATAGGAAGGGAAGAAATCAAATTATCTTGACTTGTAGATGATATGATAGTATACATAAGTGGCCCTGAAAATTCTTTCGGGCAACTCCTACAGCTGATAAATACTTCAGCAAAGTAGCTGGATATAAAATTAACTCATAAAAATCAGTAGCCCTCTTATATACAAATGACAAATGCACTGAAAAGTGAATCAGGAAAATAATACCTTTCACAGTAGCCTTAAATAATGTAAAATATCTTGGGGGAACTCTAACCAAGCTCATGAAAGACTTGTATGATAAAAACTTCAAGTTCAAGGGTCCTCCCAGCACCTCTAGGCTCCGAGCTGAAGGAGGCAAGGAACTGGCTGATGTGGGAGGCCTGTTTCCCATCCGGGGCCATGACCATGTCAGGTCAAGGGCTGCTTCTGAGATCTGTGTCTGGGTCCATGGCCCTACCACTGCCAGAGCCTATGTTGGTTTCCAAGGTACCTGCTGCCATCAAAGATCAGGTGGGTTCCCACCCACCTGGAGCAGTGTTAGTGTCTAAGGGTCACCCTGCAGCTGGGGTGATACTAATCTGAGTGGCCTGCACTGCCCCCAGGGTCATGGTAGCATCTGGACCTGGGCTGATGCTGAGGACCTACCCCTGCTAAGGTCTATGTTGATGTCCATGGCCTCTGTCACCACCAAAGGTCACATGATGCTTGAGCTCTGGGTTACTCCAGTGGTCATGTTGGTGACTGAGGGATGCGCTACAGCCAGGGCCATGAAGATTTGAGTGGACTGGACTGCCACCTGGGACCATACTAGGACCAGGAACTATGTCTGGATCTATGACCCTATTGCAGCCAGAGTCTGAGCCAATATCCATGGCTCCTAATATTATTGAAGGCCATGCAGATGCATGAAGTCTGGCCTGCCACCTGTGATCACGTTGCTGTTCAAAGGCCAGCTGAGGCAATCCTGATATGAGAGTCTTGTGTAGTTACCTAGAGCCAGGGTGACATCAGGGTCAAGAGGCTGCGGAGGACCATGTCTGAGTTCATTGATGTGGGAGTGTCATATATCAATCTGTTGATTTCATTGGTTAAGCAATAAAGAAACTGCTTTGGCCTCATAGGTTAAAACATAGGTGGGAGAAGTAAACAGAACAGAAGGCTGGGAGAAAGAAGCTGAGTCAGGGAGTCGCCATGATTTTCCCAATCCAGACAGACACAGGTTAAGATCATTCCTGGTAAGCCAGCTCATGGGCTACAGCAGAATATTAGAAATGGGCTAGTCCAGGTGCGAGAGCTAGCCTAGAAGAGGCTAGATAGAAATGGGCCAAGCAGTGTTTAATAGAATACAGTTTCCGTGTAATTATTTTGGGTAAAGCTAGCCATGGGGGCGGCCGGGTGCCGGGGACGCAGCCCCGCCGCTCTTATTTCAACAGTTCATGATCCTTCTTCCACTGGGGTCTGTGTTGGTGTCCATGGCCACCAAAGGTCACAGGGATGTCAAGCTTCCAGGTTGCAATCTATGACCAAGATGGAATCTGAGGGACATGTAGCTGCTAGGGTCATGGCCTACACTGACACCCATCGCCATGGAATCATCCATGCCTCGGCTTCTGCCAAGAGCCCATGACTTGGCCCATAGCTCCACTACAGCCAGGGCCCACGTTGATATCAGTGGGATCTAGGCCTACACCTGAGGCCATATTGTTATCCGAAAATCATGCTACCATTGGGATCATATAGATCGGGGTGGCCTTTGCTGCCACTTGGAACTATGGCGACATCTGGGCCCAAGCTGCTACTCATGACCATGTCTAGGTCCATGGTACTGCTGCACTTGGGGATCTGTGCTGATGCCCATTGCCTGAGTTACCACAGAAGCAGACAAAACCCGTGTGTTGAACTGAGAGTTGAAGTACAAGGGCCTCCCTCAGATGGCCCCACCCTTCACTGGCCTGGGGAGAACTTCCCCCAGTCACCAGAGAACCAACCCCATCCTAACCAGTCCTGGTAATAGTAGACTCCCATAACTCTTGCAGAAAAGTTGGCCCTCCCTTAATGGGAGAGCTGCCCACATATACACACTTATGAAATATAGTCCCACTCCTAATCTCAGGCATGGGAGAGAGGGCCCTTTCCCTCCATCTGAGGAGGATCGTCCCAGGGACCCAGACTGACCAACTCAGCAGTCACCCAGGTATACAGCAGGGCTTTGAGCTGGCACACCTCAACAACTATCCTATCTAAGATATACTGAACCCACTGGTCCTAAAGAGCTATGGCTGCATGGTCTGCATGACTCAGGACAACAGTGAGATTTCCTGGGAGTTTAAATGAAGGTCCAGGGTTGATGGTAGACCAGAAGCCAGAGGCCTTGAACCTGAACACATTACACCATGATCATCCCCAAGGGAAGCAACTTAGACAAAAAGTATACTACATAATACACAGCAGCTCCCAGTGCCACTAGGACCGAGGAAGAGGCCATGGAGAGATAAGGGTGCAGAAGTGAAAAAATTCAGGGGGAGGGGTTGTTTTGTTTTGTTTGTTGTTTTGTTTTGTCAGTTTGCTTGTTTGTTTTTTGTTAGTTTGCTTGTTCTTTAGTTGAAATTGGTATTCTTATTTGTAGCATTTATTTCTTCTTTTCTTTATCTTTATCATATCTTCATTATTTCCTTTCTGCTTTCTTTTTTAGAAAACACTGTAAGAGTAGGGACAGATGCAGAGGGACTGGGAGATGAGTAGGGTTGGAGTGCATGATGTGATTCCCAAGGGAATAATTTTAAAAAGTTAAAAAATAAATAAATAAAATACAAAAACTATTTCAAGTCATTGATGAAAAACTGAAGAAGATATCAGAAGATGGAAAGATCTTACATGCTCATGGATTGGTATGATTAGTATAGTAAAAAATGGCCATGCTACCAAAAGCAATCTACAAATTTAGTGACATCCCCATCAAAATTTCAACACAATTCTTCACAGATCTTGAAAACACAGTTTTCAGTTTCATATTAAAAAAAACACAATAGCATCACTAAAGCAATCCTGAATAATAAAAGAACTGCAGGAGGTATCACTATCCCAGATTTCAAGTCATACTACAGAACTGTAGTGATAAAAACCATATGGCATTGGTACAAAATCAGAGACCTTGATCAATGAATCAAATTGAAGACTCAAACATAAACCCACACACCAATGATACCTGATTTTTAGTAAAGAAAGAAAGAAATACAAAATGGAAAAAAGTATCTTCCACAAATGGTGCTAGTCAAACTGGTTGGCTGCATACAGAAGATTCCAAACTGGTCCATAATTATCACCCTGTACAAAACTCAAATCCAAATAGATCAAAGACCTCAATATAAAACCAGATACACAATACTGCAAACTTATTTGCACAGGAAAAGACTTTCTGAACAGAACACTGCTAGCACAGGAAATATATAAAGAACTCAAAAGCTAGATATCAAAAAAAACAATTAAAACAATGTATAGATCTAAACAGAGAATTCTCAATGGAGGAATCTCAAATGGCTGAGAAACACTTAACGAAATCTCCAAACATCCTTAGTCATGAGGAAAATTCAAACCAAAACTACTTTGAGATTTTATCTTACACCTTACAATATCAATAAAACAAGTGACCATTCATGCTGTCAAGAACATAGAATATAGGGAACACTCACCCATTGCAGGTGGGGGAGCAAACCCATATAGCCACTATGGAAAATAGTGGTGGTTCCTCAGAAAGGTGGGAATTAATCTACCACTAGATCCAATTATACCATTGAAGGAGGAAGGTCATTGGCTAATAAAGAAACTGTCATGGCCCATTTGATAAGCCAGCCTTTAGGTGGGTGGAGTAAACAGAACAGAATGCAGGAAGGAAGAGGAAGTGAGCTCAGACACCATGCCGCTGCTCCCCTGAACAGACGTGATGAACCTCCAACCTAGGATGGACGTAGGCTAGAATCTTCCTGGTAAGCGCACCTCATGGTGCTACACACATTAATAGAAAAGGGCCAAGCAGTGTTTATATGAATACAGTTTGTGTGTCATTATTTGGGGGCATAAACTAGCCAGGCGGCCAGGAGCTGGGTGGCAGGAATGCAGCCCGCAGCTCCTTCAACATACCATTCTTAGTCATATATCCAAAAGTGGCTTCATCCACAGAGGCACTAGCTCAACCATGTTCACTGCTGCTCCATTAACAATAGCCAGAAATTGGAAACAATGTGGATGACCCACAACAGATGAATGAATAAAGAAAATGTGGTACATTTGCTTAATAGAATATTACTTAGCTGTTAAAAAGAATGGCATTCACAGGTACATGGATAGTACTAGAAAAAAAAAAGTCATGCTGAGTGAGATATCCCAGACCAAGAAAAACAAATCCATGTATTCTCTTATATGTAGATATTAACTGTTAAATCAGTGATGACCAAACTGCAATCCATAGATCCACAGAAGCTAGGTATAGAGTAAGGAAGTTGGGGTGGGGAAGACAGATATCCCTAGGAAAAAGAAATAGAATAGATACCTATGGGTGGATGAGGGGACTGGAATGGGAGGATCAAAAGAGGACGGGGAAGAGGAAGGAGGCAAAAGGGAAGGAACACAGAAAGAGACAGAAAAATTAAGGACCATTTGAGGGGTAGTATAGATACCTAATAACAGGGCTGGAGAGATACCTCAGCTGTTAAGAGCAATAGCTGCTCTTCCAGAGGTCCTGAGTTCAATTCCCAGCAACAACATGATGGCTCACAACTGTCTATAATAGGATATGATGCTCTCTGCTTGCATCCAGATATATAAGTAGAGCACTCATACATAAAATACAAATAAATTTAAAAAAAATTAAAGAAACCTAGAAGCTTCCTAAAACATATACATATGTGAAGGCGATCTATCTAATGAAACTGCCAAATAATGGGTAATACAAAGTCCTAATTGAACATCTCTTGTCACCAAGTGAACTCTCCAGTACTGGGATGGGGTTACATTTCATTAGTTGTTGGCCAGTGGGTTCCTGTGGGAACCCTCAAATATCCCCGCTGCTGCCAAGACAACAAGCTGCTCTCCACATACTTATAGCAAAGCTGCTTGTCAAAGACAACACCTACACAATTATTGAACATGGAGAAGTAAAGTTGGTACCTACATAGAGCCTTCACTCCTAAATTCTAGCATCCTTGGTATATGATTGTATTCTACAGGCTATCAAAGGAGAAACGCAAACACCAGTGCAGCCACAAACCCTTAGAAGCATGCTGGAAGCTGTACAAATGCTGGTCCTGAAAAGGAATGTCATGGGAAGAGTTTCTGAAGTGGTCCTATTGACTCTAAGAGACAGGAGGATGAATCAGTACCCTCTAAGAAATGTCTGGGTCCTGATTTTTGTTCTGTAATAGAAGGTAAGTTCCTGATGGCTTGTGCTTAGACCTATAGAGTTAAAGCAAACCTGGCTGAAGAAATTTGAAAAGCATAGTTGAAGAAATTGTTTCACTAATTTTACTTTGTATTTATGCTCTCAGACTTTGTCTATAAATGTAGCTTATTGGAGGAGGCAACATAATTTAAATAAAGTATTGTCATAGATGGGAGCTCTTCTAGTTAGACAACTGTCCAGTTCTAAAAACAACTACTTGCCCAAATCCTTTGGAAAGTTTTAACTGACTGAACAGGAACAGTTTTAAGATTTCACTAGTAAGTAATGCCTTGGCCAAAAAAAAGAGTATTTGAAGTATGCAAAAAAGTAATACTTATAGATCGACTACATTCAAATTGTCACAAATTTAGAATATGCATATATAGTTTAGCTCAATTTTATTTCAAAGTTGTATTCTAGTAATAGAATGTATTTTTAAGTTATAACTGTAATTATAGTACTGGAAAGTCATATTTGTAAAACTGAATTTAATCTATGGAGCTAAGTATTTTCACGTTGTATATTTTTTCATTTCTTAATACCAGAAATACTTAAGACTATGTTGCCATCTGCTGGTAGACCTTTTAAGAATCTCATATAGTGTAATGCTTATTTTATTTTAAATTAAACTTTTTGCCACTAAGTTCAGTGATACATGTTTCACTTTTTGTTTGTTTGTTTGGTTGGTTGGTTGGTTGGTGGGTTGTTTGGTTGGTTGGTTAGTGTTTCGTTGATTGGTTGTTTGGTTATTTGTTTGATTGGTTGGTTTTTTAAAGCAGAGTCTCACACAGCCTAAGCAGGCCTCAGGGTCACTAAGTATCTGAAGATGTTCTTGAATTCATGATTTTCCTGCCTCCATCTTTCCCCTGTTGAGATTAGAGGACTGCCCCACCATAGTGAGCAAAGATATACTGACCGGTTAGTAGATAGGTTAGTTGATTCTTCCAGGACTGGGATGGAGTCAGGAGCCTCCCCACTTACTAGACAAGTACTCTACTACCAAGTACCGCATACTTTGTCCTACCTCAGTTTAAAAATTCCAAACTCATAAAACAAAAGCATCTAGCCACTGTATAATTCTTCAGCACAGTGAAAGCATGTGACAAAATGGGCTTTGAAAAAATGTCTGTCCTGGAATTCTATAAGGAAGCTCGCAAAGGGAGAGAGATTAATCTTTTGTGAAGGCACTGGAGACTAGGGTAGCCAAACTCGGCTTTGGAGAATCTCACAATTACAGCATTCACATAAAAACAACTGGTTTAAACTAGAAAAAAAGAGGCAGACACAAAAAATTATTTTCATATCTGTATATATATATGTACAGCTTTATAGATACATATGTACACAAAAAAAATATTAGGAAGGAAGTTAGCAACTTATATTTATAAAAACATGATATTCCACATCTATGGAGTGGTTAGGATCCCATGCCTAAGAAACAAACAAACAGAACTCAGCACATGTCCCACTTCCAAACATGTGAAAGCTCTCCAAGATGTCTGACAAGATGCTTCTAGAGCCCAGCTGTACTTAGACTAGACTGCATGACCTGCTGTAACTCCAGTGCAGCGCTGTAAACCACCTACTAACCTCAGACCCGGAGCCTGGTAACTCCAGTGCAGCGCTGTAAACCACCTACTAACCTCAGACCCGGAGCCTGGTAACTCCAGTGCAGCGCTGTAAACCACCTACTAACCTCAGACCCAAAGCATGGTAACATGCTGGTGACTCTGGCCAGTTTGTAGATACTATACATGTTCAAAAAACAAATTCATAAATGTTAGTTGATACAAAATTTGCAGGTAATTAACATAAATTTAATAAAGATAAAAACTCAATAGGCAATAAGCTTTCATAAACTATGTTTTACTTTTTAATGTTTTTATTTAATATTGTTGTGGATTGTGTGTGTGATGTGTGTGTACTTGCATGTACACGTGCACAGCTCACAGGGTGCATATGAAGGTCGGAGGACAACTTCCAGGGATCAGTTCTCTTCTTCTGCCTTGTTTCTGAGTCAAGGACTCTCTTATTTCTTCTGGACTCTCTGTGGACCCAGGCTAGCTGATCTGTCTGTGGACCCAGGCTAGCTGGTCTGTCTGTGGACCCAGGCTAGCTGGTCTGTATGTAGACCCAGGCTAGCTGGGCTGTCTGTGGACCCAGGCTAGCTGATCTGTCTGTGTACCCCAGGCTATCTGGTCTGTCTGTGGACCCAGGCTAGCTGATCTGTCTGTGGACCCAGGCTATCTGGTCTGTCTGTGTACCCAGGCTAGCTGGGCTGTCTGTGGACCCAGGCTAGCTGGGCTGTCTGTGGACCCAGGCTAGCTGGGCTGTCTGTGGACCCAGGCTAGCTGATCTGTCTGTGGACCCAGGCTAGCTGATCTGTCTGTGGACCCAGGCTAGCTGATCTGTCTGTGGACCCAGGCTAGCTGGGCTGTCTGTGGACCCAGGCTAGCTGATCTGTATGTGGACCCAGGCTAGCTGGGCTGTCTGTGGACCCAGGCTAGCTGATCTGTCTGTAGACCCAGGCTAGCTGGTCTGTATGTGGACCCAGGCTAGCTGGTCTGTCTGTGGACCCAGGCTAGCTGATCTGTCTGTGGATCCAGGCTAGCTGGGCTGTCTGTAGACCCAGGCTAGCTGATCTGTCTGTGGACCCAGGCTAGCTGGGCTGTCTGTGGACCCAGGCTAGCTGGTCTGTATGTGGACCCAGGCTAGCTGGGCTGTCTGTGGACCCCAGGCTAGCTGATCTGTCTGTGGACCCAGGCTAGCTGGGCTGTCTGTGGACCCCAGGCTAGCTGGGCTGTCTGTGGACCCAGGCTAGCTGGGCTGTCTGTGGACCCAGGCTAGCTGGTCTGTATGTGGACCCCAGGCTAGCTGATCTGTCTGTGGATCCAGGCTAGCTGGGCTGTCTGTGGACCCAGGCTAGCTGGGCTGTCTGTGGACCCAGGCTAGCTGGTCTGTCTGTGGACCCAGGCTAGCTGGGCTGTCTGTGGACCCAGGCTAGCTGGTCTGTCTGTGGACCCAGGCTAGCTGGGCTGTCTGTGGACCCAGGCTAGCTGGTCTGTATGTGAACCCAGGCTAGCTGGGCTGTCTGTGTACCCAGGCTAGCTGCCCTGTGACTCCGCCCCCCATCTCGTCTTAGGAATATGGGACAAAGAGTCACACCAGCAATGTAATTTCACCTTACAAAATATCTGTTTGGCTGGGTGATGTCTCAGTTAGTAAAGTCTTTGCTGTTCAAACAGAAGACTGAGCTCAGTCTCCAGGATGAATGTAAAAAGCTCAGTGTGGGTCAAACACTTGCTATCCCAGTGCTGGGAAGGCAAAGATTGGTTGGTACCAGATCCCTAGTGCTTGATTTCCAGCCAGCCTAGCTTAATTGGGCAGCATTGGACCAATGAGAGACCCTGTCTCAAAAAGATAAGACGAAACTCAACAACCTGCTCAAGATGCCCTCATTCCTCCACAGACATATACACATACATACATGTGCACACATAACTACACATATAAACATTCAGACCACGGAAACAAATACACACAAAAAAAAATTTTAAATAAGAAAGTGAAGGTACCCTGAATCTTAGCGTAACTGTTTATAACGTAAAAAACACAAAATTGAAGCATGACACATTTATAGATCCACCACAGAGTGGCAGTAGAGGAAAGTCTGGGCTCAGGTTAAAAGTGAAAATCTGTCCGCAAAACAACAGGAGGAAACTTAAATCGCTATTTAGTTTAAATATGGGGTGAGTGTGAAAAATTAGAACAGAAAACATCAGGCTGTGAGCCCAAGCATGTACCAAATTGGGTGCAAGCTCTACTTGGTTATGGGTATAATTACATTATGGATTCAACAGTAGAAGCCCAAGCAGCTAGGGTCGCTTTCCTGCATCGTGAAGAACCTTGCTCAAAGGCGGCCTGAGCTAGCTTCTGCCTTCTATATTGGAAACAAAGAATTTCCTTGTTAATCATGGATCCTACAAGTAGAAAGTATTCTGTTAGAAGCTTCATCCAGCCCCTGGCATCCATATACCCAATGAGTCTGGGATGTTCTGATGGAAGTTACACCCCAAGCTCCCCCATCTCTCTCCAAACCCTGCCACATCTCAGAAAGTTTCCCAAATGATGACCCCTTCCCCAAGAGATGCTCAAGAAAACTCCCATGAGGTATTTACATTGTCCCTAGGAAACAGACCTGTGGTTTTCTAGTCTTCCTTTCCCATCTCCTCTCTGGGGTTGGGCTGGAACATCATCCAGGAGCGTTTTTTTTTTCCATTAAACCTGGGCTTTTTCTAATTTAGTTTGATATGGTCTGATTTGGATCGCTGCGTCAACAGAGAGGCTTATCCGAATACAGAAACTTTTCATCTGGAGGTTCCACCAAGGAGCTGTTTCTCTTGGCCCAGGGCCAAGTGGTGGGGAAACACCCTTCTCCCCAAGACCTGCTCTATGCCAGGCTAAGATCAGCTTCTCACTGGGTAAGTGTCCTTTCCACTTCACTGCCTTAGAGGCCCAGGGCCTCCTGCCAAAGACATGGCTGTGCCAGGTCCCTGACCTGTCACCAGAACAAGGACTCGCCTTGTCCCTTGGGGAACCTTTTACAGAAAAATGTTCTGTTCAAGAAAATATCGCACACCTCCATTTTTTTTTTTTTTTACTCAAAGCCTACCACAGTGGACACATTGCGCTAGGCTTCAGACCCGGCATAGACTTGAGAAATGGTACCTGTGATTCAAAGCCAGATCCCCAAACACACTTGAGTTGCCTTTTACAAGATCTTTTTAAATTGGGGCTCTCTGACACCATATGTCCTGAACGTCTAATTTCTCTGTGCACTAAGGCCTGGCCTCAATATACCCTTGACAATGGAACATGATGGTCACTGGAGGGAAACTTGAATTTTCCATCCTCCATGACCTTGAAAATGTTTGTCAACATGGGGACAAGCGGTGAGAACTACATGATGTTCACATTTCTGGGCATTGTGCTCCCACCGTTCCCTCGGCAGCCAGGCTCACAGCATCCTTCTTCCTGACTAGGGTCACAGTGCCTCTAGATTTCACTTGTTCCATTCAGTGACCGACATCCCTCACATTCCTCACCCCCCCACACACACACACGCTTCCTCCTTCTTACCCACCCTCTCCTCCCCTTCCTCCTACTATCCCCCCTACCCTTCCAAGCCACACACCATGCCCTCACCCCCCTCTACACATTGGCCTAACCCCTCTGGACCCTCCCTGCTCTCTACTCAAACCCTGTCTTACCAAACCCCTGCCCTCCTCTGCCCTGTCAGAGAGGTAGCGGGAACCAATGGGATTATTCGAGTCCACATTCCCTTCTCTCTTCAGGTCCTCTCACAAACACAAAAGCAGTTGGGTTCCTTCTCTGCTAATTCTTCTGTTTATATCAAGAGTTTCGCTATCTGTCCCAGGCCTACAATTTGGCATTATCTCTAAATCATCCAGGCCTCCACTCCCACTCCCAAAGAGCAAAGTCAAATTCAGGCAGCAGCTAGGCAGTACACAGACCAGAGCCATCTAGTGGACAACACAGCCCCTTAGAGGACGCGATGGTGCCAGCTACAGAACCATACTGGGATTATCAACCAGGTCAGAATGGCCAACAGAGGTGGGGCATCATCGTTTCCTTCAGGGTATGGAGATGGTCTCAGAAAAAGTTGTTAATTTTGATAAACTCTGAGAGATTACACAGTTAGCGGATGAAAACCCAGCCATTTTTCTAATTGATTACAAAAGACCATGGTTCAATATACTCAACTTGACCCAGGCTCCCCAGCAGGAGCTGTAGTCCTGGCCAACCATGTCATTTCTCAGTCAACACCAGATATTAGAAAAAAAATTTTTAAAGGCTGAGAATGCCCCCCAAACTCTCATACAAGAATTGGTGAAAATGACCTTAGCCAGATACTTCTCCACCAACACCTCCTGCTGAGTGAGTCTACCAACTCCCCACTCCCCCTCCCCACATGCAGGAAGCAGCCAGACATGAACCAGCATCCATATACCCAAAGAGTCTGTAATGTTCTGATGGAAGCTCCACCCCAAGCCCCCTTCCCTATCTCTGTCCAAACCTTGCCCACATCTCAGAAAACCTGCCAAATGATGACCCCTCCCCCAGAGATGCTCAAGAATGCTCCTATAGAGTATTTAAACTGCCCCCCAGGAAACAGATGTGTGATTTTCCAGTCTTCCTTTCCCACCTCCTCTCTGGGAGCTGGAAAATCATCTGGGAGTGTTTTTGTCCACTAAACCTGTTTTTTTTCTAATCATGTTTGATTTAGTCTGATTTGAATTTCTGCATCAGCAGAAAGGCTTATTGGGGTGCAAAAACTTTTCAGAAATAATGGGCATGGTTCGTCCCACTGGAATGAGATTGTGATATCAGGTGACTTCTACCTTCAGATACACACTATCAGAAGATAGAGAATGCATGCGTTCTTTGTCCTGACAGAAGAGACGCGCATCTGTGAAGCACAGCGGGAGAGGTTCTCAGAAGATCAAAATGTTGTAGAAGGCATGGAAATTAAATGAACTCCCTCTCGTAAGACTTTAAATGCCTATGACTCGAACGATTCTGCACTCTGCTCTGCTTTATAAGATGATGGCCCTTTGTCTCTGCTAGTTGTTATTGGAACATGAGATATCTGGGATCACAGAATTTGAACAATCTAAGAATGTATGACTTGTTTCTGTAACAAGCATGCTGTGTGCAGAGGATCTGACCTAAGACCCCAGGAGCTCCACAAGCCTTTCCTGACCAGGCTCCTAGGACTGTTCTGCTCACAGTCCAAAGCACTCTAAAACTTTCCTGGCTCAAGTCTTTTCACTGCCTTCAATTATTCATGTGAGCTGGAGGCACACATGCCACAGTATCTAGAATCGGGGGTAATTTATGGGAGGAGTTGTTCCCTTCAGACATCAAGTGCACAGGCAAGATCAAATTTGAGTCGTTAGGATCTTACCAGGCCAGAGGTTTTTTTGTTTGTTTGTTTGTTTTTCCTAAGGCAGGGCCTACCTTGTAGCTCAGGTTGACTTCAAACTTGCCTTTTAGTACAAACTAGCTCAAACTCATAATCCTCTCAGTGCAGCCCGCTGAGAGCTATGATTACAGCCTCAGTGTGTATCCTTTACCACTGTGATACACTTCCAACACAAAACAACAAAGTGCCTGGAGGACAACTGGATGGGTTTTTTTGTTTGGTTGGTTTTTGGTTTTTTGAGACAAGGCTTCTCTGTGTAACTTTGGTACCTGTCCTGGAACTAGCTCTTGTAGACAAGGTTGGCCTCAAACTCACAGAGATCTGCTTGCCTCTGCCTCCCAAGTGCTGGAATTAAAGGTGTGTACCACCACCACCCAGTAGTTTTATAATCTGTTCTGAAGTCCACATGAGCCCATGGAGAACCTAGCCTTAGTTCAAATGGACTCTATCCCCTGTTGTGAAATAGAATATTTGTTTAACTATGTAAAGATGTGTTTCTTTTGTTTATGATGCTGCATTTGCTTAACTACATACATAAAAACATGTTGTTGTTTTACCTTGTCTGCCTAAGGCACCTGATTGGTCTAATAAAAAGCTGAACAGTCAATAGATAGGCAGAGAATGAACAGGTGGGGCTGCCAGGCAGAGAGAAGAGAGGTCAGCCATCCAGCCAGGGGTCAACCTACCAGGGGCCAGTAGACAGACATAGAGGAAGCAGGAAAGCAGAATTGACAGTACATAGATGAGGTAAATGAGCCTCCGACAGCATATAGATTAATAGAAATGGGTTCATCTAAGTTTCAAAAAAAGCTAGCTAGAAACAAATCAAAGCTAAGACTGAGCATTCATAATTAAGAAGTCTCTGTGTCATGATTTGGGGGCTGGCAGTCCAAGAAAGACTGCTACAATCCTTTAGCATTCCATAATGGAATGGAAAAATACTGAAATGTTCAAGGCCAAATGGGCATTGGAGAAAGAGAGATGCCCAATCCTTCGGGGACTGTTAGACAGTGAGGGGATGAGGCTCCTTAGCAGTTCCTCTGTGTTTCATTGGAGTAGTCCTAAGCAATTGGACCTACAGAGTAAGGGCTAATGTAGAAGCAAAATGAATAAATACGCTATTAGCTTTCCAACTCTGTTAAAAACAAATCTCTAAAACCTCGGAGGGATTTTATTTAAGGATTCATAGCACAGCCAAGTTACTTCTCTCATTTAGTCACAGGATGAGAAGACAGAAGTGTTTTAAGCTTACACAGTAGTAAGGCCCCTTTTTTTATTTTGTGTATGAAAGCCTGACAGCAAGTCAGCCTTTGTCTGAGGGCTGCCTCTGGGTACCAGGCTCACTTGGAAAAGAACAGAACCCACCACAATGAAAAGAGATTTACCACACTGTGGAACAGACATCAGTCAAAATCATGTGGAAGCCTTTGCTTGGGATAACACTAGGGTGGTCACTTCTTCACTCCCATGAAGTTTCCCATAGGAATGGAGACACAGCTGCCCACAGAGCAGCAAGCATAATAGTGTGTACCTGTTGACGAAGGTGTCTATCCTGCCCATTCCCACCGCTGTTCAGTCCCAAAGAGACACACAGAAGTCTACATTAGTTATAAACTGATTGGCCTATTAACTCAGGCTTCTAATTAACTCTTACATCTTAAATTAACCCAATATTCTTGTCTATGTTAGCCACGTGGCTTGGTACCTTTTATCAGTGAGGCAGTCTCATCTTGCTTCCTCTGGGTCTGGGTGACAACTGCAGACTGAGCCTTTCCTTTTCCCTGAATTCTCCTGTTCTGATCTCCCTGCCTATACTTCCTGCCTGGCTACTGGCCAATGGACATTTATTAAACAAATACAAGTGACAAATCTTTACAGGGTACAAGACCATTGTCCCACAGCACTTCCCTCTTTTTTTTTTCAAAACAAGAACTCTGAATCTAATCTTCCTTGTTTATCTTTTATCCAGATCGCTATCTGTAGTAAGGAGGCTGCCCAGACTCCCGAAATAATCACACAAAAACCATAATATTTAAATCACTATTTGGCCCATTAGCTCTAGCTTCTTATTTTCTAACTCTTACATCTTAATTTAACCCATTTCCATTAATCTGTGCATCACCACAAGGTCATGGGCTACCAGCAAAGTTTCAGCATATCTGTCTCAGGCGGGGCTACATGGCTTCTCTCGCACTCCACCTTCCTTCTCCCAGCATTGAGTTTAGTTTTCCCCCACCTAGCTCTGTTCTTTAGCCAGTTTCTATATTAACCAATGGTATTCACAGCATACATAGGGGAATCCCACATCAATTATTCCTAACAACTTGTAACCAACACTCTAAACAAAGACAAACATCCATAATCCATTTTGTGGGAATATGGCATGGTTTTCTAGGCTACTTCCTGCTGATAATCTTATGGGGACCCAAAGAAAATTTAGGATTATGGTCAAGTCCTGACTGGAATATTCTGTGAGGCTTGATCGTCTCCGCCAGCAATCTTGAGGTTGTTCAGGATGTAGAACTCAGATGAAACTCCAACAGAGGTCCTCTGAAATGTTGGATCACCTTGGCCATCCACTCCAATCAGAAATTTCTTATAGGGGTCTTCCTTGATCAAACCTGATTTTTCTTATCCCAGAATGAATCCACGGCCTCTCATTTCCTATAGAAAAAAGCAAAACCTCCTCTCCAAAGTAACATATCTTTTGAATTAAATTTTGAAGTCAGGGCATTTTCAAAATACATGTTGGATTAATTCAGCAGTATTTTTAATCAAATGTATTTTAACAGCTTCTGCTCCTTCTGCAGCAGTCCTACAATTCAAGGACAACACAATAACATAAAGTATCCAGATTCTCTATGTATTTAATATCTTTACGTGGCTTTATTTAAACTCTATTTCTTTTATTTTTAATTTTTGTTTTTTGGAGATAGGGTTTCTCTGTGTATCTTTGGTTGTCCTAGAACTAGTTCTTGTAAATCAGGCTGTCCTTAAACTCACAAAGATCCGCCTGCCTCTGCCTCCTGTCAGGAGCCAATTTCCTCCTAAAATCATTGCAGGAACCATCACCCTGGGGAGTCTGCAGAGAACCCCACACCCATAATTGTGTTAGGAATCGTTCTATTGACAGAACCTACCCCACACCCAAATTGGCTGTTAATGGAGAGCTATCTGTTAGTGGAACCCACCCCACATTCCAAACTATCTAGAGAACTAGGTGTGTCAACTCATGACTTCCTGGCCTACGTGACCTGACCGAACGTAACCTCCCGGGCCATGTGACCAACGTGAACCATGCGGCAAGAGCCCAGGCCCCTGTGCCCACCCCCCAACTCCTTACCCTATATAAGCTGTACCCCATCTCTAATAAACGGAGGCTTTGACAAGAACCCCGCTTAGCCTCCTTCCTCTTTCTTAGCTCATTTATCTTCCAGATAGTGCCTCTCCGTGACCCTGGAATAACTGAACTGCAGGGTGGGTTACAACCCCTAGACTGAGTAGCCCACCCCAAAGTGGTTTACAGCCTCCAATGTATTGGGATTAAAGGTATGTGCCATCACACCCAACTACTTTTTTCTTTTTTTTAAGGACTTTATCCTTTTTCTTTTCTCTCCTAAGTCTACATATATTTTTAAACACACGGTAAACTGTTTAGAGGGTTTTTTGTCCATCTGAATCTATCTTTACTGTATATCTGTCTTTTTCTCACCATGAGTCTTTAAGTTGCTAAGCAATCTGGCTAGAATTAAAGCTGTGACTTTGACAGCAGGATCCTCCCCATTCCTTAGTTTTCTGAGAGTCTAGCTTCACGGCAGAGTTGCTGGTAAAAGCCATGTTTATTGCCACAGCTCTATGGAGTTTCAAGGTTGGTTGAGATGGAGGAAGGACAGATATGGGAGCAGGGAAGGAGATATCTTAATTGAGGGAGCCATTTTGGGGTTGGCAAGAGGCTTAGCTCTGGAGGGGTTCCCTGGAGTCCATGGGGATAACCCCATCTAGGACCCTGGGCAGCAGAGGATAGGGTGCCTGAACTGGCCTTGTCCCATAGTCAAACTGATGACTATCTTGAATATCACCATAGAACCTTCATCCGGCGACAGATGAAGATGGAGACAGAGACCCACATTGGAGCACTGGACTGAGCTCCCAAGGTCCAGTTGAAGAGCAGAAGGAGGGAGAATATGAGCAAGGAAATCAGGACCATGAGGTGTTGGTCCACCACTAAGATAGTGTGCCTGAACTAATGGGAGCCTCTTCAAAAATCTCAAGATTCAAGCCCCATTTTTCTGGTCATCTCTGTAACAAAACAGCTGTTATAGCCCCTCCTCACAATCTATCCTTGTACCCAGGAGACTAGGCAGATATGGTGAAACACCCTGCTTTCCCACCTCCAGCACACCTCCCTGAGACCCTGACTCTTCTATCCCAGCCCCACTCTTAAGTGGAAGCTCCCAGAACTCCCAGTGGACACACCTAGCAGTATCCCAGAAGAATTCCCTCCCAGGCAACACAAAGCTGCCACACTCTAAGCACCAGAGAGGGCAAGTGAAACCAAGGAATAAAACCCATACCCAACAAAGACAAGATCAGATATCAACACCTAGAATGGGAATCTTTCTGAACCCAGAAGACTAGCCGCCAGTGTAGAACCACAGTCAATTACAGCCAGGACAGTATGTCTCCACTAGAGGCCAACAACCCACCACAGAAGAACCTGAGTATATAACTGAAATGCAAGACAAGACCTTAAAACAGCCTTGATGAATGTGTCAGATGTCCTTGAAAAGGCTATGATTGAATCCTATAAAGAAATCTATGAAAACAGAATCAAACGGGAAGGAAATGAATAAAAACCTGAAAGTAGAAATAGAATCAATAAAGAAAGTCCAAACTGAGGGAAATCTGGAGATGAAAATTTAGAAGCTAAAACAGGAATCTCAGAGTCAAGCCTCACCAATAGAATACAGAAGATGAAAGAGATATTGTAGATACAATAGAAGGAATGGATGTCTTGGTCAAAGAAAATGTCAAATCTAAAACATTCCTGACATAAAACATTCAGGAAATCTGGAACAGATCCCCCCACACACACACACACACACATACTTCATATACTCAAAACATTAAATACAGAACAACAACAACAAAGAATGTTAAAAGTGAAAGAGAAAAAGACAAAGTAAATATAAAGGTAGACCTATTAGAATTATACCCTACTTCTCAGTGGAGACTTTAAACGCCAGAAAGCCCTGGACAGATGTGCTACAGATTGTAAGAGACCACAAATGCCAGCCCAGACTACCAAACCCAGCAAGACTTTTAATAACAATAGATGGGGAAAATAAGATTTTCTATAATTAAACTAAATTTAAGCAGTATCTACCGATCCAGCTCACAGAAAGAAAACTCCAAGCTAAATAGGAAAACACAGGGGAAAAAATTCCAGACCAACAAATCAAAAGGGAAAACACACACACACACACACACAGATTCCAATAGCAACAACAGCAAAGTAACAGAAATCAACAAACACAGTTCACTGCTACCTCTCTACATCAACTGTCTCAATCCCCCAATGAAGAGACATAAACAAACTGAATGGATATGAAAACAGGATCCATCCTTCTACTGCATCAAAGAAAAACAACTTAACATTGAGAACAGACATCACCTCAGGGTAAAATGATGGAAAACGATATCCCAAGCAAATGTACCTACAAAGTCAAGCTATGTATACATTTTAATATCGGACAAAATAAGACTTCAAACCAAAAATAATAAGGTACTACATACACATCAAAGAAACAGCTACCAAAAAGATGGTGCAATTCTTAATGTCTATGCCCCATACACAAAGGCACCCAAGTTAGTAAAAGAAACACCACTACAGCTTAAAGCACATATTGAACCTCAAACATTTACAGTAGAAGACTTTTTAAACCCTACTCTCACCAATAGACAGGTCATCCAGACAAAAACTAAACAGAAAATAATGTGGGATCCAGCCATGATAAGCTAAGTATGGGCAGGTCACCCAGCGGAAGTTTTTTACTTCCAACGATTATCACCTGCCAGAGTAGAACTCAACCATCAATAAATTTAATAAGAGGCCTGAGTCTGAGTAGTTTACCCTGAAGCAATATGTGGTAGCAGGAAAAACCACAAGCTGAGATTACCCAACCACCACCCAAGAACAGACCATTCAAAGGAAATGCCTAACATTCCAACCACTGTAGATAGGATCACCTGCCAGCACACCTCACCAGGACACCCCTAGACAAATGTCAGCAAATCCTGGGTCCTAAACTTCAGAAACCCCTCACCTCCACCTTTACTACTATAAAAACCCAATTCTAACTGAGCTCGGGGCTCTCTGTTTATTCCAATATGTAGGACATGCGGAGAGACCAAGTTTGAAAATTTGATTAAAATAAAAGCTCTTTGCTTTTACATACGGGACTCGGTCTCCTTGTTGGCTTTTGCAGGGACTTCACAGATTTGGGCATAACAGAGCTAACATGTTATAAACAAAAGATACTTGCATTTCATCCAAACACAAAAGAATATACCTTTTTCTCTGCACCTCATGAAACTTTCTCCAAAACAGACCACATGTTTGAACAAAAAGCAAGTCTCAACAGATACAAAAAAATTTAAATAATGCCCTGTGTCCTATTTGATCACCAAGGATTAAGATATTAAGAACAGATATTAAGAACAGAAACAACAGAAAGCTTACAAACTCATGGGAACTGAACAACTTACTACTGAATGAAAAATAGGTCATGACAGAAATTAAAGACCGGCTAGAACTGAATAAAAATATACAACCTACACAAATTTACAGAACACAATAAAGTTGGCCCAAAGAGGCAAGTTCATAGCACTAAGTGCCTATTTTAAAAACTGGAGAGATTTTTTACTAGTGACTTAAAAGCACAACTAAAAGCATTAGAACAAAAGAAATCAAACCCAAAAGAAGTAGACTGTAAGAAATAATCAGACTCAGGGCTGAAATCAATAAAATAGAAACAAACAAATAAAAATATAAAGAATCAGTGAAGCAAAGGGTTGGTTCTTTAAGAAAATCATTAAGATTGACGAATCCTTGTCCAAATTAATTAAAAGGCAAAGAGATAAGATCCAAATTTTAAAAATTAAAATGAAAAGGGAGACATAACAACAGACGCTGAGAAAATCAAATGAATCACAAGGACATACTTTAAAAACCTGTACTCCACCAAACTGGAAAATCAAAAAATAATGATTTTTTCAATATATACAATTTACCAAAGTTAAATCAAGATCAGATGAACAACTTAAACTAACCTATAACTCCTAGCAAAAATGAAAACAATAATTAAAAATCTCCTAATCAAATAAGGCCCAGGGCCAGATGGTTTGAGCACAGCTTTCCACTAGACTTTCAAAGAAGAGTTAATCCGGTACTCCTCAAATAAAATAAAAGGAGAAGGAACATTCCAAAATTCATTTTATGAGGTCACCGTTACCCTGATACGCAAACCACATAAAAGCCCAACCGAGGAGGAAAGGTACAGACCAATTATTAACATAGGTGCAAAAATTCTTAATTAAATACTCGCAAATTGAACCCAAGAACACATCAAAAAGATCATCTACCATGATCAAGTATACTTCATCCCAGATATGTTCAATATAAGAAAATCAGTAAATATATTCCAACAGATGATCAAAGAAAGACAAAATAAACATATGTTCATCTCATTTGATGCAGAAAAGGCCTTTGACAAAATCCAACATTCCTTCATGATAAAAATCCTAAAGAGATTAGGGATACAAGGGACATACCTTAACACAATAATGACAACTTACAGCTAGCCCATAATCAACATTAACTAAAACGGAGAGAAACTCAAAGCAATTTCACTAAAATTAGGACTAAGACAAGGTTGTTCACTGTCTCAATACTTACTCAACATAGTACTCGAAGTCTCAGAGCAATATGACAACTGAAGAAGATGAAGGGGCCATATATAGGAAGGGAAGAAAAGTATCATGATTTGCAGATATGTTAGCATATATAAGTGACCCTGAAAATTCCTCCAGTTAATTCTAACAGCTGATACTTCAACAAAGTGCTGAATACAAAATACTCAAAAAAAATAATCAGTAGCCCTCCTATATACAAGTGACAGACAGACAGAAACAAATAGGGAGAACACCTCTCACAATAACCTTAAATGACATCAAGTATCTTGAGTATCTCTAACCAAGCACGTGTACCAGAAGACAGAAAGATCTTACATGCTCATAGAAAGGAAGGATTAATACAGTAAAAATGGCCAGCCTATCAAAAGCAATCTATAGGTTCACTGCAATCCCCATCAAAACTTCAATACAATTGTTCACAGATTGAAAACACAATTTTCAGCTTCATAAGGAAAAATCCCAGGATAGCTAAAGCAGCCCTGAATAATAAAGGAACCGCAGGAGGCATCACCATCACAGACATCAATGTGAAGTGCAGAGCTGAATAAAAACCACAGGGCACTGGCACAAAATCAGACTCATTGACCAATGGAATCAAACTGAAGGCCCAGACTTATATCCTCACACCTATGATACTGATTTTTAATAAACAAGAAAGAAATATACACTAGAAAAAAATTATTCAACAAATGGTGCTGGTCAAACTAGAAGTCTGCTTAGAGAAGAACCCAAATATATCCTTATTTATCACCCGGAACAAAACTTGACTCCAAACAAATCAAAGACCTCAATATAAACCAGATACACTACACCGCATAGAAGAGAAAAGTGGAGAATAGCTTCGAACTCATTGTCACAGGAAAAGACTTTCAGAACAGAACACATCTAGCACAGGAACTAAGATCAACAATTAATTAATAAATGGAACAATTAATAAATGGAACCTCATGAAACTGAAAAGCTTCTGCATGACAAAGGACACCATCATTAGGACAAAGTGTCAGCCTACAGAATGGGGTAAGATTTTTACCAACTACACATCTGATAAAGGGCTAATATTCAAAATATATATAAAAAATTCAAAAACTGGATATCAATAAAATAACCCAATTAAAAAATGTATAGATCTAAACAGAGAATTCTCAACAGAGGAATCTCAAATGGTTAAGAAACACATAAAGAAATGTCTAAATAACCTTAGTCATCAGGGAAATGTAAACCAAAACTACTCTGAGATCTTAATATCACTATGGAAAACGGCGTGGTGGTTCCTCAGGAAGATGGGAATTAATCTACCACTAGATCCAGTTATACCATTCTTAGTCATATACCCAAAAGTCGCTTCATCCACAGAGGCACTTGATCAACTGTTCACTGCTGCTCTATTAATAACAGCCATAAACTGGAAACAACCTAGATGACCCTCAACATTTGAACATGGAAAAGTCAAGCTGGTGCCTACATAGAGCCTTCATCCCTAAATTCTAGCATCTTTGCTACCAGAAGTTACTCTGCACACTACCAAAAGAGTGAACACCAATGCAGCCACAAACCCTTTGATCTACAACGCTGTTCTGTCTGGAACATATGCCAGTGCAATGGTGGCACAAACCTTGTGGGAGTAACCAACCACATCTGGTTTCACTTAAGGCCTACCCCACAATGTGGAACCCACACGTGTCAATGCTTTGGTGACCAAAAACCTGGGACTAGATATCCCAGAGAGCTAGGGCAAAGCCAAATACTACTATTATTCTAAAAGAACATAGCAATACAACTCCTAATGTCATTCTCATAGATCAGTATCTTGCTCAGCCATCATTAGGGAAGCTTCCTCCTGAAGTAGATGGGAAGAAACAAAGAGACTCAAGTCAGATGATATGCAGGGAGAGAGAAAGACCTTGGAACACTCAGCCCTAAAGAGAATGTCTCCCTCAAATCCCTCCCCTCAGGGCTGAGTCAACCCTGTGGATAAAGAGGAAAGAGTATAAGAGCCAGAGGGAATGGAAGACACCAAGGAAACAAGACTTTCTAAACACTACAGGACTAACGCACATATGAACTCACAGAGATGGAAGCCACAGGCACAAGGTTTGCACAGGTCTTCGCCAGATAGGGTCATAGAAGTAAAAGCAGAAGTGAGTGTTCTCATCAGACGTGATCCAGAGTTGTGGGGGAAGAAGCATACGCTGAGGGAGAAGTTCTTCACAAGTGCCTGGAACCTTCCCATCCAAAACATTCCCAATTTACTCTACTGTACTGTCCCACCCTACATCATCTAGACCCTACCTTCTCAAACTGCATCACCAACCAATGTAGAGGCCACATAAAGAAATTAAAGGTAGCAAGACAAAGGTGGCAATAGAAGGTTTCTGGATGTGCAACAAAAATTATTTTAAAATCAAATTTGCAATGAATTTGGGGTGTTTCTGGCTATCACTGACTTTTGCTGCACTTGCAGCCTTGGTTCTGAACATGTGCCCTGAGCACATTGTAATGAATGCATGTGGAATCTCAGCACACAGCACAAACCAACACTCAGACTCAAGACCAGTATTCACTATAAACTGCAGCTTTCACCGCCTACGCCATGTTTCTGCACTTGCAGACATGCAACAGTTCAATTAAAAAGCAAAGACTTCTTATATTTTTCTATTATCATTCCTCAGCAAGTAAGGATTTAGTCAACACTTGTTTGATTTTATTGTATTAGAATGCTTGATTTTTAAAACTGCTGTTAGAGATGCTGGCTTGATTTTATACAAGGTCATTGGATGAATTTTGGAATGGGATTGGACATAATTTCCAACAGTTTTGGGAATGCCTCCAAACACACTGCTGCCATTTTGTACTGTGTGTTTATGCCCAGCAGCATTCTTGAGTTCCATGATTGTGAAACAAGATACTAATCAGCTCTGAGAATGGTTTAAGATGCTCTACAGATATTCGGTCAAGATTTGATTCTCTTTGTAAGGATAAAGAGCACACCATCTCATTAGTACTCAAAGTTGCTTCTCTTTAATAAATTACAAAGTGGTGAGTATGCTGAATAAGTGTTTCAAAATAAAACTCTCTAGAATTTATTATCAGTACACATTTAATTTGAATACAGATCATGTAAAAAGTTTTCTAACTAAATTGGGTCATGAGTACAATAAATTTAAGAATTGCTGGTCTAGATCAGGAATCTACACCCTGGGCAACTGTATATCAAGGTCCGTACTTACATAGCCCTAAAGTACTTTTCCTACTTTTTCTCAGAGAACCAACTATGCTATAATTATATATATGTTTGCTTCCATTTTGGTTTTGGAGGGGGGTTGTGGTTTGTATTGGTTTGGTTTGGGTTTTTTGTTTTGGTTTGGTTTGTCTTGTCTTGTTTTGAGTCAAGGTCTCACTCTCTAACCTAGGCTGGCCTAGAACTCAGTATATAATGATTCTGTGGAATAGTCCTTTTATACACTGTAAAGATTTGTCACTTGAATTGGTTTAATAAAATGCTGACTGGCTGGTAGCTAGGCACGAAGTATAGGTGGCACAACCAAACTAAGGATGCTGAGATGAAGAGGGGTGGAGTCAAAGGAGATGCCAGCAGACACAGGGGAAGCAGGACATGAAAAACTGAGGTAACAAGCCATGAGTCATGTGGCAGAGGGTAGATAAGGAATATGGGCTAATTTAAAATGTAAGAGTCAGCTAGTAACAAGTCTGAGCTATCAGCCAAGCATTTACAATTAATATTAAGTTTCTCAGTGGTTATTTGGGAGGAGCTGCCAGCACAGGAAAACTCCACCTATACAATGATTCAAACAAAAACTAAAATATAAAAATACTAATAGTTAAGTTTAAATAGAGATTGGGGATTTTTTTTTCATGTATCTAACCAGTTAAAGAAAAATTCCACATTGCTTTCGCATCAAGGGTGTTCAGGAAGAGATGCCTGAATTTGAACCCAAAAAAAGCACAAATAAAGCTTGGGTATGGCAGAATGTCTTGCGGGCTTGGCACCAGAGGGATAGCAAACAACACTACCACCTCCCATCCCCCTCACCCCCTACTAGCCATAAACCCCCAATGGGCCATACCTGGCCTAGCTCCAGAGTTAGCACCCAGCCCTAGTCCATCCTTTGTGCTACAGGTACCTTTTGTCACCCTATGCAAATCTTGTCCCATGGATATAAGGCCTACATAAAACTTGGTTAAGGGAAACCCAGAAAACCATGGTACTTCATGAATCAGGTATTTGCACTTGACAAAGTATTTTTGGAAGCTTCATTCAGGTTGTTTTGAGCATATGAAAATCTACTAACTAACGTGTAAATATATAGGAAAAAGTAAGAATGCTGAAGTTGGCTAAGGGAAAGTGCTTCAGTCCACCAGGCTGAGGAACCTTGTGACTGCTAAGGTTAAGTTCATTCTCAATGTGTCTCTGAGTCTTCATTTCATGGACCCGTGTGAACCCACACACCCAGGCCCACTTGGGGTTTGTAGGGCTGGAGTATAAATGAATCCAATGGGAGTATCTGAATTACCACTAGGAAGAGGAGTAGGTCTGAGTGGTGGCTTTAGGTGCAAGGGGAAAAAAGACTAGGATGTTGTACACTTGGGCTATTGTACACTTGTCCTCAAAGTTGAATGGCCCAATACATACTTACCCACTATCAGAGCAAATGGTCAGAGCACAGCTGTTGTTCTGGCTATGAAACTCTCCGCAGAACCCCTTAAGTGTCCTGAGGGGTACAATGGAAGAAGAGCAGTCTGAGTTCTGAGGAGCTGTGCTGTCTTTGTTAGCCCAGAGCCTTTGAGGTCGGCAGTTACAGACTTTCCACCAACCCCACTCCAGCTCAGCAAACAGGCCTCAGGCTTTCCCCTGGAAAAGATGGGTGAAAACATGCTATAAACAAAACATACCTTAGTGACACAGGGACTTGAAGAGAACATATCTGATGAATGTACCACGGATCTAGATATTGTAAACTGTGAGGCTAACTCAAGAATTTATAGTAAGGACAGATCTAGATGCTGTAGCTAACTCAAGAATTTATAGTAAGGACAGATCTAGATGCTGTAGCTAACTCAAGAATTTATAGTAAGGACAGATCTAGATGCTGTAGCTAACTCAAGAATTTATAGTAAGGACAGATCTAGATGTTGTAGCTAACTCAAGAATTTATAGTAAGGACAGATCTAGATGCTGTAGCTAACTCAAGAATTTATAGTAAGGACAGATCTAGATGCTGTAAGCTGTGAGGCTAACTAACTCAGGAGTCTGTAAAAGGATGGGTCATGAGAACCCATCTCTGAAGTAGTACATTCTTTGAATGTGCTAAGAAATAGTGGATCCCTTAATATGAACCTCCCCATATACCAACCTAAACATTGTAAGCAAAGAAAACAGGTCCTAATGGTATCTGTCTAAGAATAGCAATGCTAAAGAAGGAATTTCATGTAACATTTGTCAAACACCTTCCATTCACGCAGAGTAAAAGGTCACAGTACTTAAAATCTGGCAGGAAGTCTTCAAGACTCCAGATGTACAAGGTCAAGAACTTCGAGTTAAAATACATACATGATACTCACAGAAATACCATCACCCCCTTCCACTCTTCTCCCCAGCCTTGCTCTGCATGAGTCCAAGCCTTGTGTCACGGCTCTTTAATCTGTGAAGAACAAGGATGGATGAGCTACCCTCAAACACAAAGGCCACTGTTTACAAATTCGAATAACAATTGATAGCCATGGACAGTATTTCCATTTACATCACATCTGTCTTATTACTAAAGCAAGTGATCTCCCCGTGGAAGACTGAAGTGAGCATCTGTGTAAGGAACTGTCAAGAAGGACCATCAGCCAAGAGTCACTTACAGGGAAAACCTAGTACCTGAGAGATGCAAACCTTTTAGTTGAAGACAGAGGAGTCCCAAGACTTCACATGTGAAACTTCTCAAGAATCAATAAGAATAGATCCATAGAAATATTTCTCTGTCAGGGGTGATACTTCTTTCTGAAGACATTAACAAGATGGGAAAGGGAGAGGTCAAGGTTGAGGAGGTACCAATATAAACAGTTCTGTGACTCTTCAGAACCAGTTCTGTGCAGTAGCAATACAATACCAGAGATTCCTATCTGTGCTCACCAGCTGGAACCCCTTGAATTAGATTAGAGCAGACCTAGGTCATAGAGTCCACTGACATTCAGAGAAGCTTATCCTTATTTGTGTGTGCATAAACTATATAGACTGCCTACATAAATCTTGGCTACTTTTTTAATGCCCAAGAACTTGAAGTCATTTCTATTGTCCCTTGTGGGAATTTGAAATACAAAACATTCTGATAAAACCATTTGCCACTATCAAGGAATATCCTCTAGAAAGCCACAGGCACCTCTCTAAAATAACCTATTGGATATTTGTTGCAGGCATGCCTTTCCAAAGATACCACAAAATCACAGCAAGTAACCTTGAAAAGAGTCTGGATGTCTGTTATTTGCCTCGGGAGCTAAGTATATGATGTGCCACTGTAAGGGAACAGATGGGACCCCTTGTCTCTCTTGAAAAAAGAAGAAATTGCGCCAGAGGAACTTTGCTATGAAATAAGCCTTGAAATCTGCCCTAAGATTGACAAGTCCTTCTAACTTACTCTGGGATTCTCTGTCAAGATCCAATATATATACATATATAGAGGTATAGAGATCTTCCTTATCCCATGAGTTTAATCTCTGATGGATCCTCTCAATTCCTCATCTTAAATCTAATCCAAGATTTGCCTAAATTTTCATTGTTATAAAATGATTATGATAATGTTCCCTTTATAATACATACGGATGACAATATCCCCTTCATAATGCATAGAGTTTTGATGAAGGTTCATTAATTCTGTTCTTGTAACATGAAAGAAGATATAGACAGAAGTGAGAGGCCATGCTTGCATTCCAGTGAATGTTTATTGACCAAAACAGTGGAGCATGATTGACTTACGGGCCCTGCTTTGCTAACCACTGATTTTAATTATTCTTACTTCTAAACTTAGACCTGTCTGGACAACAATAGGTCTAGTGTTTGCACACATATGTGTATGGAAGAAGATTGATAGAGTTCTTAACTCCCGGACTATCAACTACTCTGACACTCCCTGATGTTATTAAATCTATGATGGGTATTAGTTTGAGCTGTTTGTGGATTGACTATGCTTTTTGTAATAGCATACACATGCAACTATGAAATTACAATATCATTAAAGATAAATATTTTGAGTAATGTGGCAGAACACAAGATTAACTCAAAAAAATCAGTAGTCCTCCTATATATAAATTTTATATATTCCTCGGCATGCATATATATATACAGAGAAAGAAACCAGAGAAACAGCACCCTTTACAAGAGGCACAAATATAAAATATTTTAGGGTAACCCTAACCAAACAAGTAAGTGAAAGACCTGTATGACAAGAACTTTAAATCTCCAAAGAAAGATATTGAAGAAGATATCAGAAAATGGAAAGATCTTCCATGCTCTTAGATAGTTAGGAGCAACATACTAAAAATGGCAATCTTACCAAAAGCAATCTACAGATTCAATGTAATCCCCATCAAAATCCCAACACAATTCTTCACAGACCTTGAATGAATAATACTCAACTTCAGATAGAAAAATAAAACACCCAGGATAGCTAAAACAATTCTGTACAATAAAGGAACTTCTGGAGGCATCGCCATCCCTGACTTCAAACTCTACTATAGAGCTGCAGTAATAAAAACAGCTTGGTATTGGCATAAAAACAGACAGGAATCAAATCAAGACCCTGATATTGATCCACACACCTATGAACACCTGATCTTTGACTAAGAAGCCAAAATGGTACAATGGAAAAAAGAAAGCATCTTTAACAAATGGTGCTGGGATAATGTTGATTGCCTTGGCGGGTTACTTAGTCTAGGGGTTTGTAACCCGCCTGGCAGTTCAGTTATTCCAGGGTCCCGGAGAGGCACTATCTGGAAGATAATGGGCTAAGAGAGAAGAATGAGGCTAAGCGGGGGTTCCTGTCAAAGCCTCAGTTTATTAGAGATGGGGTACAGCTTATATAGGGTAAGGAGTTTGGCTTGGGATGGGGGCGGGGGCATGGAATCTTGCCACGTGGTCCATGGTGGTCACATGGTCCAGGAGGTTACCTTCGGTCAGGTCACGTAGGCCAGGAAGTCACGAGTTGACACACCTAGTTCTCTAGATAGTTTGGAATATGGGGTGGGTTCCACTAACAGATAGCTCTCCATTAACAGCCAATTTGGGTGTGGGGTAGGCTCTGTCAATAGAACGATTCCTAACACAATTATGGGTGTGGGTTCTCTGCAGACTCCCCAGGGTGATGGTTCCTGTAATGATTTTAGGAGGACACGGCTCCTGACAGGATAACTGGTGCCAACATGTAGAACAATCAGAATAGATCCGTATCTATTGCCATGCACAAAACTCAAATCCAAGTGGTCAAGGACCCCAACATAAATCAAGTTACACTGAACCTAACAGAAGAGAAAGTGGGAAGTAGCCTTGAACACATTGGCACAGCAAAAACAATTCAAAGAGAGGGAAGAGATAATATGTGCGCAAAGGAGGTCAAGATCATGATGGAAAATATAGAGAGACAGGTGAACCAAGCTCGTGGAAACTCATGAACTCTAGACCAACAGCTGTGGAGCCTCCATGGGACCGAACTAGGTCCTCCATATGTAGGAGACAGTGGTGTATCTTGGTCTATCTGAAGGGCCCCTGGTGCATGAGCTAGCTTGTTGGAGCCCATTCCCTATGGTGGGATGCCATGCTCAGCCTTAATGCAGGGGAGAGGGGTTTGGTCCTACCCCAACCTAATGTGCTAGACATAGAGAGCCCTTATCTGTTGGGAGGAGTAGATGGGGGGTGGGCTGGGGTAAGGTGAAAGAGAGTGGGAGGAGGGGTGGGATGGAGAACTGGTTGTAATGTAAAATGAAATTTTAAAAAATTGTTTTTCGAAGTTTTCTTTAAAAGTTATATAACCTTAACTAAAGTTTTTATTATGTCATTTATTGCCATTTCAGAAGCCTAGCCTCACTGAATAAAAATGCTTTAGCATTTGTGGAAAATTAAATGCCTGAAGTCCCTTCACAGCTGTTCAATGCATTACATTTCTTAGTGCCACATAACAAAAATGTATTTCTTAAGCCCAGCATTTACTGAAAACAATATTACTACACTAAAATAGAAGTAGCCTTTTACAAAATTTTTTGATGTTATCAGTTTTTCTCATTTCTGCGTCTGCAAACTTTCTGAGGTGTATTATTTTAATTTGAAGCACAGGTTCCATGAATCTGTCACGTTATTCCTCAGATAGTGAGCCACTGTGAACACCAACGGCAAGCCTGGTTCAAGCTGATTCCAATCAACTGTTACATCACTGTATGCCTTTCTAAATCCTTCCTTTAGAACATCTTTCAAAAGTTGTTTCAGAAGTGACATAAGGATCAATTTGTTCTTTACACAGAACACTTGATGCAAGATAACAGTGTGTAATGGGACGCAGATTAGGGCAGAACCAGACATATGTGAGCAGCATTACCCTCCTCACCAGTATTTCAGTGAAAAGACCAAGAAGACAAGGCCTATCCTTGAATTCCTTCATCACACTAACATCATAGAACTGAGGTCCATGCATGGTAAGTCATAGTGTCAGATGCCTAGCCCACATTAAATATCATCTCTGATCAGATATTCATAACTGTGTGTCTGGATGTGATATATAAAACTGAGATAGACAAACTGTTTCCCTGACTACTCCTTCAGCAAGGTTGTATTACATATCCCAGCTTATGTGCGAATACTGGGTAAACACCAACAAAATAGATTTTGTGATAATTAATGACAAGTGCTATTCTTGGCATGTGCGTGTTTTATAAGGAAGCTCTTAGACTGTGGCACCGCATGAAAAGGAGAGTTTGCCCTTTGCTGTCTTTCCTGCTCTTCATCACTAACTGATTCCTGGCCTAGAATGTTTCCTGCATTACCTTCCGTTTCCATAGAAACCACGGAGGAAACAGGATTTCTCCCAAGCACATCTAGACCAATGACTCATCATGCTCACCATGCACTTCACAGTGTACGTCACTTGGCTTAAAAAGGGCTAAGATCCAGATGTGGCTGCTCATAACTATAACCTAGCACTCAAGAGGTTGAAGCAGGATTGCCCAAGTTCCGGGCCAGCCTGAGCTATATGGTGACTCCCAAGATAGTATGGGCCATATAGTGAGTTCTAGGAATGGCTGAGTTATCAAGTAAAGCTTTAAAAAGAAGACATGAAAAATTGTAATTAGGGCTGGGTGGTAGCGGCAGATGCCTTTAATCCCAACACTTGAGAGGCAGAGGCAGGTGCATCTCTGTGAGTTCAAGGCCAGCCTGGTCTAGAGAACCAGTTACAGGACAGCTAGGGCTTGTTACACAGAGAAACCCTGTTTCAAAATAACTAATTTAAAAGTGTTTTAGAATGCAACTGATCAGGATATATGTACAGTAAATATATTGCAAATAAAAACAAAATTATTATTCATGATAAAATATGAAAGGTTTTATTTTAGCAGCAAGTTCTTATCACTTTTAAAATATTGTGGTATCACTTGGTAAAATTTTTAACCCGTGTTGTTAATGTATTAATTCTCATACATTGCTCCTTATAACTTTCTTAGTAGAAATTACCTATAAATTATGTAAGTAAGCATACAGATAGAGAAGTATCTCTTCAGTTTTCCTAACAAATTACTATGGTTTACATGCTCAAAGAGAAAGCAAGTTCCTTAAAAAAATACTGTGAATCAGCTACAGTACTGAAAACAGCCTGGTATTGACATAAAAACAGACAGGAGGACCAATGGAACCAAATAGAAGAGTCGGATATCAATCCACACATCTTCGAACAACTGATCTTTGAGAAAAAAACAAAAAATATCAAATGGAAAAAAGAAAGCATATTTAGCAAATGGTGCTAGCATAACTGGATATCAACATGTAGAAGAATGAAAATAGACCCATATCTATCACCATGCACAAAACTCAAGTCCAAATGATCAAAGACCTCAACATAAAGCCAGCCACACGGAACCTTATGGAAGAGTGTAACACCCGATTCTGTATTACCCTCTCAGTACAGTCGTATCAGAGTCGGGCAAGGGCCTGGAGATTGAAAGAACACACAAGAGACCTGGGTCATTCAAAAGGAGGTCAGACAAAAGCCTTTATCTGCTACACAAAGAATTCCCCCCAGTCAGGTGGGAAATTGCCACACCCAAGATGGAGTAAACAATGCCCTACAGCTAATCACCAGGTGGGGCAGAGGGAGCACAGGTTCAAACATAAATGCTGGCTGACCAGAGACTGTCCTCAAGATGAACCCCAGGAGCAGGGGTAAACCCAGGCCCTACAGAAGAGAAAGTGGGAAGTACACTTGAATGCATTGGCACAGGGAACCACTTCCTAAATATAACCCCATATTATACAATTATACAGACACTGAGAGAAACAATTAATAAATGGGACCTCCTGAAACTGAAAAGCTTCTGTAAAGCAAAGGACATGGTCAACAAGACAAAACGACAGCCTACAGAATAGGAAAAGATCTTCACTAACCCCACATCAGACATCTGATCTCCAAAATATACAAACAACTCAAGAAATTGGACACCAAAAAATCACATAATCCAATAAAAAAAATGGAGTACAGACATGAACAGAGAATTCTCAACAGAGAAATCTAAAATGGCTGAAAAACACTTAAGGAAATGTTCAACATCCTTAGTCATCAGAGAAATGCAAATCAAAACAACTCTGAGATTCCATCTTACACCTGTAAGAATGGCCAAGATCAAAAACACTGACGACAACTTATGCTGGAGAGGTTGTGGGGAAAAGGGAACACTTCTGCATTGCTGGTGGGAATGCAAGCTGGTACAACCCCTTTGGATGTCAGTGTGGTAGTGATTTCTCAGAAAATTAGGAAACAATCTTCTTCAAGACCCAGTAATACCACTTTTGGGTATATATCCAAAGGATGCTCAATCATGCCACAAGGACATGTGCTCAACTATGTTCATAGCAGCTTTGTTTGTCATAGCCAGTCTTATTCTTAAAAAATATCCCTGGGGTCCCCCTGCCCCGCAGCGAACTCCGGCGGGTCCCAGCAGTGCCGGGCGCAGGTGCACCCCGAGCAAGCGGCTACAGTCGGCGGCGGTGGCGGCGGGTCAGACATATAAACACAGGAAATAGCCATATAAGAATTTATTAACAAGGAGAGAAAGAAATAAAGGGAAAGAGAGAGAGAGAGAGAGAGAGAGAGAGAGAGAGAGAGAGAAAGAAAAGGAGAGAGAGAGAGGAGGAGAGAGGCAAAGCCCCGTGTGAGAGGAAAAGCAGGAAGAGAGTGATGGCGGGGTGGAGGTCAGGAGTTAAAAGGAGTGGGCGTGGCTAGGACAGGGACCAAAAGAACAACATTCCCACATCTTGCTTTTAATAAAAAGCAAATTAGACAGTCCAGTTTGAAGGAATTGGGGCGGCGAATTCTCAAGACTGCTTCCAGCTGATTGTGGGCGTCGTCTTTGGGGGGGGCGCGAGAGAAGAATGGGTGCTGGGAACATCCTGGCATAGCTGGTCTCTTTGCTTTTGACCGATGTCTGTGGCATGGAAATGTCTGGTATCTCTTACCCTGTTTAAGGTATTGGCAGAACAAAGAACAAAGTTAAATTAAGGGAAAAAAATTTTTAGGACCAGGGGATTGAGGGGGTATCTGACCTGTTTAAGATGGATTCTTTAATTCGGCTCCCTAGAACTCACGAGAACTCCTTGGATTTGTGAAAACAGAAGTTTTAGACACATAATGACTGTAGCATAAGAGATAAATTTGGTTTGAAATTTGTTTGGTGAGGTCACCTTGCAAAACCTCTCAGCTGTCAAACTGTCAGAGATCTTTGAGAAGGTTAAGATTTTACTTGAGTTACTGATTAAAAAATAACAGAGAACTTACTTGGTTGGCACCCAGAGCTACTCTTTTTGGGTCCTCCATGGTCGCTGAAGTTTGCACTTGAACTTTGCTGTTTAGCGCAGGGCCTGCCAGGCTCCAGAATATCCTGTGGGCTAAGAAATCTGTAGGAAGACAGGCCTACCTTGACCTGAGCAGCTAGGCTGTCGATTCCAGTGATTCCGTCCACATCTAGAGGTCTTTACTTCAGATGAAAGGCAGGTTTTCCCAATGGTCAGTGCTCTGCAGTCGAAGCGAAATGCAGAAGGACGTTGTTCTGCGCATGTCTGTCTTCTGTCTTCTTTGGAGGGAGCAGAGAGCTGCTGCTAGGAGCCAACCTGTCTCTTTTTTATTGTTGTGAAAAGTTTTTAAAAATTAAATGCTTAAATATCATATTCCCCAGATCTCTGAGCAGTTGAGGGCTGTTTATCAGGTATAACTATAGTATAGAATTCGTTTGGAAAGTTGGGTCTGAGCTTGACCACATTGGCTCTCAACAGGTAAGATTTACATTTGTAAAAAGGCAGATAGAGGGAAAAAACTGCTTGTAATAAGGTTAGTGGCAGAACTGACAATGGTAGAGAACAGCTTAAGAGACTTAAAGGTACATAGCAGTTCAAAAAATATGTATTATTATGTATAGAAAGAGTGAACAGGAATTGGGCAAGTGGACAACTCTGATGGGCCCTATCAGAGACATGCCATTGCTCAAAACACATGTAACAGAGTTAACAGGAGGATTTTAGTGAAAACCGGGTGAGAAGGCAGGGTAAAACTGGGAGTAAAACTGGGAGAGTGTGGTCACGTGGTCTGGCCCTCAGCCAAGAGGGCAGAAAAAGTCACCTGACCCATCTGGCCTTCAGCCAAGATGGCGACCGCCACGTGTAGTCTGCTCTGTTAGAGAGCCCGCCATGCCACAATAAAAGCCGCACAAGGAAGGGGCAAAAGGCTGGAACCGAAAAACAGCTGTGTAAGTGTAAGGCATTAAAGCATGAGGCCGGAGTGATAGGTCTGGATAGCTTGGCTCCCATGGTGAAGGCTGTGCAAATACCTGTGGCACCTCAAGCCTACAACGAGAATGGCTCCCCGTTAAGGCGAGATGCAGATGGCACGAACCTCCGGGCCCTATGAAAAGGCGTCCGATTGCATGGGGGGGGGGCTATAACCTAGCTGAATCGACTCGCAGGCAAGAGGGATCCAGCCTAGGTCAGGCCGCACCGTAGCGGCGTGCTGCACCGTAGCAGCAGTTACACCGAAAAGAAGGAAGAAAAAGAATGAAAAAAAGAAAAAGAGAAAGACTGGAGGCCCTGGGCCTCCAGGAACGGGTGAGCTGAGGGGCTGCCTGAGGCCAGCCGTCTCAGGCACAGGCTTAGCACAGGAGAAAAGCCGGATTGAATGCCAGCGAAGGGAACAACCGAGGCCCTGAAAGCCCGCGGTTGGAGGTCCTCCCATCCCTAAAAACCGTGAAGGGTTGCTGGGAGCTCAACGGTCAATCCCTTGGGTTAAAAGAGATGGTTAAGCTGGCTGAGATGGGGACACTCACGATTAGTTGATTTGTTGTTTGGAGTAGTTGCATCCAGGCAGATGGAACACGTGGTAGTACTCAGATCCTGATTCTGCCCTAGAGGGAGCTGAGTCCCGGATGGCGCCGAAAGCCGGAACTCCAGCCCCAAGTGAAAATCCGGGGCGGACGAATCATCCGAGTCACGGGGCACCAATCTTATTATAGCCATATAAGAATTTATTAACAAGGAGAGAAAGAAATAAAGGGAAAGAGAGAGAGAAAGAGAGAGAGAGAGAGAGAGGAGGAGAGAGGCAAAGCCCCGTGTGAGAGGAAAAGCAGGAAGAGAGCGATGGCGGGCGGAGGTCAGGAGTTAAAAAGAGTGGGCGTGGCTAGGGCAGGGACCAAAAGAACAACAGCCAGAATCTGGAAACAACCTAAATGCCCCTCGACTGGAGAATGGATAAGGAAAATGTGGTATATTTACACAATGGAGTACTACACAGCAGAAAAAAATAACGGCAGCTTGAATTTTGCAGGGAAATGGATGAAGCTAGAAAACATTATTTTGAGTGAGGTAACCCAGACACAGAAAGACAATTATCACATGTACTCACTCACTCATAGGTGATTTTTAAACATAAAGCAAAGAAAACCAACCTAGCCACAAACCCAGAGAATTTAGACCACAATGTGGACACTAAGAGAGACTTACATAGATCTAATCTACATAGGAAGTAGAAAGTAGAAAAAGACAAGATCTCTTGAGTAAATTGGGAGCATGGGGACCTTGGGGGAGGGCTGACGTGGGGAGGGAAGAGGCAGAGGGGAGCAGAGAAAAATGTAGAGCTCAACAAATATCAATAAGAAAAAAGAACAGATGGCAGCAGACTGTCGGCTAGCATCCACAAAACCCTAGGTCCCATCTCTGCCACTGTATAGAGCACACATGGCAACGTATGCCAGCAAGCTCAGCACTCTGGAGTTACAAACGGAAGGACCCAAAGTTCAGTCATTCTCAGACACAAAGTAGGCCGACTTTGTTCCTCAAAGATCTGAGAAAACACTTGGTAACTCAGAAATGATTTAATTAATAAAAAATTTTCTAATACCTGTTTATAAAAAAAATACTGGGGGCTGGAGAGATGGCTCAGAGGTTAAGAGCATTGCCTGCTCTTCCAAATGTCCTGAGTTCAATTCCCAGCAACCACATGGTGGCTCACAACCATCTCTAATGGGGTCTGGTGCCCTCTTCTGGCCTGCAGGCATACACACAAGACAGAATATTGTATACATAATAAATAAATAAATAAATTTACTGTGAATCTTGCAAACAATCACAAAATGTTAACTAGTCAATAAAAAACATACCTTCATGCGCTGTGATTGCTTTTCTAAGTGCTGCAAAACTGAACTTTACTAACTAAACTCATGGCACTAAGATGACATCTATATTCAATTCAATTTTGGCTAATATGTTAAACTCTAAGTAAGAAAGAAACTATGTACAAAAAAGTTTTAACACATTTTCAAAAATAACTATAGAAATTGTGCTACAGTTTAAAATAAGACTACTTAAAATAGGGGTTGTAAGTTCTTCTAGTCTTCACTGAGGCAGATTTAATATTGACAGCAGAATTGTTTTCGGTCCATGTACCCTACCGAATTCCAATTGCACGCAGCTTTCCAGGAAGGCGATGGATGCCATTTAGGTTCGTGAGACCTCACTGGTTGAAGCACCAGCCAGTGTTGTTATGGAGGTGACTGCAGCTCTTCACAAGCAGGGCGGCACCCATCATTATCAACATTTGAGTGCTGAAAGGCATTGTATTCTGGTTATCATCTTCCCTGAAGCTCCAAAATGCATCACCTGCATAAAATAGACTATTTTCAAAAAAAGATGAATTCAGAGAATTTTTATTTCAATCATTACCATCCAATTATACAGAAATACTGAATCTAGAAACAGAATCAATTGTTTTTTCCACTATTTGTCCTGTGAAAATCTCTCTCACACAATGTGCCAAACCTTGCGAAGCCTTGGCGGTATCTTTAAGTACACAGACTAACCAGCATGGAAGCTTGGCTATAGAAAAATCAGATTACGGTACATGTACCTGCAATACCTGAAAGTGATCTGAACGGTGACTGATAATTTTTTAAAAAAAAATAAAACAACTTACACACTATGTTTTCTTTTTATTACATAATGGGGTTTGGGCATTCTTTTTACTTTTTTATGGGTATAATTGTTTGGCCTGCATATGTGTCTGTGCACCACATGCAGGGAGTGCTCATAGGGGCTAGAGAGTATGTTGGATCCCCTGGAACTGGAATAGCAGACAGTTGTGAGCACTGAGTGAGTGCTGGGCTTTGAACCTGTTCCTTTGGAAGGATGGCAAATATTCTTAACCAGTGACTCATTTCTTCACCACTTCATGGTAGATTTTCATTTTAGAAAGACAATTATGGATGAAGGTGAAGCATTTACCCTTGAGAATATTAGATTTGTAATTGCAACATAATTTCCTTTCATTTGGAGATATAATGTTCCTGTAGCATGCCTAGGGTGCTCATGAAAATTCTGATGTACTATTGAGTTGTGCTGTCCCCCATGGTTCTTCACATCTGTGTAGACTGATCATTTTTAAGGAGCTTACACTGAACACTGCATGACTATCATGCCTGATATTCACCAGATCCTTCAAGGATTAAATTTCTTGGCTGAGACAGTCCAGCTAATAATTAAATTGCAAGCTCGGGAACTATATTTTGTTTTGTACAGTTACATGAAGTTAAAGGTCCTTATCGGACTCATACCTACATTTAACCTATATGAAATTTTTGATTAATATGTTCAGTGAAAAGAAAAGCTATATGAAATATCTAGAAAGCCAAGATCTACAGTTGTTCATTTTGCTTTGAATGTTTGGAATCTCTTGAGGTAAATATTTTGTGGAGCCTGAAGCACTTCATTAGTGAGGTATATCTCAAACCCAACTCGACTGGCCAGTGAAGTCCCTGACTCTGCATATTATGGCACACAAAGACACTGACTGGAGTATTGCATCTGCAAATGCAATATCATTTTCAGCACCTATGCTGTACAGGACCTTTCAAAAGTTCACCCAATGGGGTCGGAAAAATGGCTCAATAGGCAAATGCACTTGCTGTCAAGTCTGATGACCAGATTCAATCTCCAGAGCTAACATACTGGAAGGAGAGAACTGTCTGCCTAAGGTTCCTCCGCCCTAAACACATGCACCATGGCATGCATGTGCCTGCACAATACACTAAATAAATAAATAAAATGTGATTTTAAAAATTTGAAACTCATCTAGGAAACAATGCCTGAATTCTGTGAGCCTTCCAGGAAAGTCTCCATTGCCAAAGGAGAATCTACACCAGATGACTTCTCACTGGATTACCCTGAATCCCCTCTAAAACAGTCCTTAGAATTTACCCACCATGTTTGCTATGCTATAATCATGGCTCTCAGAACTTAACTAATTGACCACTGACTTTCCTCATCTTTAGATAACACATTAGCAAAGCACACCTCTGGGTATGCCTGGGATGGCATTTCTGGAGAGTCACAGCAAGAGGACTCTTAGCTCATGAGTGAGTGGCTTCCTTGTTGGAGCCATCACACACAGGCATTCCTGAGAGATAGTGAAATAACGGGGAGGTATGGATAGGAGTAGGTCACTGGCTCATGACCTTAGCGCTATGTCTTGTGTCCACCCTTCTCTACTTAGCCGTCAGATGTGAAATGCTTCCTACCACAGCCTCCCTGCAACAGCTCTGGGACTGTCACCCAAAATAAGCCCGCTCTTCCCTTAAGTTGTTTCTGTGAAGTATTTTAGTCACTCGCAAAGACACAGTTATAATGCTGCTTTCTCTGAGAACCCACAGAGTTTTCTCTCAAGTATTACTATCAGGAATATTTGTAGTGTCTGTGTGTGTGTGTGTGTGCCTGCGTACGTGAATACATGTGTGGTGTGGTATGGTGTGTGTGTGTGTGTGTGTGCGCGCGCGCGCGCGCACGCAGGTGTGTGTGCAGGCCCGAGGTTTATTTTCTTGATCATTGCCCATCTTTACCTTTTGACTCATTAATTAGGCTAGGCTAGCTAACCAATGGGATCTGCCCATCCATAATGCTCCAAGTTGCACTATAATACACAGTTTTTTCCATGGGTTCTGGGAATCTGAACTCATGTCCTTGTGCCTCTGTAGTGGATACTTCACTGACTGAGCTATCTCCCTAGCCCTTTTTACTTCTTATGAAACAATTGCTCAGATGCTCAAGTTCATATTTACATTTTCCCCAAGCTCAATGTCAAATTTGTGTCTGATAACATTTTATCTGCATATCTATCTGCACTGTACCTTTTCTTTTCCTTAATTTAAATATGTAATTTGATCAACAATTGAAAGCTACTTGATAACCATGGGAAATTTAAGAGCTCTATAATGAAAATAAAATATCCACTAACAAAAGCATAATCACCTTTTGGAGACCTCCACATAAGCTTCCTGACATGGGATACTCCATGCTGAAGCAATTCTTTGCACTTTTGGAAGTAAAGCACTGAAACTTTGTGTGTGTGTGTGTGTGTGTGTGTGTGTGTACATATACACACATATACGGATAAATGCACACACATGCACACGCACACACACATCCCTTTAAACGTTCCATATCAATCAAGAATTGAATTTCAGCTTTCACCTAATGTCTCAAGACCAGCCCCCCTAATATGCCATGAATTCCAGGCACACCAAGCAGCCCCCTGCTGGCCATCTCCTCTTCTATGCTGTGACACAAGCTGTCCCATTTGCCAACATTCGCTTGCCAAAACCCACCCTTCCTTTCAGGTCTGAGCCTGTAGTTCTCAGGATGCAGCACATCCATCTGGTCTGAAGCAGCTGCACTAGATTATACAGGAATATATATTTTTCAAAAGGCTTTAACATTCGCCTAATTTTGAAACCTACCCATTCTCCCATAACAAATCTCCTGGTAGCAATCATTCTCACATTCTCTTTAAACCTAAAGGCCTATCAGTCTTTTGTGTTTTCAGGGTCATTGTGTTGCATCTGTACCAAGACTAGTTGGCAGTCAAGAGATATATAGCATTCATTACAAATTTCTAACATTAATATATAGAACCATCAGAAAAAAACAGGGGAGTAGAGTTTTGTATTTCTTCACTCCACTGTCTTTAAAAATTCAGCTCCAAAATACAAACTTATCAAGTATTCTGAAGTTCTAGTGAGTTAAATTTTTGGAAATCCATGAAGGGAGGATGAAAATAACGTGTTTTGGTATCTTTGTGGACTAGGATGGGGAGAAAGAGGTGTGATCCACAGGAGGTCTTGGGCCAGACACTTCCTCTTTCGGGTTTCTTTACTGACAGGGTTGGAAGCTTTTACTTCCTGGACATGGAAATAGGATTCTGCTTACCCAGCCTGTTCCAGGGTCTCCATCCATGAGAACACTAGGGTTACAGCATTTGCTTTAAGGAATGTGAAATCTGCTCCAAGGTCGTTTAGCAAAGTGTTCACAACTGAGTTTCTGACTTACACATTGATCTCTAATCTACTGTCATCGCTGTATGTCATCACCATATGTCCTGTGTTATGGCTATCTTTATGTAATACCGGGCAAGGGATAGCTCAATTTTTGTGTCATTTTAGTAATTAAAATCTTACCCATATTTCCTAAATATTGTCCTAAATGTATTTTTAAAAATTGTGTTTCATCCTCTAGCCAAAAATTATCATATAAAGCATAAGCCAAGGTGTCGTCCTCGGACTCCAGGGCCACATGAAACACAAAACTGGAATCTTTCTGGTTTACTGTGTAAAAAATCTTTTTCAGTCCTAGCCAAAATTCTTCTGTAAAAGAAATGCTTTGTTTTAAGACATTTAGTTGAAATGGGAGAACAATCTTTTGTTTGTGAATGTTGATGCCATTCAGCATCTTTATAACTGAGGAGACGCATCTATAACCAGGACTCTGGACAGGCGTGGCCCAGCTCATCCATCAGCTGTTATTTAACTTTGCTATGGGACAACGGTCTGTGCCCTGTCACTTGCATTTTAAATAAATGCTGATTGGCCAGTAATCAGGCAGGAATTAGAGTTGCGGCGATGAGAATTCTGTAAAGAGGAAAGATTCAATCTGAAGCCATCACCCAGACACAGATCAAGCAACATGTGACTGCCATGCCGAAAAAGGTAGCAACATGGCTAACACAGACAAGAATTATGGGCTAATATAAGTTATAGGAGTTAATAAGAAGCCTGAGCTAATAGACCAATCAGTTTATAATTAATGTAGACCTCTGTGTATTTCTTTGGGACTGAACGACTGCAAAGAAGCCTCTGTCAACAGAAATCTCAGCCCACATCACCTACTTATTTTGTTAATTCATTAACCTGAACAGAACCAAACAAACTGCTTCATTTCTATCTCCCCAAATTCAACTTAAAAATGTACTTAAAGACTAAATTAAAAGTCAAGATTTACCTTTACGGCATGTCAACAAAAAACTAACAAATGATGTGACCCAGTGAAAGTAGGAGTTTTAATCTCAACTCAGCTGCTCCTTAAGAAACATTTTCTGAAAGCACTCAGCGGAAATTGCTTTATCTGCCTTGGAAAATCCTTATAAATGAGTATTTCTTTGTTTAAAAGCAGCTTGCCATAACCTATGAATGGAAACAAAATGTAGCCACACTGAAGCTTCCCCAGATTTAGAGTCGATATTTCAAAGACAACCATAGATCTAAGGTGGATGACATGAACAGAACTCTCTAACTTGGACAATGTTCTTGCAAACACATTTAGCCACTGGCTTTCTATCTTTCCATATCCACAATGTGGACTAAATGTGGACATTCCTGAGCTACAACCTATTTAAGTTATGAAATTACAGGGTATAAAATTTCAGAGGGTTGGAAGATAATGAGACAGACAGTATTGAAACTCAGAAAGCTATGACTAATATATAAAGTTCTTTTCCATGGATATTTTAGCTATCACTCTGTTCAAACTGAAAAGAATAAGTACAATAAAAAGTGGACACATTGCAGGATGGGTTTCTCCAGGAACTTTTAGTTTCATGGTCTTTGTATGTCTTAAGCTTCTTTCAGTTTTACTCCAATCCCGTATGTAAGCATTACCAGCACATTTTATTAGATATCCAATATATTTTAATTCTACTAAATATAAAACAGTCTCAGTTTGCACAAACAGTATATGGTTATAGAACTTCTTAGTCAAAACTCTCTTCAAATTTAGAGAATTGTAATGTACATCATAGTTTTGCAAAATTACATTCAACTTAAAGGCTTTGACTTTAATGGTCATATGCCTTGGTTCTATCAGTATTTCATTGTATTTTAAGTCTATGACAACCCTACCTCTTTTTTTTTCTTCCCCCATCCCACAAGCAATTGGGAAGCACCTACCAACTACTGGGTACAGATAACAAATATTCAGCTGAGAATTTTCACTCAAATTATATTTCAATTCATCTCTAAAAAGTTTTACTTTTTTAAAATGTGTGTCTACAGGTGTTTTTGCATACATGTGTACACCTTGTGTGTGCCTGGGCTCATAAAAACCAGAAGAAGATTTTAGATCCCATGGAACAGGAGTTACAGGCAGTGTGATCTGCCATTTGGGACCCGGAAATTGAACCCAGGTCTGCTGGAGAAGGAGCCAGTATTCTTAATTGCTAAGACATGTCTCCAGGCCAGATTTCTAGGTCTTAACTGAAAACAGTTTTTAAAAATAATTTGACATAAGAAAGTAGAATTTAACTCATATTTTTATATTCACATATATTTACCCACTCTTCTGAAGATTTGACTAATGCTGATGCAGTTCAGACATATCCCATCAGAAAGAAAGAGAAAAGGCAATGCATAGATATATAAAATCTGACCTAAAAGGTCTTCAAATCCATCCAGGTAATCACACCATGGCCTCTGGAAGTCAACTGTCCCATTGAGCCTTTTCTGAACTACTGCCCATCCTCCTCCTCTGAAATCCATGTCATACATTACCTAAAATGGGCCCAGAAAATGCCAAAATAATATACCATTGTTTTCATTATTTGACATTATAGAACTCATCCCTAATCTTATAGAAAAATAAATACAAGAAAGTTTTCATTCTCATAAATGTATTCAAGTTTTTTATTGCTTTTACTGAGCTATATATTTTTCTCTGCTCCCCTCCCTTCCTTTCCCCTCCCCTTCTACCCTCTCCCATGATCCCCATGCTCCCAGTTTACTCAGGAGAGCTTGTCTCTTTCTACTTCCCATGTAAATTAGATCCTCTCTGGAAATACTACCACTTACACAAACCCATGATTGACCTAACTGAGCCTGTATAAGATTTTTAAGACACAACTGTCTGCAGTATTTTAAGGTTATCATATAATTCCTCAACTCAACATTTTCCCCCAGTTCAGGGATAACAGCGCTGACATGCAATGGCAGAGATGGATTAATTAACAAATGACTTTGTTCTTTGGATTATAATGCTGGTTTCTTAGTGTTAGAAATGTCTGCCTGCCTCTGGTTTCTCTTTTCTCCCACAAACTGGAGTTCAGATTGGTATTTCAATACTGAGCCATGAGCTGTGGCCACTCAGCAGGTGTTCACAGGGGCCTCTGTTGAAACTGTGTGACATGGACCTGTCTGGGGCCCACAGAAACAACAGGGGAAGAAAGCAAAGCGATCCACTCTACAAGAGACTTCCCACACAGAGTCAGAAAAAAAAAAAAGAAATAAAAAAACCAATGTGAAGGAACTTCAGGCACCACACTTTCCACAGAAGAGGCAATTATGCAACCCACTCCTCTCAAAGTTATAATTCTTCCCTTCTACCGCTGTTCAGATCCAGTTTGGGATGTGTAGGCAAAGAGACTTAGGTAGTTTTTAAATTATTTCCCACATAAGTCCTAATTTCTTGACATCTTGTCAATAGATTTCAAGAGAAATTATGGTAATAATTCTAAGAATAGAAACTCTTTGCATCTACTTAGAAAGAAAGGTGGTTGTTGTATAATATAGACTATTGATAAACTTTTTTTTGTTTTGTTTTTTGTTTTTTTTTAATTTATTTATTTATTAAGGATTTCTGCCTCCTCCCCTCAACCGCCTCCCATTTCCCTCCCCCTCCCCCGATCAAGTTACCCTCCCTCATCTGCTCGAAGAGCAATCAGGGTTCCCTGACCTGTGGGAAGCCCAAGGACCGCCCACCTCTATCCAGGTCTCCTAAGGTGAGCATCCAAACTGCCTAGGCTCCCCCAAAGCCAGTACGTGCAGTAGGATCAAAAACCCACTGCCATTGTTCTTGAGTTCTCAGTATTCCTCATTGTCCTCTATGATCCGTTAGTCCGGATTTATCCCATGCTTTTTCAGATCCAGGCCAGCTGGCCTTGGTGAGTTCCCGACAGAACATCCCCATTGTCTCAGTGTGTGGGTGCACCCCTCGCGGTCCTGAGTTCCTTGCTCGTGCTCCGTCTCCTTCTGCTCCTGATTTGGACCTTGAGATTTCTGTCCCGTGCTCCTCTGTCTCTGTCTCCTTTCATCGCCTGATGAAGGTTAATATTCATGAGGATGCCTATATTGATAAACTTTAAAGATCATAAATTTTTTATACACTGAGAAAGTACCCAGAAAAAAATACATAAACACACACACACACACACACACACACACATATCCTTTCTGTCTAAGCATTGTGTGCAGTAGGTACCTACTAGAAATACAAGCAGACAATTACTAAGGATAAACAAAGTATAATTCTTATTATTCAAATTAAGCATTGATCAGTTTAGCAGTCTTCCTTATGCCCAAGTAAAACACTTTTTCTATTAATTTCTTTTTAAATTTTTGAAGCAAAGTCTCACACTGGTAAATAATGTATTATCAAAAGAAAGTATAGGCATGAGTAGAAATCAAAGTAAATGTACTTTAGTAAGCCCCACATCATCACACATTATTATCACACATTATTGTCTAGTCTCCATCAAATTAAATTAAAGCAATAATTTGTATTGCACAGCTCTGCCCCATAAGGATAACATAAAACTTGGCCACAGATGGATTTACTTTGAATAGTGTAACTATGGACACTCAGGAAACTGAAATTCATGGTCTGAGTAGAAGATGCAAAGAAAACCGACCTTTACGTGTTGTAAATTTTGCTAATTTATTTAAAATTTTCAAGACAAAATTATTTTTAAAGTAAAATAAAAATAATTGTAATTTCAATATTTATTAAGTTAGCTTGATGTTTACTTTATTCTGTATAATAAGTGAAAACTTTACCTCAAATGGGAAGCTAGATCCTTCTAGAAAGATTATATATAAACCACTAGGGGTTCTGGTGACAGAGCTAATTGAATCTTTAATATCAGTGCAATCCAAATCTAGGGAAAAATTACTCATTTCGTGCACTTCAAGCATAGCTAAAACAATGAGTTGATGGCAGAGAATTGATGGTGCTGTCTGAAACTGTTTCTACAGCTTCTATCAGTGATGCCATACCTTTATTATATTAGAAACGAAACATTACCACAGTTTTAGAACTCAGGAGAAAACATAAGAAAGAACAGAAATGTGTTTGTCTTTGGGTTCACCTTCTTACTTAGCTTCTCTAGGAACATGCATTATAAACTCATTGTCCTTTATTTATGGCTAGAAACCAAATATGAGTGAGTACATCCCATGTTCCTCTTTTTGGGTCTGGCTTACCTCACTCAGGATAGTGTTTTCTATTTCCATCCATTTGTATGCAAAATTCAAGAAGTCCTTGTTTTTTACTGCTGAGTCATCCTCATGAATATTAACCTTCATCAGGTGATGAAAGGAGACAGAGACAGAGGAGCACGGGACAGAAATCTCAAGGTCCAAATCAGGAGCAGGAGACGGAGCACGAGCAAGGAACTCAGGACCGCAAGGGGTGCACCCACACACTGAGACAATGGGGATGTTCTATGGGAACTCACCAAGGCCAGCTGGCCTGGGTCTGAAAAAGCATGGGATAAATCCGGACTAGCTGAACATAGAGGACAATGAGGAATACTGAGAACTCAAGAACAATCGCAGTGGGTTTTTGATCCTACTGCACGTACTGGCTTTGGGGGAGCCTAGGCAGTTTGGATGCTCACCTTAGGAGACCTGGATAGAGGTGGGCGGTCCTTGGGCTTCCCACAGGTCAGGGAACCCTGATTGCTCTTCGAGCAGATGAGGGAGGGTAACTTGATCGGGGGAGGGGGAGGGAAATGGGAGGCGGTTGAGGGGAGGAGGCAGAAATCCTTAATAAATAAATAAATAAATAAATAAATTTAAAAAAATAAAAAAAATAAAACTGAGATTATAGATATAGATATAAAAAAAATAAAAGAGTCTATGAGATAAAAAAAAAGAAAGAACAGAAATTAAAGAATTTGGGTTGCTGTTAAGCCCTCACAAATAACATTCCTTTTGGTCATTAGTGTTTAAAGTCTCATATTGGGGTCAGAGTGATGGCTTAACAATTAAGTGACTATTGCTTGAATTTTAGTCTAATATTGTGGGGTCAAAGAGAAAACTCAAAAATTAAGAGCCCAAGTAGTCTTGCAGAGAGCCCAGGTTATGTTCTTAGCACCCAGACAGTGGCTCACAACTGTCTGTAACTTTAGTTCCAGGGGATGCAGCACTCTCCGGTCCCTGCACACATATGTGCACATAAACTCACACAGGCTCATACACATAAGTAAAAGTAAAACAAATCTTTAAAGACTCATTTGGGATCAACCCTTACTCATTGTGTAATTAATCATTCTCTTTTCCAAAGATTCTACGATAACCCAAGTTTATTTTTAATATATAAAGGATGGGTAGGAAGGAGAAAACTTAAGTAGTTTAATTGTGATTAACACGTCCTTGACTACTTTATTCCAAACTTCAGAGTGTAGTGTGTTGAAGTCATCAATGCCAATAACTAAGAGGGAAGTAGAAACTGCTTTCTTCACTAACAAGAAACAAAGCAAGGCTAGTGTGTACTCTTTCTACAAATGTTAAAGCTGTAGCCCTTGCTACCCACAAAGCTCCACAGAGGACTGTAAATGCCTGTATGTGATACCAGTGTGCCGAGGAGTACTACATTCTATTTGAAGATATTCTAGTGTACATTTTTAAGTGTAATTACATAACTCCAACCCTGTGATCCCAGTCACTCAGGAAACTGAGGCAGGAAATCTTGCCCTGACTACATAGTTCAAAGCAGCCTGAGCAACTTAATAAGACCCTGTATCAGAACAAGAAGTTGGGGGTAACTTTCTTTTTAAAAAAAAATATTTATTTATTTATTATGTATACAATATTCTGTCTGTGTGTATGTCTGCAGGTCAGAAGAGGGCACCAGACCTCATTACTGATGGTTGTGAGCCACCATGTGGTTGCCAGGAATTGGAAGAGCAGGCAATGCCCTTAACCACTGAGCCATCTCTCCAGCCCGGGGTGGGTAGGTAACTTTCTGATAGATCACGTGCCCACCATGCATGCAGCTTAAGTTCAGTCACAAATACCACCTCCAAAAGCAAGTTTCAGGGCATCACTTACTCGGGTGACTGCTATTACTTCCTAGCTAGGAACTACTGACTAGCTGGAAGCCTTAGAATGCTTTCTTAATGTAGGAAAAATAGCACAACTCACTGTGCCATAGTGGTGTTTTTTTGTTTGTTTGTTTTTGGAGGTTTGAAAGGCAAGCATTTAGCACAGAGCTTACCACACATTAAGCTGTAGAAAACAACTCAACAGAAAGGCCTTAGTATAAAAACTTGTTCAGCTTCCCTTTGTTTCTGGGGTAAGTAGTTTTGGGGTTTGCATTGTGAAATGATAGGAAACATTCTTCTAATGGAGCTATGCTCAGAGTGTGGCAGAAGTAGTCCACAGTGAAGGGCTGGCCTACAGCAGAGCATTGTCTTCACCTGATGCTGGGGGTATCAGAGCAGGGCTCTATGCTCTTGCTGTGCATCACAGGATAATTCAGAATGTGTTGTGATTTACTCGCTAGCCCTGCACAGCAATGTAAGACTTGCAGAGTTTAACATTCACAGCCAACCTGTCTGGCCTTAGAGTCACCTGAGACAAACACCTACAGCTGTATGCATGAGATGGTATCCAGAAAGGTTCAGCTGAGAACAGAAGGTGCAGCTTGATTGTGGCACCATGTCCATGGACTGGGGTGCAAGACTGAATTAAAGGGAGAACGCGAGCTGAGCCCCAGTATTCATCTCTCTCTGCTTCCTGACTGCAGATAGTGAGCAGCTGCCTCCCACAGTGCCGGGGTGTATGCTCCTGCTGCCAAGCCTCCCCCACAGTGCTGGAATGTATGCTCCTGTGACCATGCCTCCCCACAGTGCTGGGGTGTATGCTCCTGTGACCATGCCTCCCCACAGTGCTGGGGTGTATGCTCCTGTGACCATGCCTCCCCACAGTGCTGGGGTGTATGCTCCTGTGACCATGCCTCCCCACAGTGCTGGGGTGTATGCTCCTGTGACCATGCCTCCCCACAGTGCTGGGGTGTATGCTCCCTCTCCTGCTGCCATGCCTCCCCCACAGTGCTGGAATGTATGCTCCTGTGACCATGCCTCCCCACAGTGCTGGGGTGTATGCTCCTGTGACCATGCCTCCCCACAGTGCTGGGGTGTATGCTCCTGTGACCATGCCTCCCCACAGTGCTGGGGTGTATGCTCCTGTGACCATGCCTCCCCACAGTGCTGGGGTGTATGCTCCTGTGACCATGCCTCCCCACAGTGCTGGGGTGTATGCTCCTGTGACCATGCCTCCCCACAGTGCTGGGGTGTATGCTCCCTCTCCTGCTGCCATGCCTCCCCCACAGTGCTGGAATGTATGCTCCTGTGACCATGCCTCCCCACAGTGCTGGGGTGTATGCTCCTGTGACCATGCCTCCCCACAGTGCTGGGGTGTATGCTCCTGTGACCATGCCTCCCCACAGTGCTGGGGTGTATGCTCCTGTGACCATGCCTCCCCACAGTGCTGGGGTGTATGCTCCCTCTCCTGCTGCCATGCCTCCCCACAGTGCTGGGGTATATATTCAAACTGTGAGTCACATGAAACTCCCACTTTGAGGTGCTGTTTATCTGGTATTGGAGACCCATGAGGAAAGACAGATAAGGGTTTCAACTTACTGAGGAGGAAACTAGCAGCTTGGAGGTTAAGGACCAGCCTGCCACTGGACTTCATGCCTTGCTACACCTCGCCCTTTCACTCAGAAGAGGATGAGACAATAAGTCATTTTAAAGTAACACATGCACTCTCTTCATAAAGGAACAAGGAGATGCCCAATCCCTGTCTGTTCCATCCCACTTCAGAGAAAAACTTAGGATCACATCCTTGAGCGTCAGTAATATTTATTTGCTTGGATTTTTTATGTGAATTAATATTTGTAAGATTTACATAGCACTTTCTTAGAAGCACATAGGAATAAATATGTTATATTTTAGTGCAAAAATGTTAACTTGGTATTTATTTATATATTAAATTTTTTTTCTTTAAAATGTTATATCTCACTTTGAAACGTAGAAAAAAAAAACACTTTTCACAGGTTAGGCAGGGACTCTGGAAAGCCTCTTCTTTGTGAAGAGTAATTAGTAATAAAATGCCAGGGCAGGATGCTCAGAATACAGCACCTAAGGTTACTTGATGGTAACAGATTCTTGATATTATTTTACACTATGGCTTCCAGCCAGTGGAAAAGTCCTCAGCTTCTGAAGGAACACGTGCTGTAACTGGCTGAGGAGCAGGAACAGTCCTCCAGACTGCTAGGAAACCTTCCGCTGCACCACGCTGCCCAGGAAACCCTGAGCAATAAAACAGGAGTGTGCAGAGACTGAAATACCAGCACTCTCACCATGTGACTGCATGGGCTGGCGGGAAAAGATTCCAGCTGTTTGCTAAAATCCTCTGTAGTCAAAAGGAGAATTCGATTCATGAGCTCATTAACCTAAAGGCAGACACACACGAGACAAGGTTATATTAGCTAAATTATATAAACACTGTCTCTAAGCCTCTCTAGGCCAGGATGCCTTCTCTTCTAGATTGGATTCTTACTGTTGTTCTAATACAATAAAAGCATAAACAGCATTCATTCCACCCAGCAGCATCTCCTAAGAGCTAGTTCTGTCTGCCATTACTTCTGTGCTGTCTGTCCCTGCAGCTCTGCTCTCACTGTCCTGAAGGCTCTGGTGCCTTCCTCGCTGCCTCCCCTGGCTCTTCCCTAATCATCTTCCACACCAGCTGCTAAGGGAGTGATGACATTTTCCTCACTCGCATACTTCAGTGGCCCCTGCTGTAGCGAGATTTAGTTCCTACAGATTCAACGCAATGCCCAGCAAAATTGAAGCAGTATTTATTCAAAGACCTCAAAAGAACAGTACTCAACTTCATATGGAAAAGCAAAAAACCCAGGATAGCCAAAACAATCCTGTACAGTAAAAGAACTTCTGGAGGCATCACAATCCCTACTTCAAACTCTACTACAGAGTTACAGCACTGAAAACAGCCTGGTATTGGGCATAAGAACAGACAGGAGGGCCAAATGGAACCGAATAGAAGACCTGGATATCAATCCACACATCTTCGAACACCTGATTTTTTGACAAAGAAGCAAAAAATATCAATTGGAAAAAAGAAAGCATATTTAGCAAGTGGTGCTGGCATAACTGGATATCAACATGTAGAAGAATGAAAATAGACCCATATCTATCACCATGCACAAAACTCAAGTCCAAATGAATCAAAGACCTCAACATAAAGCCAGCCACACTGAACCTTATAGAAGAGAAAGTGGGAAGTACGCTTGAATGCATTGGCACAGGGAACCACTTCCTAAATATAACGCCAGCAGCACAGACACTGAGAGAAACAATTAATAAATGGGACCTCAGGAAACTGAAAAGTTCTGTAAAGCAAAGGACACGGTCAACAAGACAAAATGACAGCCTACAGAATAGGAAAAGATCTTCACTAACCCCACATCAGACATCTGATCTCCAAAATATACAAACAACTCAAGAAATTGGTCACTAAAAGAACACATAATCCAATTTTGAAAAATGGAGTACAGACATAAACAGAGAACTCTTGACATAGGAATCTAAAATGGCTGAAAGACACTTAAGGAAATGTTCAACATCCTTAGTCATCAGAGAAATGCAAATCAAAACAACTCTGAGATTCCATCTTACACCTGTAAGAATGGCCAAGATCAAAAACACTGATGACAACTCATGCTGAAGAGGCTGTGGGGAAAAGGGAACACTTCTTCATTGCTGGTGGGAATGCAAGCTGGTACAACCCCTTTGGATATCAGTGTGGTGATTTCTCAGAAAATTAGGAAACAACCTTCCTCAAGACCCATTAATACCATTTTTGAGTATATATCCAAAGGACATGTGCTCAACTATGTTCGTAGCAGCTTTGTTTGTCATAGCCAGAACCTAGAAATAACCTAAATGCCCCTTGACTGGAGAGTGGATAAGGAAAATGTGGTACATTTACACAATGGGGTACTACACAGCAGAAAAAAATAACGACAGCTTGAATTTTTGCAAAAAAAAAAAAATGGATGGAGCTAGAAAACATTATTTTGAGTGAGGTAACCCAGCCACAGAAAGACAGTTATCACATGTACTCACTCATAGGTGGGTTTTAAACATAAAGCAAAGAAAGCCAGCCTACAAACCACAATCCCAGAGAATTTAGACCACAATGTGGACACTAAGAGAGACTTACATAGATCTAACATACATGGGAAGTAGAACGTAGAAAAAGACAAGATCTCCTGAGTAAATTGGGAGCATGGGGACCTTGGGGGAGGGGGCTGACGTGGGGAGGGGAGAGGCAGGGAGGAGCAGAGAAAAATGTAGAGCTCAATAAAAAAATCAATAAAAAAAAAAGATTTCGTTCCTGATTCCCTTAGTCAGATTTCCTTACACATTCCCAACCTCACCAGCCCTCCCACCCCTGTACCAACTCATACGAATCCCCCCAAGGGAAAGCTGTTCCCTCCTTAGCAACTTTATGACATTTAAAGCATGTACTCTTCGCTCTTTGCTCAGCTCACAGGCTTCCTCTCTTGAGAGACTTCCCATGTCATTCTGACAGCATTCAGATTATTGCTAGCTTTCCATGTTTGCTTTCTCGCCACCAGGCCTTACCCCCCTTGAACAAAGGCTTGCTTCATTGCTTTGTGTTACAATGCTTCTCACATCATAGGTACTGAACATTAAAGATAAAATAAAATGCTTGTACTTCCAGCCAGCTATGCCAATGTGTACATGCAATGGAATGGAATACCAAAGAATCCCATACCTGGCTAGATAAACAATCCAAAGGAGCTTGTTGCTCATCCATTATATTTCTCAGTAGTTTTTTGGGTACTTCTTGTATAAGAAACAATAGAATTTTTCAGCTTTTCTTAATCAGAAAGAAAATGACATTTTATATAAAACAATAGCCTTGAAAATAATGAATTTCACATGGTTTGGAATAAATAAAGAATAGTATCTCAATTTATTTGAACTTATAACTATAAGTTTTAGTACATATTTGTTTAAAATGAGATTGGCCAAAAAGTAATTGTTTCAACATTCTTTTTTTTCTATCTTCAGCATGACTTTATTTTTATTTTTTTTAATTTATTTATTTATTAAGGATTTCTGCCTCCTCCCCGCAACCGCCTCCCATTTCCCTCTCCCTCCCCTGATCAAGTCACCCTCCCTCATCTGCTTGAAGAGCAATCAGGGTTCCCTGACCTGTGGGAAGCCCAAGGACCGCCCACCTCTATCCAGGTCTTGAAATTATGCTTCCTGATAATACAGATTCCCTAAAATGATTTATTTAATTAAGAAATAAGATTCTTAATGTCTATTTTCACTGCATGAGATAAGAAGTTTAGGGCCAGGAAGTATAGGAAGTGGGGGACAGGGTCTCATGTAGCACAAGCTGGCTTTTAGCTCCTTTCTGTCCCTCTTGCCTCCATCTCTCAAACTCTCAAATGCTAGGATTACACACAAGTGACCTGTGTCAACCTGCTTAGCCACTAAGTCCTATTAGATGATAAGACAAAGTGCAAGTGTGATTTACTTGCATACCATGCCAGTTATTTAAAAATACATCTTTGTTTTATTTTTTCTAATACTATATTTTATAAAATCACATCCACCTATGACTAGCATACATATACATAATAAATCTTAACCAAACCTTTGGAGGCCAGCAAGACAGCTCAGTGGGCAGGGCATCTGCCACTAAACTTGAAAATCTGAGTTCAACGTCCACACACACAGACACATACACACAAAATTAATTAATTAATTAATTAAACAAATGTAAAAACATTAAATTTCCAGTTTGTTAGTTTCTGGCTGAACTTGTATAATATATCCCTTTGATTTCATAGAAAATATACAATATTCCTTATTTTAAAAAAGGTTGCACAAACACTAAAAATGCATTCCCTTAAGGTATTTGAAATCCTGTTACTATCATCTCCCATAGTCTCTAAAATCCTCGGGGCTGGAGAGATGGCTCAGTAGTTAAAAGCACTGGTGTCTCTTGTAGAGAACTCAGAATTGGTTCTGACGCAGTGTTTCATAGCCAGCTGTAACTCCACTTTCAAGAGATTCAACAGCTTCTGGCCTCCTCGGTCACTGCACACATGTGGTGTATGTACATACACACAGGCAGACAAAACATTCATGCACATAAAATACAACATTTTAAAATAAATATCAACCACCTCTGCTTCTCAGACTGAGAAAGTTTTACATATAAGACAACGACACTCTTTCCAGCAAAAAGCCCCAGGCATTATCTCCTGAGTACCTTTTAAATGGTATATGTCTCTAGGTTTACTTCATCCTGGCAGTAGAATAATGTTAATAACGTCTGACAGCTGAGTCTGTTTCATCCAGCTTTATCTCTCATTTTCATTTTCAGTCTCTTGCTTTTTCTTAGTTTTTTCCCTGCACTTGTACAACTGTCTCAATGGGACCAAAGTGAGTCCTTGGATTGGAGCTCAGGACACTTATGTTGCACAGAAATTGAGCACACTTAAGCCAGCCTTTTACACTCTAACCTATAACTGACTATCCAGAGGAACTGGGTCACATTATGAGCTCCACCCATCCCAGGCTGCCTTTCTCCACTGCACCCCATGTATTTGATAAATGATAGGAATTACTGCACGGTGACTTAATTGTTCTTACATTGAAACTAACACTGTAATTATGATCCTTTCTGACATTAAATGACTAGATTTGTATTGTATTTATTACATTATTGTTGTAGCTTCTAGAAGTAATGTGTTTGTTCTTAGAAACACACTGTAGTGGGTGGAGGAAACTAAGGTGAAATTTCTAAGACTCTGAAGCAAGGAGTAAAGCAGCCACTCAGAAATCAATGTATTAATATTATCAGAACCCTCTGGCTTGCCCTTCTTTCTATGGTCTCTTGATACCACCAGACTCTCTGGAGGAAAGACTGCATTGACTTAACAAATATCTATGAAGCACATACTTATTAAGTGTCAAACACAGAAAGCATTTAGCCTTGGGTGATCAGATATATATAAAATAATCCATATAAAACAAAGGCACATTTTTTAGTGTCAAAGATTGATCTCATTATAATTGTGGTAATTTTTAATACTTACTGCACATAAAATGTCTTTCTTCTCCAGTTACTTTGGTCTTAGCATCACATGACTCCTTACAGTCTTCCTTGCACACGGTATTGCTCCTTTGACTTTCATCTTTGAGGTGAGCTTTATCTTCTACATTGCTATCTACTAGAGAATCCTTAGAGTTGTAAAACAGAAATGAAAACAGTACATGAAAATATACTGTCAGACCTTCTACACAGGAAGAAGACTGCAGAAAACAAATCGAAATACACAATGTAGATGATCACTTAAAATATATTTAATATATATTAAAATATATAATATATATTAGTTTAAATTCCCACAGATAACCCTTAAGGGCACAATTTAGTTTTGGTCAGTAAAAATATTCAGTACTTGTATTATCTCTTTTTCTTCTCAAACTCCAAACAAATTTGCTTAGGATTTCCTCCCACTCCTATGACTCCATGAATTTGACCCTTACTTTCTACAAACTTGTATGTGACAGGACTCACTTATCACCGGATGAAGGAAATTCCTCAGAGATATCATCAATGCCTCTAGCCAAGTGAATTTTCTGCCACCAACTGTTAAGAATTGAAGGAAAAATGTATAGGAATATTTGATTTTATATAAAATAATTGAAGATTTGAAAAGATAACTACTCATGGATTTTAATGTTATCATGGATAAAATTTAAAATTATGGAATCTTGTTTTGTAAAAATCAGTAACATATCATTAAAAGGATAATAACACGTGACATTAAAATTATCTCTATCTGTTTGCATGTGATTAGTCTCTTCACTATCAAGACAATCTTTGAGTAAGGTTGCCTATTTTCCAGACACTAAGAGATGGGTATAGAACTAACTACATTACAAAGATATTTGCCTTTGAAAGAACTTGTACTTTGTTACTCATACTATTTTAAACTTCTTGTTCCTTCTTTTCACTTCTATAACAATTGACAGACTTGATGTTTTTAATAGATATTCTTTTTTCAGTAAGGCTCTTAAATTTTAGTAAATGTATTAAAGAATTAAATCATTAGTGTCTGTGCAGCTGTCTTGGACTTTTTTCTTGTTTCAACCACAGCATCTTGACATTTGGTTTTTATATAATAGCAAATTCATTTTTAACATTTAAAAATGCAAACCAACATTTCAGTATATAAGCAGTCAACCCCTCAGCTATTCATAACATTGCACACTGCATGCTAGCTGTCACTCTGAGGTTGTTTTAGATAAGATATTCATGCATCCCAATTAACCACATAAAGGCCTTTATTTGAAATGTCATGGTTTACAGACTAGCTTTCTTTTTAAAGAGTAATTTTTACTAACCATCAGATGTTTCATTATCAAAAGTAATAGGAAAGCAGAGAATTAAAATATCTTTAAACAACTGAGAACTTTAAAAGTTTATCTTAAATTTAGTTTATTTTAAAATGTAACATTTAAGAAGTATCAACTTCTTGAAACAAATATTTTAATTGTTACATAAATTATATTTGTTGTATAATATATATTTTCAAGTTTCTAATACATCATGAAAGCTAAAATAAAATTGCTAAAATTCTTCCCACAGAATGATGAACACAGCTACCTTGTATAGTTTTTCCACAAGTGAAAATACATACATGTAAGAACAAGAGTGATGCTTGGGATAGACACATCATATTTTTCTTGAATTAATACAAACACTTTCTCAAATATCAGCTCTCTGTGCAAAGAATGGTGCACAGAGTCATTCGTTAAGAATGTCTGGAAGTTGTTCAGCACAAACACACGTGATACTTACAAACTTCCATGGCCTTTCTGGAAGGTGGACAGCACAAATACATGCCAACACTCACTATGCTTCCTCATCTGAAACAACACCCTTTGGTGGAAAACAAGGCAGGTCCAAGCAACACTCACACCTTAACTGACACACATCCTTCCCATCGCTTCCTACCTACAGCACAAACCAGATGTTTTCTAAAGTCATCTAATTCTGAACTGGAGTTTCACCTCAGAAAACTGTAGAATGGAGTAGAGAGGTGACTGAGTGGTTAAGAGCTCTGGCTGGTCCTCTACAGGACTGGGCTTGATCCAGTCACCCACATGATATTCCAGGGGATACAATGCCCTCTTCTGGCCTCCCTGGGCAGCAACCAAACGTATGGCACACAGACATACATTCATACATACATTCAGGCAAAACACCCATGCACATAAAATCAAAGTTTTTTGCTGTAAAATGGTTTTCATAAACATATATGAAGTAGAGACAGCTGACAGACCAGAAACCCTATTATGTTGACATTATCTGTGAATATTGAGATTCATTCAACATCAACATCCAAAGTTGATGATTAAACTTTTTTTAAAAAAGTGTTTTAGCCAAATTTAATCATCAATGGTCATAGTAACCAGTTAACTAACCACATTTTTGGCTCCAATTGATTGGTGCATTTTTCAACTACCTTAGTAAAACTTCAGAAATTCTGAACTGTTAGTCACTGAAAAATGGTCATTTTCTGGAAACTGTCATGTGACCCAGTTATATCAAGTCTGGGAATATATCCAAAAGACTCCATGTCCTACCACAGAGACACATGCACATGCAAGATGACTGCTGTCTTCCCAATAGCTAGGAAATGGAATTGGCTGAGATGTTATCACTTGGTGAACAAATGATGAAATGTGGTACAGATACACAGTGAAATTAATATCCCTTTAAGAGAATGGAATTTACAGCAAGGTAAATGGGACTAGAACATGTTGTACTAATCAGGCTGCTGAAGCCCAGAAAGACAAAACTACACATTCTCTCTCTTTTGTGGTTCCTAACTTCATATTGTTAGAATTCTGTGTTAAACCTGCTATGTCTGTAGAGGTCAGGATGCTACGAAGGATCCAGAACAGGGGAGAGGGAAGAAGACACAAAAGGGAGCATAGAACAGAGCACATGCTATGGAAGGTAGAGAAGGGGATTCGTGGGCTTAAGTTGGGGAGGGAGTAGCAGGATGAGAGGTAGGGAGGTAGCAGTGGGTTAACCAAAATTAAGGATATATGAAAAGGCTTTTGGAAACCCACTACTTTGTAAGACAATTTAGAAAAACATTTAAAAGGAAGAGTTTAGTCAAATCTACCTTCAATGTGTGAATAAATGGGTTATTAAATGAAAATCTCAAAGCTAGCCATGGGCTACTTCCTATCAGTTACTGGTTGTGGTAGCCCCAGAAGCCTAACAATGTAGGTGAGAGTCATTGCTCTTTGTTTCTCACTAAACACCGTATTGTGAACACAAGGCATAGAGAACTCAAGTAGGAATTGACCTGGAAATGTCGTCCTCACTGGCTAGACGTCATAGTACTGGACGATGCTGCTGTGCACTCACTAAGGCTGAACCGTCTTCACTTACCCAGGGTTGCACTCTGCATGCTACAACACTGACCTTCCAAACAAGATCTGTCCATAGACACAACAGCAACAAGACTGGTAGAGTTCACCAACTGCTTCGGATCTGAGGCCTGCTCCACAGAAAATCCATGCTTAGTGCTGTAACCCTGGCTGAACCGCATGTCTGTGGAGTTCTCTGGGGCAGGGGGAACTCCTGCTTTTGTTTTGCTAAGTGGACGTGTCAAAATGCCTTCAAAATACTTGTGTGTAGCCATAGACTGGTGTTGGTCACAGATGTTTCTCTTTGCAGTGCGCAGTCGTCGTTAGAGAGGCTCTAGAATACCTGAGTGCTAAGTGCTCAGCTCTAAACAGAACATCCATATCAACCTCCCAGGGCTCAGAGAACGTCCAAGAACAGGGAGCACAAAGTACAGCAAGAGTCAGAGGGAGGGGGAGTGCTGTGAAGCGCTGTCTCCTGAACAAAACATGGTCGTTGCACTCATGAGTCCACAGCAGCCATGGTGACCCACACAGGATCAAGCCAGTCAGAACGTCAGCATGGATAAGACAGGGGTCCCTTAGACTCCATCCACAGTTAAGAAGTCAGCTACTGGCAATTATTAATTTCTAGGGAAGAGGGGTCCTTTTTCTTCAGATATATAGCTGCAAGTAGTTATCCAGGCTCTTGGAGACAGCAATAATTGAACTTGGGGCTATTTTTTAAAGGATGTAAAAGTACATGTTGGGAGAACACTAAGGGAATGGGATTGGTAAATTGGGAGTTATTCTGATAGAAATATATGCATATGTGAAATTGTTGAAGAATGAATTTAAAATATTTTTAAATTAAACAAGATCGTTTTCTAAATGATCCATATCTAATGTGAGTCTTAACTTTTTTCCTTTACAATGGCTTTTCATTCTAGAAACACACTAAGACTTCATTAATTTCAAAATTAAAAAAACAGTAAAGTTCCCTTGGGCCTGGCTTCACATTTGAGAAATCATCTTCTGCACCTCCTTTCAGGGCCAGAGCAGAGCCATTGTTTGAAGGTGGTGGTGCAGTGGCTGGTTCACAATAGACGCACAAATATTTACTTAATAAATATCTTAAAGTAATTACCTCTCTTTGCCTTTACTTCCTCACTGCCGACTGTGTAAACCCAAACACTCTCATCTACTATTGATTGAAATGACTTTCTTGGGGTTCTCCAGAGAAGCAACAGAGGTGGCTGGAAGTGTGGACTGCCTGGTTTGTATCCTGATTTCATCATCCCTTACTCTTGAACCTTGGAGAAATTTCCCCAGTGTTACCATAGCTCAATTTCCTCTCTTGCAGAACTGGAATCATTCTGTGGATTAAATTAGGTAAAATATATCCATACGTAACACACCATGTTAGAAGCAGCAGGCAATCAAATGTGACATGTGTCACTTTTGTATTATTTCTCATCATCTATATGCAGTTCCAACACTGACAATATACATAGCCTCGATAACATATTAGTAGATATATGTACTTTAATTTTAAGCTTCTAGTTAAATTATTGTGAAATTGAATGAAGAAGACATTATCTTCAGCATTCTAAATCAGACAGAACTTAAAATACTTAGTTCTTTCACAGCTTTCCAAGATATAAACTTAGGAAATTCTCACTTATGCAGGAAAATATTTCTGCAGAAAACAGGGGGAAAAAACATTTTCAGACAAGATCAAAGTGAGAGCACAAGAGCTTGCCCACCCCAGGCTGCCACTAGCCTTGCAAGTTTGTAGCAGCTGTTTGATTAAAGAAGCAGGAGTCGGTGGTAAGGCTGACTCATACTTGGAGAATTCCTCTATTAAAGACACCATATCCTACTGTAAGAGTGTATCTTTGGTAATGAATAGCTATGTCTCCACTCACACAAACAGCTGAGTAGATATCCAACAGATTAAACCCTGACCCATGTAGTAAATGCCTAGCTGGGGCTGGGGAGATGGGTCAGCAATCAAAAGCAATAAAAAAGACAGGGTTTTTCTGTGTTAACAATCCTGGCTGTCCTGGAACTCACTTTGTAGACCAGGCAGGCGTCAAACTCACAGAAATCTGCCTGTCTCTGTCTCCTGAGTGCTGGAATTAAAGGTGTACGCCACTACCACTTGGCGGTGTTCTTACAGAGGCCTAATTTTAGTTCCCAGAACCTATGTGGTAGCTCACAACCATCCATAGCTTCAATTGTAGGTGGCCCAATGCTATCTTCTGGTCTCCGTAGGAACTACCACACACATGGTGTATGCATGCAAGCACAACACTTCTACACATAAAATATTTAGTTTTTAAACTTGCTTTAAAAATGTCTAGTTGCACCCAGACAGATTTCTCTATTTTGTTTCTGTGTGGAGTGTAGTCTGTGACTACATTGCTAGCTGGAGCTCTTGGAATTCTGCGGTTTGCCTGATTCAATAATTACTCTTTCCTCAAGAAACCCTTTTAAACTTAATTTGTCTCAAATTTTCCTACTAATTGGTCCAGTATTCCACTGAGATCATTTCTATAACAATAAAACAGCATTTAGTTTCTTTTGTAAGTAGAACATTATTAAGTTATGAGATAATGTTAATGAAGTTGAAGCCTCTTATGCCTCTCTCACACTCTTTTGTTTTCTTTTTTTTTTTTTTTTTTTGGTTTTTCGAGGCAGGGTTCTTCTGTGTAGCTTTGGAGTCTGTCCTGGAACTCACTCTGTAGAGCACCCTGGCCTCAAACTCACAGAGCTCCTCCTGCCTCTGCCTCCCGAGTGCTGGGATTAAAGGCGTGCACCGCCACCACCCGGCTTCTTATTCCTTTCTTTAATTTTTTATTATTTCCCTCCACAGAAGCTGGGAGTGCTCACACAGGATCCAGCACGGACGGTGCTGTAAAGGCCTCGCCCCGCTCCCACTGTCCACAATGCTCATTATTCTGAATGGGAAGGTCATGTTTTAATTTTATCAGATCAGTGTCAGTGTGCACCCATGTAAGCCCTTGCATGATTAGGGAGGCCAAAAGATAACTTTCAGAACTTGGGTCTCACCTACCACAATATGCATTCCATTCAGGTCCTCAGATGTGGCAGCATCCTTACCTGCTAAACCACCACCCATGTCCTGAAAGTCAATAATGATAACCACCTATCAACACACCTTACTGACTAAAGGTTCAGATTTTAAACACTTGTCATTTATATCACTGCAATCATAATCCAGTCTCTCGTTAACTTTCCCCAAACCCTGTGACAACCTTCAGGCTACTCTTCCTGTTTCTAGTCATAGCCTCTACATTAATTTCTTCACAGTAACTACAGGGTAGTGGCATTTCATTTGTATTTTAATAAATAAAGCTTGCCTGAAGACCAGAAAAGTAAAACAGCCACACTGGCCAGCTTTTAATCCCAGTAGCCACACTAGGTATGGTAGTGGTACACGCATTTAATCCCAGAACTAGAGAGGATTATAAAACAGGAGACAGCACTCAGTCTGTCTCATTCTGAGGTTTCCTGGAGGCAGGATCACCATTTTCGGACTGAGGTGGAGGTAAGAGCCAGTGGCTGGCTGCTTTGTTTTTCTGGTCTTCAGGTTGAACCCCAATATCTGTCTCTGAGTCTTTATTAATCGTGCCACACTCCAGTGATCCTTTTTAAACGTTAGGTGATGTAACTCCCAAATGCCCTTCTCTCCACTAAAGGTTGGCTTCACATTAGGACCTTATACGACCCTACCAGATACGGACTATGTATTCTTTACATTCATCATGCAGACAACTGAGTCAGACTATCCTTCCTGTATTCTAACCTAGTTTCCCTTCCTTAGAGGACATTCTTGAGCACTCTATCTGCAACAGTCTCTCTGGTGTCTATCTGTCTCTCTCTCTCTCTGTCTGTCTGTCTCTCTCTCTCTCTGTCTCACCACACAACTACATTTTTCTAAAGTAGTTTTTAGAGCCTAATATATTCTACTGGCAAGAAAATTTAATATAAATTTCAAACCTTAACATTTTGAAGTTTTTTAATTTTTACTTTTTTTTAATGATGTGGATGTCTGGGCAAGTGCCTGCAGAGGTCCAACACTTCAGCTCTCCCTTGAACTGGACGACAGGCAGAGGCAGACCACCAGGTGTGGATGCTGGGAATCAAACTCTGGTTGTCTACAAGAGTAGTATGTTTTGAAGTTTATTCATCACTAAATCCCCAGTAACTAGAAAGTACTTGCATATAGTAGATGTGATGTGATAGACAGGTATGTAGGTAGAGAGAGAGAGAAAAAATTCCCTAATAGGGCTGGAGAGATGGCTCAGCGGTTAAGAGCATTGCCTGCTCTTCCAAAGGTCCTGAGTTCAATTCCCAGCAACCACATGGTGACTCACAACCATCTGTAATGAGATCTGGTGCCCTCTTCTGGCCTGCAGACATACAGACAGAATATTGTATACATAATAAATAAATATATATTTTAAAAAAATTCCCTAATAAATGAGTTGTATTGTTAGAAAATATAAATGAATTAAGCATTATATTTAATTAAGATGTCTTTATGAAAAATATTGGTGCTTTAGTTTTATTCTTTATGTAGTGTGTGTATGCTCGCACGTGCATGCACACCCCCGTAGGTGGACACAGATGTTTGTGAAAATCAGATTTGACATCGGCTATCTTTCAGTACTCTCCACCTTAGTTTTTGAGACAAGGGTCCCTGATTGAGTCTGAAGCTTCCCAGTTCAGCTAGACTGGCTGGTGAGCAAGGATCTGTCTGCCTCCAGTTCTTCCCCAGTGCCAGGACTCCAGCACAGCACAGCCGGCCTTTCCTGTGGGTGTTGAGGATCTGGACACAGATCCTTGTATTCGCAAGCATTTTACTGCCCACGACCTTACAATCACCTTTCCTGGCAAAAGATGAACTTCATAAAAATCTTCAAATTATCTATTATCCAAGTATTTCGCCTTTAATTTTATTGCCTCTCAACTCCCTGTTTTTAGAAACAGGACTGAATCTCTTAAATAGGCTGTAGGAAAACTGGCTTAAGATTTTGAAGTTTTAAGAAAAGAATTATAAATCAACAAACCTGTAGCTTTAAAAAAAATGGATAACAACCTTAAGTTAAATCTGCCTTTTATTTTTTATTACCTTTACAAAGCAACATTTAGACAAAGAGTAACTACTGAGCAGGCATTTGTAGACACTGAGAAAACAAATCATGCCTTTCTTCTCTGTGGTTTTTAGACAGGTGAAGTAGCACAGGCTAGCGTCAAAGTCACTCTGCAGCTAAGGATGATCCTCCTGGCCCCATCTCCCAAGGGCAGGGATTACAAGGATGACACCGTGCTGATGTGAAATCATGCTTCTTAATGTTAATCAATATACCATGTAAAACAATAGTAATGTGACTACCGTTTCCCACTTACTAAATAATACAGTCTAAACAAAATTTTCAGGAAAGCTAAAATGCAAATATTGTAAATAGCAACCATAAATTTCTCACTTTCCTTTGCCTTTTGCAGTGCCCTCGTTTGCTAAGGTTCAAGTTGTCCTGGAGAGACAGAGGTCTAATGACAGCATTGGAAACAGAACCAGGGCCGATGCTGATGGTTAGGGATTCAACAGTGGCCCATGTAGCCAACTGTCCAAGCACACATGGTTTCCCTTTCTTGATAGGGTTATATGTTTTGTTTTGTCATCTTGCCGTGACAACGAATGAAACTTAAGCCCTTTGCAGTTAAAATCAAATGTGGACTTGCGACACAACCCAATTGAATCAGAACATCTCCATTTGAAAGGGGGGAAAAGTCTGTTTTAAAATAGTTTCAGCTGAAAAAGTTTGTTTGTTGAAGTGCTAAAAATTTATAAAGGCAAAGATATTTTAATGCTCCAGAGTGATCTCTTTTTGTTCTGAACATTCTGCTAAGCAATCTGGGAGTATTTATACATATAAAATGTAAATAAAAAATTTACAACTAACTAATATCCACTCAAAATTTATGTTTCTGCATTGGACTCCAACAAAAAGGCTCAGCCTTGTTCCAAATTTTCCCTTACATAGCTATTAACCTAGTGACTCAAAACTGTTTAATTTCCCACACAAAAGTCATTTCAGTACGATGATCTCTACTGGCACGTCTTCCCAGGAGATTATTAAGCTAAATCTGGACTTCTTTTTAGGCTACTTCTGCTGTGATGGTCCATTTGCAGACGCTGGCAGCAAACGAGGACCATAAGGATACGCTGAAGTGAAGTCATTATAAGTAGGGCAGTGGAGAGAGGGTGGCAGAAGTCTCAAGGCGTGGGGGAGAGTAAGTAGGGGAAGGAATTTTCCACTTAGCAAGCCTTTTTTTCCCTTTCTTTTTTTTTCTTAAAGAGAGAGTGATTTTCAAGAGAGTGATACCCAGGGAAGACTCATGACCTAAAAACCACAGGATTCCATACCTAACAAATTATGCACCAAATACTTATTTCCAAACTGCCAAGTAATATTTGTCCATATCTAGGGATTTTTTCCATTTGCTGTTTTTTATCTGTTAGTATTCTCCAGAAAACACCATGAAAAGGGAGAACTGAATCAAGCTGTAAAGCATAGTTCAGCTGTTCTCACTCACAACTGTGAGCCCCAGAAATAAAGGGGCTGCCATCCACTCAACTCTGTTGTGAGATATCTGTGGCTGTCTTGATAAAGAGCTGAAGGGCCAACTGTAGCACGAATAATAAAAATCCAGAGACAGATATTGGGGTTCAAGCTGAAGGTCACAAAAGCAAAGCATCCAGCCACTGGCTCTTACCTCTACCTCGGACGGAAGTGGGCGAAATCCTGTCTTCATGAATCCTGAAGACATCACACACCACTGAGGTCCTGTCTATTCCCCTTATATTCCTCTCTCCACCACCCTAGTGCTGCGATGAAAGGCATGTCATCCCAAGTGCTGGGAGCACCTTTGTGTGACCTGTTTCTCTTTTAGACAGATTCAACCTTATGTAGCCCAGGGTTGGCTTTGAACTCAAAGATCTGTCTGCCTCTGTTTCTACGTCCTGGGATTAAAGGTGTGTGCCACCACTCCCTGGCCTGTATGACTGACTAGGATGGCTGCTTTGTGCTCTGATCTTTAGGCAAACTTTATTAAAACACAAATAATACTATAGCCAATAGCTAGGCAGGAGGTATAGGTGGGACTTCTGGGCAGACTGAGGAAGTGGGAGGAGATAATCTAGGTCCTGGAAAGACACCAGGAGAAACAGATGCAAGATGGAAGAGAGAGAACGCCACATGATAGAACATAGATTAATACAAATGGGTTAATTTAAGTTCTAAAAGCCAGTTAGGAATAAGCCTAAGCTATAGGCCAAGCTTTCATAAGTAACAAGAAGTCTCAATCTTATCTGCTGGCAGTCCAACGAGAAAGTACAATCACACAACTCAGCTTGCTTTAATTTACCTCAATTTGCTTTGCTCAGCTTGCTTCAGGTCATCTCAATTTAACCTCAACTCCCCTTAGTTTACCTGAGATTACTCAGTTTGCCTCATTTTACCCTCGTTTATCTTTAGCTTGCCTCAGTATGCTTCTGCTTAATTAAGTTTCTAAAAAAAAAAAAATCTCAGCTTGCCTCAGTTTACCTTATCTCACCTCAGTAAACCTGTTTGGCTCCACTTGCCTCAGTTTATCACAGCTTCCCTCAGTTTCCCTCAATTTACCGAGGCTTACCTTCCCTCACCTCAGTGTACTTCAGTGAACCTCGGCTTCTCTTGCCTCTGTTTAACCCCGGTTTGCCACAGTTTACCTCAGCTGACCCCAGCCCGCTTTGAGCGATCAGGGCCTGCATTGGCCGCTCGGGCCCCTCTCCCGCAGCCCCGCCCCCTGCCCGCAGCCCCGCCCAGCGTTCCCCCTGGTTTCCGTCGCGAAGGACGCGGCGTCGGTTGGTTGTCAAGATGGCTGCGGCGTGTTCGCAGCCGCCACCTCTGCTGTCGCCCCGCGAGGTCGCCGCCCTCCCCGCTGTCGTCGCCACAGTCGCCGCGGCCGCGAAGCCAGGACCACCGCGGCCGAGCCTGCGACGCCGGTGACGCGGTCGGGAGACGCGCGCGCGCGGGTCCGGAACGCCAGGGAGGAGGGAGGCCGAGCGGCCATGCGGGCGGCGCTGGGGTGAAGGATGCTGGCGGGCAGGCCCGGAGCCCAGAGCGCAGGCGCGGGTCTGGGAGCCGGCCCCTCGGACTCGCTGGGCGCCCGGGACGGCAGCGGACGGCCACGACCCGGCGCCTACCTGTATCCTTCCCTCCGCATCCCGGCGGCGCCTGAGACTCCCGGGAGCACGCACGCAGGGGCATGGAAACTGGCAAGTCATTTCCAGTGCGGGTGTTTCCTTTAGCAGCTGCCACCCCACCCCATCCTGCCCCCGACCTAAAGTTACACTTTAGGTAACCACCACCCTGGCACCTCGCGTCCACACTTGGACTTGGCTGTCACATTTTTGTGAATTTTAAAATGCATCGGCCCTGTATTGGATGGGCGAAGACTCGCCTTTTCGAATTACTCTTTGCTTTTATAGACACTCCGCACTTAGTTGGGGCTCTTAGAGAAATGCACAGAGAGTAAAATCTTGTGCTATTCCTTTTTAGTAGTTGACCCCCGCACCCCGCACCCTTCCCAGAGCTGCTTAACCCAAGCACGTTCTGATCTTTCTGTTTCCTTTTTTCCCCGTTGTGTTGTCAGGCATAAGAAAGACAGAACAGGGAACCTGAAATTTGACAGCCTGGATTATTTCTGATTTTTTTCCCTGAGAAATAGTCGAGCTCCCATTTGATGTTACTGTTGGTAACATAGTGGGAATGTCAGTAAGCTTTGCCTTTAAAGTATATAAAGCATCTTTATTCTTCCAGAGAACGTTGTGATAATTAGAATTGCGTTCTCAAGGGACCTTTTAGCTGACAGTGATGGCGTTGTATGGTCATCTCTGTTTTTTTCAGGGAATGGAAAGTCTTCACTTGGGTTCCTACCACCACCACCATCTCTCTCCATTTCCTTACTTCCTTAGGTCCCAACTTCTGGAATTTTTTTTTCACTCTTTTACAATTTTAATAGAAAATCATCAATTTTCGCTAAGGGTCTTCTACAGACCTTGCTTTTGGTTCTAAGGATGCAGATCTCCTGGGGAAGACAGGTATGTTAGGGCTCCATTAATGCCAAACACCATCTCAGCTGGTGTATATGTATATAGCATTTGCTATCATATACCAACACTAATATGTACACATATTAGTTGTCCCACAAAAACATTATAGTGTCATTACCATGAGACTCTAATTATATCGGACCTTACTCACTAAAGATACACTGTTGTTCTTAACTAAATGGCATCACTAGAGATATGAAAACCCATCTCGAGAAAAACTTAGAAGAAGAACGCCAGATACTACTACAGCAACAAAAAATATGTCGGAATCGAGCACGTAAATATTTTGTGGAGTCAAACCGGAGAAGAAAGTAAGTAATTGTATTTTATTCAGAAGTGTGAATTCGTTTTGTTTTGCTTTGTTTCTTAAAGATAGGGTTTCTCTGTGTCAGCCTGGCTGCTCTGGAACTCATTCTGTAGGCCAGGGGCCTCGAACTCACAGTTTGATATCTTCCCTGCCTCTGCCTCCAGAGTACTGGGATTAAAGGCATGTGCCACCACCCACCACCTGGTTTAAATTTTTTAAGATATTGCTATTTTTATTTTAAATGTGTATGAGTATTTGCCTGAATGTATGTAAGTGTACACATGCATACCTGATACTCACTTAAAGACCAGAAGAAGCTGTCAGATTCCCTGAACCTGAAGTTACAGATGGTTGTGAGCCACTATGTGGGTGCTGGGAACTGAACCCAAGTCCTCAGCAAGTGCTTAACCACTGAGCCATCTTTCCAGTCAGCGTGGTTATCCAACATTTAAATGTTTTCATTAGAGCTGTCCCCATATTACTGTAATTCATGGTAGTAGAGACCCCTGGGGCGCATTAGCCATGTCATTGGGCACATGCTGCGATCCCATGTGGACTACAAAATTGTTCACCTGGAAATTCTTTCTGCTGTTGTATTTCTCTTGCACTTAATCCTTCCATCGTTCATCGATGTTGAATTATTGAATGAATAACTCAATAACTTTTTGGTCTTGTTAGTAAGCTCTTGGTCTTCTGGTACTTTTTGGCTTCAGAGGATCGTATAAGGCACTTGACAGCTGTCAGTAGAGATGACTATAGACTTTTATTTTATCCTGTCTACTCAAGTTGGAGTCAGAATTGTAAGCTTATTAGCATTTAGTATTTTCCCTTCAGACAGAGAAAAATCACCTGCCATTTTTTTCATTATCTTTGGAAGCTATCTTTAACTGTTTAAAATATCATAGACTAAGAATCTCTTAAGATTTCATATTCTAGAAGGTAAAAAGTAAAAGACATATTCTTCCAATCAGATTGATAATAATATAGCAATGAGAGATGACACTCAGTAAGTACTGTGGTTAAATCTCCTGTGAAGCAGAGCAGAAGTACATCTCATAGACTATAGGACAGGAAGAGTCCCTGGAAGAATAGTTAGCCACTGTTAGCCAAGGGACATGAAAGGAGCCATACTTTCTAGGAGCTAGAATAATACAAAGAAAGTCTAATGTTAGAAAATGTGACAGAAGATGTATGTACATGTTATGTGGAAAATGTGGATGAGGATCAGATGATAGGAGGTAATTTATGAAATAATATGTATGCCAATCTAAAAAAAATAAAGAATTTGCCCTTTACATTATAATAAAGAAACAAAATTAGAGATGTTCCATGATTTAAATTTATAAATTAGCTCATTATAGCAAAGAAGAAGCAGATGAAAAAAAACAGACTTTAAACCAAAAGTACAGTAGAAAGCTGTTCCCCTGTCTAAGCCAGTGCATAAGCATAGAGACGGATTCAGGACTGAGTAAATAAGGTCAGGAGTCAAGAGCCAGCTACAAATGCTCATGAACAGAATTGTCAGAATTCTTACAGAGCAAGAAAACTTAACATTTTAATGTAAATCTTTCTAGAATAACTTAACATGTTAAGCTTTATATTCATTGATAAAGGTAGTTTGATTTTGTACTTTAGACATATGGGTATAGCAGACATGGAATTGCTTATGCTTTTATATTACTGTATTTTTCTTGAGCTATTCTGTTTTTCTGTCCTCTTCTTTTCATGTCTTTAATTCTTTTAACTATTAATTGCTTGCACATTGACTTATTCATTGTGGTTTTTTCATACATGCATGCAGTGTACTATAAGTGGGCTCTAACAGATAACATTGGTAAGATCTTTGAAGATTTTCTGACTTCTCTACTGTTTATAACTTTTTTGAAATTCAGCTCTTTTTTAAACTGAAGTAATACAATTTTAACTTCAGTAATTTAAAATGCAGAAATTGGAATGTAAGAATATTAAATACAACTCGTCTTCGCCTATAGCAATGATGTAAATGAAGTACTTAAAGATGTATTCAACACTTTCTCATGAAATAATTGTAACTTCATTGGCAATTGTGAGAATTTTCCATATGCCTTTGACCAAATTACCTCCAATGACAGAATAGTAACATTGATATGGCCATGAACAAAATGTCGGTGGCCACAAGGGTCACTCATGGGTCCCTTTTGTAATTACAACCTTTTCTTCTTACCCCCTTGATCTCTTGTTCTTCATTTATTGTTTGGTTTGGTTTGGTTCATTTTTGCACTGTTCAATAAATAATATTGTGTCATATGCAGCCTTTGGGGACTGAAGTTTTTCCTCTCAGAACAGCTCTGCGGTACTTCTCAGTTCTTTCATTTTCATTGTTGGGTAGTGCTCTGTATACACATGTGCCACGGATGTATTGAGCTCAAGTGTTTGAAACTTTGCTGTTGTTAGTGGTGGTGGTGGTGGTTGAGTTTTTAGTAGTAGTTTGGCTTGTTGTCATACTTCTACCACCAAGCTACAGCCACAGCCCTGCAACAATAGCATTTACATTTTTCAAACTGCTTACCCACAGATGGTTGTGAGCTCTTGTGAATAGAAGCTGTAAACATTCATGTATAGTTTTCATATGAACATAAGGTTTAAATTTCTCTGGAATGAATGGCAAGGAGTACATTACAGGCTTGTAAACATGATCTCTAGCCTTTTACAGAATAGCCCACTGTGCCCTCAGCAGTACAACATGCAGATCTTCTACATAGCTCACTCTTTGCTTCTCTCAGTACTTCTGCATTAGCCATTCGGCTAGGTGTATAGAAAGCTCCTACTGTGTTTTATGTTTACAACTCCCTAATGACTAATGGGATAGAATGTTCATCACGTGCTTGCTTACCATCTGTCTGTCCTTTCATGTCTTCTCTCTAATTCCTTTAACCTCAACTATTTGCACACTGATTTATTCACTGTGGGTTTTTTCATACACACATGCAGCTTTCCGTGGTCATGTCCATTCACCCTCTGTACTTTCCCGCCAGTCACTCTTTTACTCTTCCCACTATACTCTGTCTTATACCCCACTCACTTATATCCCAGTCCTTGATATTTACTCTGACACTTAGGCCCTTTGTTTTGTTTTGTTTTAACTTTCCACATACAAGAAAAAGAAAAGACATTGCTTGGTACTCTGTGTCTCAGTATTTGTATGTTATAGTATCCTCTACTTCCATCTGCTTTTCTGCAAATGGCAGGATCTTATTCTTCCTTCTGAATGAATGACACTTCTTTGTGTATGTATACCATACTTTCTTTGTCCATTCATCTGTTGACAAACACCTAAGTTGATGTCATAACCTGGCTTATAAGAATAGTGCTACAAGGGAGGGGGACTTGATGGGGGGAGGAGGAGGGAAATGGGAGGCGGTGGCGGGGAGGAGGCAGAAATCCTTAAATAAATAAATTAAAAAAATAAATAAATAAAAATATTAGCCTAAAAAAAAGAATAGTGCTACAATAAACACAATAATGCAGATAGTTTGTGCCAACTTCATTTCTTCTGGATATTTTGCAAGGTGTGGAATAGCTGAATCAGAGGATATTTCTGTGTCTAGTTATTTGGAAGACATCCACACTGTTTTCATGGTGATTTGTTAGCTGACATCCCCATTTAAAAAAATGTTTTAAAGCTGCCCCTACATTAATTATTCTACAAGACTGATGAATTTTATTATAATTTCAGTGAATATAGAGAGTTAGAAGACTGCAGGTTCAGAATGAAATTATCCTAGACACTTAGTTCTCTAAAGAACAATTTATTGCCCTCCTTTATGTTTGACCTAATATTCTGTGGCTATTTGGTAAGTCCTTTCAAAATATATAGGGAGACCTCTAGCTTCCACCAACTCAAAAGGTAAGAAGACATTAGACAGAATCTGATCGAGGTGGGTCATCTTTCTATCTGTTGTTTCATGGATTAATTAATGAAAACTCCTTGGCCCTGATAGTCACAAAATTAGGTGGGTGGAGTAAACAGAACAGGATGCTGGGAGAAAGAAGCCAAGTCAGAGAGTCGCCATGACTCTCCCACTCCAGACAGATGCAGGTTAAGATCTTTCCTGGTAAGCCACCTCGTGGGCTACCCACATTATTAGAAATGGGTTAGATCAATATGTAAGAGCTACCCAATAAGAGGCTGGAACTAATGGGCCAGGCAGTGTTTAAAAGAATACAGTTTCTGTGTAATTATTTCGGGGCATAAGCTAGCCATAGTGATTCTCCAACGTGATGGGCTAAATCCACTTAAAAACCTAAGAAGGCTTAAAAATAAGAGAGAGAGAGTTTAACACAGATTTTTGCTGTTTTTTGGTGGCGTGCTGTAGAGAGATTTCCTGATTTGGCAACAGCAGCAGAAAAAAAAAGCTGTGTCATTTTAAAGCATGGCTTCCTGGGACTGTGCCACCAGTGCAAACTCTGGCTTTAAAGCATTTCAATGGCTTTTATCGGACTGGATGTTTGTGTGCCCACTTGGGATCAGAAGGAGAGTGCTCTGAGACCATGCCGATGGCTCAGGGCTCCCCGCCTGCACCTGGGCAGACAGCAGAATCAGGCTTAGGCAGGCAAAAGAGCATGGCGGATTCCTGCCGCCATACAGAGATGTGTTTTCAGACTGCACAGTGTTCTGAGTGTCAGATTTGGCTGTAACTTGGATGAAAAGAGTTTCTGTGCTGCACGCTTAGTCTCAGAATTTAACTGCTGACTGCAGCTCCAATGTGTACTTGCTATATGTGACTGGAACTGTGTGTGGCTCAGGGGCACCAAATGGCTCTGAGGCAGGAGCGGCTCAGCTCCGCCATGCTGAACTGTGCTGGTCTCAGGCAGGAACTTCCGTAATTACCATAATAACAGCGCAGTTAAGGTTTAGGCTGGGCAGGACACAGACGGTACTGTATTACCTGTACATGGTGCAACTTAAGTTTTTAAAAACTGCTTAACATTTTAAGAAACTGCTCTGGATAGTAAAAAAAATTACAGATTCACAATAAAACAGATTCAGACATAAAGGATCACAGTGTTGGATGAATGTACGTAGGCTTGAGAGAGAGAAGAAAATGAATATAGAGAATAAAGTTAATGGTTTTTAAAAAAAGGGTAAAGTCTTTAAAGAGACAGAGTACAGATAGTTATAGATTAAGAGAAATAAAGAAAAAAGCCACATAAAAATGGAAAATTCACAGAGAGTCTGGATTATGTACATTGTGTTTTCTTTAAAATTTTTGTCTGTGAAGGAGCTAAGTACAGAGAGACATTTCATTATATGGGCTGCCAAGTGGAACCAGAACGGATATCATGAGGGTATGACTTCAGAATTTGAGTCTAAGGATATGATGCTTTGGAGAGAGTCTTCTTTTGTTTTCACAGAGGATGAGACTCTATGGATTGCTTCTATCCCAATATGGTATCCTAAACAGCTGGTAATAATAACTTTCAAAGACTAGAAATTTGCATTATACTGTTAAATGAACTGTATAGGTACAATACCTTGAACAAGATTAGAAATGTATATACACTATGTTCTAACCAAATTAATCTCAAATTTAAATCAATATACAAAATTTGTATACAATATACAAAAATCAAATCCAATGTAAAACATTTAAAACTAGTAGTTCCTTTTTAAAAGTAGATTCCATAATCTACCTTTTTATCATATTCTATCTATATCCTCCCTTTTTTCTTTTCAACGTAGATTCAGTAATCTGCCATTTTATCCATCATATCTGTGTCCCCTTTTTTTCTTTTCAAAACAAGAACCTTGAATCTGAATTCCTTTGTTTAGATTTTTTTTCCTGACCATTATCCCTAGCAACTTGTAACCAACAATCTAAACAAAGACAGACATCCATAATCCAATTTTTGAGAATGTGGGCATAGTTTTCTAGGCTACTTCTTGCAGGTTGGGGGCACTGATAATCTTATGGGGACCAAAGAAAATTTAGGATTATGGAGTATTCTGTGAGACTGTATCCTCTCAGGCAGCAGTCTTAAAGCTGTTCTGAATGTGGAAATCAGAGGAAACTGCAGCAGAGGTGCTCTGAAACATTGGATCATTTAGGCCATCTGCTCCTATTGGAGATTTTTCAAGGGGTCTGGCTTAATCAAACCTGATTTTTCTTAGCCCAGAATGAATCCACAGCCTCTCATTTTTTGTATTAACAAAAGCAAAACCTCATCTTCAAAGCAACATATCTTTTGACTTAAATTTTGAAGTCAAGGGATTTTCAAAATATATAGGTTGGTTTAATCCAGCAGCATTTATAATTAAATGTCTTTTTGCAGCTGTTGCTCCTTCCTCAACAGTCAAACTATTCAAAGACAACACAATAACATATAGTATCCAGATTTTCTGTGTATTTTCTGTCTTTAACTCTTTTTTTTACTCTGTTTCTTTTTATTTTTAATTTTTGTTTCTTTTTCTTTTTTTTTTTTTTTCGAGACAGTTTCTCTGTGTGTCTTTGGCAGTCCTGGAGCTAGCTCTTTTAGACCTGACTGGCCTCCAACTAAAAGAGATCCGCCTGCCTCTGCCTTCTGTGTGTTGGGTTTAAAGGTGTGTACCACCACTGCCCAGCTGATATCACAGTCTGAAGTACTGGCCAGATGGTGGTAGCACATGCCTTTAATCCCAGCACTCGGGAGGCAGAGATGGGCAGAGCTTTGTGAGTTCAAGACCAGCCTGGTCTACAGAGCTAGTTCCAGGACAGCCAGAGCTGTTACTCTGAGAAACTGCCTCAAATAAAGAGAAAGGAAAAGAGAGAGAGAGTGGGGGAGGCAGTACTTTGTATTACATACATTGTTAATTCTGTCTGTTAATCAGAATGTGGGTGTTCTGTATTTGGGTATTTTCTTCACTAGTTTGTTTGTTTTTCTTTCCAATCAAGTGAAAAGTTACCCACTGAAAAATTAGGAATTTCAGTATAGATTTGGGAAATTGTAATTAATTTTGACCTTGACAAGGACAGGGCTAATAATGTAAAGCATACGCCTCTTTGTCATGTAGAAAACTCTGGGTATTTTCTTGATTTTGTCTCTTGCAGGCTATTAGCACCATCATTTGTTATATCTTATTCTTGAAAAAGATTTCTTCCAATTGCATTTTAATTTGAAAGGGTGTTCTGTGCCTACTTTTTAATTTCTAATACCTCAAAATGTGGTTGAGTTTTAAAGTTAAGTATCATGTTTGAAGGCTGTAACTACCTACATCTGAAATAGAGTTTTGTCCAGGAGAAAGGAAGGCACACAAAAGGCAGCCTCTCCGATCCCACCCAGCACCTCTTGGGGCCCAGGTACTCTTAATGCTACTGCTTATTATGTTGCTACAGAAACTGTCGCCATGGCACATTATTAGTTCCTCGGAATACTTCCAGCAAATGATACTACACAATTGTAGACTCCTGGGAAAGAAAGCAAACAGCTTGGCATATGGTTGTCATTTAATGAGGTCGCTCACCTTGAGCCAAGGTGTTGTACGCATTTCATGAAGCAGAACTGCACACATTGAGCAGACCCTTCAAAAGTCACCAAGGCCAACTGTGTCTTCTGTGAAAAATGCCAAGCTTAGAGACAATAGGAACAACAACATGGTTTTCTGAGTCTAAACCCTGTAGAGGTGGGGAAACTTTCTTCCTACGTCCATCACCTGCCTCTTCATTCCCACTGCTTCTCTGAGTGCCTGACACATCACCAGATAAAAGAAATCCTGCAACTCCTGACTGAGTAAGGAAAGAACTATAATGTAAAATTGCTATACTTAATTTTTCAGACTCTATGTTAGGGCATGTCACAGAGCTCAAGAGGAAAAACACAGGCTTGCTGGCCACATTCTGTCAGTGCTTTAATTTGACACAACTTATTACAGACTATATTCTGTAGTCTTGAAAAGTGAAGTGTGAAATCCTTTTCTGGGCACATTTTCATATAGAGCACAGGACCACTATGGAGCAATATAAAGTAATAGAGATGATATTTTACTTTTAGTATAATTTTATAATGCTAGCAAGGAGGATACCACCTCTTAGCTTCAGAAGCTCTCATTTCTCATTACTAAATTGGTTGTGTTTTCTCAGTTTAAATATTCAGGAGGAGGTCTGTCTTGTCTCTTTCTCTAGTTCTGAGCATTTGTTTGCCATTACTTCTGCTAGAGTACTTTCTTTCTCCAAAATTTTCATGACTGTCCAGATTAAATGTCATGTCTCCAGAGAGAAAAGAAATGTGACGTTCTAAACACTGTTTGCATAGACGTAGTGGATGTGAGTTATCATATTTAAATAGACAAAGAAGTAAAGAACACAAGCGTGGTGGCACATGCCTTTAATTCTGGCATTCATTAGACAAAGGCAGATAGATCACTATGAGTTCTAAACTAGCCTGGTCACACAGCAAGTTCCAGACCACCAGAGTACATAGTGAGAACCTGTCTCCAACAGCAAAAACAAATGAAGTAAAAGTAGTAGATAATTTATTTGTATTAAATATTTATCCCCCAACTCCAGTAAGTAACATGGTAAAAAAAAATCAGTTTGTACTTATTATATGAGTCATTTGCTGGTCTATAACAAGCCCCCTCAAACTTGGTAACCCAAAACAGTATATTCTGATTGTCTGTGTTGACTGATGTAGCTGCTTGATTTTCCCGTGGAAGTCTTATGCTGTTGCACTCAGATTTCATCTGTGATTCTCCTCAAGTTTTATCTGTGCTGATCTTATGGTCCTGCTGGACTTGACATTCATTATGCTTCTTTAGTCACATGCTTTGTGCTTGCTTGATTCACCAATATTGCTGAAAGCAACCCAGACAGTTCTCTGACTGTAGCTGTTTCTTCCTTTAGCTAGCTAACTTAGGCTGCGTCTCCGCGAGGTGTTCTCAAGGTCATCAGTAATAATATTTGCATCCTGGCATTTCCTAAAGTGAGCATTCTCAAATGTAAGTTAAGTGTTGCAAAACATCCAGTGTAGCCCAGGAAGTCACATAGCATCACTGTCATGTGTCATAGCATGACATAGGAGAGTGACAGGACCAGACTCGTTAATGAGGAGCTACATACTCAGAGTGGAAAACGGATAGAACCTGTAAGCTTTGAGCCCCACTGACTAATAATCTATAAATATAGACAAGCCTTCCTTTGGAGTTCTTTCATCTGTATTTTGTAGTTTTTGGTATATGTTATTTTTGCCTCTTTGGTTGAGTTTTATCCCTAAAATATGTATGTATTTGGGGGGGGTATACATGCATGCTTAAATGCACATGCATACTCATGCATGCTATTGTAAATGAAAATGCAATGTGTTTTTTTCTGGATTGTTCATTATATAATGATGTACATAGAAATGCATTTTATTTTGTCTGTTGGTTTTATATATCTTCTAAATTTATATATTAGTATCAGCTTTATGTAGAATTTTTAGAGTTTTATGTACATCAGATCATGTTACCTGCAAACAGGTAATTTTATTTTTACAATGTGGATGCCTTGTATTTTTCTTATTTTTCTAAGCTCTCTGACTAGTAATCCAGTACTGTACTTAATGAAGCTGTGAAACAAGGTCCTTGAAATCGTTTAGGGAGATCAGACTCTCTTCCCTTCCTGTGGTGCTGCACCCCACATACTACCTCTTGAAAGCCCAAAGTTCTGTTCCTGGTGCTGCAGCTCTCTAGATGACCAGTTCCATAGACAAGGTGGGCCCTTTAATAGTGGTCCACAGTGGCCTAGAACAGGAAGGACCTTAAAAGAGTTCACCTAGCTGTCCCAAAGTTCATACACGACAAAGCAGTGCCTTTGGGTGCTTTCCTGCCAGTGTCAGGTTTGCACTGTAGCCTTACTTTTTAATCAGACATTTCTTGAGTGATACAAACATATTTTGCAAGAACAAAATTAACTGTTTAAGGCAGTACAACTAAAAAAGAGAAAATAGAAAGTGCGTAAAGTTAAGAACACTGGGAATGTGGGCCAGACAGGATGACTCAGTAGGTAAAGATGCTGGCCTGACAAGCCTGGCACCTGAGTGTGACCCCAGGACTCCTTATAGAGGGAGGGAGAAAAACCAGCGCCTCAAAGTTGGCCTCTGCCCTCCACAAGTTGCTAGAGCACATGCACCACATCACAATAATAATAATAACAATAATAATAATAATAACCTTTTCAAACTGGACACTACAGGGCACATGTTTGTAACTCTGTCTACTTAAGAGTTCTTGGTTCATATTTACAAAACCAACATTTTTATAAAAATTGTATTTTTAGCCAAGTTAAGATTTATATGACTTCCAATTTTAAGCTTTTGCTGTAAAAGGTAGAAAAGTCATTTCCTTGACTTTCTCATAATTTACAATGCTGCTTCTTTTTCACCAGTGAATACCAGAAGCAGCATGGCTCTTAGGAAAGGCTTTTTACCCCAGCAAGGTATGGGATGTTGGGCCTTACTGAAGAACTTTCTCTTCATTCAAAAGATCTGAATGGTGGTCTGAAATTACCATTTGCCAAGGATATTTTAATTCTTAGCCAGTGGCCTGTTAAAATCAGAAATGTGTTGTCTCTAAGTAAAATGAAAACTGTTATTTCCTAAGTTGTAGTGTTTTCACATCATTCATTCTGTTTTGTTCAGAACTTCATGTCTGTCTCTCCTGTTTCCGTCACATCTTAAATCTAGAGCTTTTGAAGAGAAGCGCAAAGAACAAGAAGAAAGAGAATATCAAATTAGAGAGCGCATCCTGCAACAGAGGAAACAGAAGTTTGAAGAAGTTACTGAAAAATTCCAGCGTGCCCATGTTCCTCTCTCTCAGAGAAAGAAAGCAGGTACCTATCATTTCTGAAACAATTCTGAAACAAAAATGAAAGTTGTAATTAAATTTAAATCAAGTAAACAATAAAATTACAGATTTAAAAAAATTTAAGTAGAAATCAAAACCACAACAGCTTTGTGTGCTGTTTGAGTAGCAGGCACTTTAAGCAAATGAAAAACAAGAATGTGACTTAAATTGAATTTGGAGAATACTATGTTGGCTGCATTGGTAAACCCTCTTTTCACTCACGAGTTTCTTTCAACGTCATGCTAGTTCACAGTGTTTTGTCTTTTTAAAATCAATTTTTTCTTTCAAGTAACTTAACAGAAAATTTAGCTGTTGGGTTCAGGAAATTAGTGTCACATTCATTCTGGTATTTTATTTGTAGTTCACTTCAAATTCTTATTTGAACGATTGGCAAAACACAACATCTACAAAGTAATAGAATCCAATGATATAAGGCCCGTAACCAATCAAGAATTGAAGGATATATAATTGGCTTCGTGTATAAAGCACTGTGAAGCATGAGGACTGGAGTCTGTGTCCCCAGAACCATGTAAAATGAGGCAGCTGTGACCACAGCCTGTACTCCAGCACTAAGGAAGCACAGACAGGGGATCCCTGGAGCAAGCTGCTAGCTAGTCTTGACAAGCTTTTGGTTCAATTGAGAGACCCTATCTGAATGAACCAAGTGGAGAGTAATTGAAACAGACACTCAGTGCCAACCTGCGGCCTTCACACACATCTTCACATACATGCATTCCACACATGTGAGCTTGTGTATACACAGCACATACATTTCAAAAAGGAATTTAAGTATGACTGTGATTGGTGCTTTCATATCAGATCCACATTTTTGGACCTTAAACAGCAAGACAGAACTAAAATATGTCAAGGCTTACAGAAAGAGAGCTGGCAGTACCATCATCTACCCAGCCATTGTGTACTGTACTGTGTTATACTCTGTCCCCAGCTATACTGAGCTGCAGAAATAGGAAACTGTATTGCTAAAAATATGAAACTGTATGCTAAAAATCACAACTTATTTTGGATAAGAATTTAAATAGTATCATTGGTACAATAATTGATGTGATAGCAGAATGTGTGAAAACACAGGAAAGAGCATTAGCTTATGTCAGGACACGAAGTCATTGTTTCTAGAACAATGACATGCATGACTCTTGAATTAGTATCTTGACAGGCAAAGAGAAATACAAAGGGTAGCCAGAGAGAAGGAACAGTTCATACAAGTGAACTCTGTCTTTCGTGTATCAGAAGCATAAGTTGGGGGATAAGAAGAGAAGAATATTAACTTGAAACTAGAAATAAGTTGGAGCCAACTCCTGAAGAACTTTGTATGTCATACTAGAAAGTTCATCTTTATCTAAAATGCCATTTTTGAACTGGAAAGCAAGCCATTTCTCTATTGGTAAGGGATCTTAGTGTAAAGAGGTGCTGCAAGGAACACTGACACCATCAAAAGACACCAAAGCATGGTAGAGTTTTCTCTTTCTCTCATAGGCTAGGTCCTGAGGTCGGAGTCAAGAGCTGGTTCCATGGTTGTACAGACTTCTGCTGTCTTTCAGCTAACTACTTTCTACAGCTGGCTTCTATCTTTACTCTGTGGATATGGTAGCTGCTAGATCACCAGCCATAAGATTGGATAGATAGAAAAAAGAAGACAGGTTATGCCCTTTAAATTTCCTTAGAGGCCTCCCTTTATATAATTTAACCTATCTAGCTCCATTTGTAAGGGAAACTGAAACTTTTTCAATATTGGATATGTTTCTACTCATGACAATATGAGCTCCTTTACTAAGAAGAGGAAATGAATATTAGAGAGTCCTCCCATAGTAAGGTCTCTTTGTTAGAAGGGTAACTCTAGTGACAACATTTGGAATGTGGATGGAAGTAGCAACATCCTGAAGTTAAAGGCTAGAAAGAGACTAGCTCTGGGAAGATGTGTTATGTTCCTCACTCAAGCAGTAACTGTATAGACAGAAGAGGTAATCTTCTCAGATACCACAGTCAATAGGATCACTAAGTGTAGGAGTAGATAAGCTACAAGGAGAACTTGGCAAAGAGCATCACACATAATACTCTTTAATAAATGACAGTATTTTGCTAGCATGTATTCATTCTATGTCATAAATTTTACCTTGATATTTTATACATGTATATAATATTATTATATTCACCCCTGTTACCCTCTCATATGTCTAGAGCTCAAGTCTGAACTAACCCTGTGTAATTGTCAGTGACTTTGCTTTAACACCTTGGAGAAAACTACAGACTATAGAATGGTAAAGTGTTAGGTTTGTACAAAGAGTTGGACCTAGAAAAATCATCTTTTCTATCCCCAGGCTTTGAATTATATATAGAATTTGATGACTAGAACATAATATTTCCATATTTAAGGGTTGCAAGAGGCAGCATTCTTAAGAAACAGCTGTGTTTCTACCTGAATGACAGTGAGGAGAACATTAGAAAGAAAGGAAAGAAATATGTTGCATGCCTAAGTGCACATTGGAAGGCTTTCGAAGTGGATGCGTACAGAAAACAAGATAAGAGGTCTAAATAGCTGTGTGGGGTTAGTGTCCATGTAGCATATGGTCATGAGGACATCACTTGCCTTCTTCATATACCTTGGCTTCCTCAGTTGTAAAATTCAAATAGCACGCCTTTAATCCCAGTGGCAGAGACAGGAGGGTCTTTGTGAGTTCAAGGCCAGCCTAGTTGACAGAGCTAGTTCCAGGACAGTCTCCAAAGCTATAGAGAAATCCCTTCTCAAACAACCAAAACAAAATAATAATAATAATAATAATAATTCAGATAGCACCTGTGCTATAGCCAGGATGAACATACTTACAAAGTGATTAAAATAAGCTTTGTAGCAGTAAATGCCCAAAGTCAATTGATTTTTTTTCATTTTATTCAGAGAAATATGTAAAACTTTGTCATAAAAGTTTGAGACCATGAGATCAAATATAGAAGAGTTTATATATCAGAAAAGCCTACACACCTACACATTTTTCAAATTAACTTCTTTCCAAATAAATACCATCATAAAATTAATAATGAAGATCTCAAAGTTACAATTTCTTTTTTAGGACTAGCATATCAAAGTTTAAATTTTAATTCTATTGTATATATTTTATACAAGAACTTTGAAATACTTTATCGGCCAGTTATCTATCAATAAACCATTGGTGATAAAAAAAATGATTCCTTATTATGTTTTTTCTATTTGCTTAGTTTTTCACAATCCAGTCCCTCCATTGGATGAGGCACTTAAACAAATTCAAGAATCCAACTTAAAATCAGAAGTAAACATTCCTCTTTACCAAAGACAAGCAACAAATTGGCGGTAAGTAATTTATTACTGTTTTAATATTATTAGACTTATCACTTTATATGTAGTAACCATATGGCCTTCTGCTTGCTGAATTTGTGGTCTTTTTCATTGGTTACTTCTCTCTTTGAGGGGGTGGTGGAGTGGTTCAAGATAGGGTTTCTCTGTGTAGCGCTGGCTGTCCTGGAACTCACCCTGTAGACCAGGCTGGCCTCGAACTCACAGACATCCACCTGCCTCTGCTTCCCAAGCACTGGGATTAAAGGCGTGTGCCATCACTGCCAAGATCATTGGTTACTTTTTTTTTTAAGATTTATTTATTTATTATGTACACAGTGTTCAGCCTCCATGTATGCCTGTAGGCCAGAAGAGGGCACCAGATCTCATTACAAATGGTTGTGAGCCACCATGTGGTTGCTGGGAATTGAACTCAGGACCTCTGGAAGAGCAGTCAGTGTTCTTAACCTCTGAGCCATCTCTCCAGCCCCACTTCTTATCTCTGTTTTAAAATTTGTTCTTTTTACAAGTTAAGAATTAAGTCAATTGTAATTTGCTGTCTTATAGTCACTAATAGTACAAATACTCTCAATAGTGAATAATTTTATATGAAAAAATATCAAAACTATTTTAACATATTGATGTTTGTCTTTACTGAATAGATAACATTGCTTAAATTGTATTGATACAAATTTAGTTTTAAAAGGTAATTTTGTGGTTGCAGTGATTTTTTTTCACTCATAATTTTTTGTTGTCATTATCTTAATAAAAACTGCAATATTTGTAGTTTCTTTCCATAGTTGCATAAGTAAATCGTATAAAAGCACTAGCATGGACTTTCCAGTCATTATGCTTCCTCCAATAAATGTCTTTTCCATTTTTCCCAATATTTTTGATGTTACTATGTGCAGAGAACTAGATGAAGCATTGGAAATCAATGTGGAGTAGACTGTTAAAATATAATCCCTAGAGGCTAGAGACGTGGCTCAGTGGTTAAGAGCACTGACTTCCCTTCCAAAGGATTTTCTAACTATACATATATAGATATCTTGCCTCGCATATGTAAGGCCTGGGATTGATCCCTAGAACTCCCAAAAATGCATAGAATTACATCAAATGAACAGTAATAATCAGACATTTACTTGCATGAAGTTATTAATAATTCAGGCTATAATTTGTTTTAATATTATACCTATACAGAACATTATTCTGTTCTTAGAATTCTTCTGGTCAATAATTCTCTTGATTAGAGCTAAAAACAAATAATTCCATCCTTTCAGTATTCATTAGAGTCTGGGAAAGTACTAGACTCTCGGCTTAAAGAATCACACTAAAAAAAGGAATGCTTCAGCCAAACTCTGAAAAAATCATGAGTTAACCAGGACAAGTGGTGAATGGCACTGCAGACAGAATTCTGAGCACATGCCAAGTTCACAAGTGACAAAGTGGTGATCGTGTCAAATCAGCTGGTGCTAGAGCTCAGCATGCACCAGACCCTGGGCTTGACCCTCGCCCTACAGAAAGAAGAGGAGAAAGGTGAAAGAGGCAGAGATAGGCAAGACACAAAGAGAGAACTCATATTTTGAGGTTATAATGGAGGTGAATGCCTGTAATCCCAGAGCTCATAATGTGGAATCAAGAACATCAAGACTTGAGAGCCTACTTCAGCTACAAGAGACCCTATCCAAAACAACAACAATAATAATAACAGGTGAATCAGAGAACACAAATTAAGAGCTTAACTAGAGAAGAGATTAGAAAGTGAGATGCATCTGTGTGTTAAGAAATATAAGCTTTGAGGCAATCGAGATGGCTTAGAAGGTAAATGCACTCGCCACCAAGCTTGACAATGTGCATGTGATCCCCAGGATCCATGTGGTCAAAGGAGAGAACCAACTATGTCCTCTGACTTCTGCATGCAGTCTGTGGCATATGTGTAAGGAGGCTAGTCATCAGAGGCAAGCACTTCCCTTCGTTTAATTAGTTTAATTTGGCTTACATGTACAGTGAGAAGAGAGTTGTCGGTAGGAAAGTTACAAAGGAAGCCAAGAGTTAAACAGGAAGAGACTGTTAAGTAATGTGTTCTAGAAATAATTAGTGAAAAAAGTTGAAGCAAGCTCCCAATAATATGTTTTGGAAGTTTTCCCACATTTACAGACTAAATGTGGGGAAATCAGATAATCTGGTACTTCAGTTTTCAAAATGATGACTTCTTCAGAACCACCAAGGAGGAAAATAGAAGATGAAGAGTTGGGGATGGTTGCAGAGTCAGGATTGGGTCAGCAAATTGCTGGCAAAAAAGTGAAACCATTTATCATAAATAAGATGCAGATAAGAAGGCAGATCTCGTGTTAAGCTTTTCACTACAATAAAAAAATATGACTATGGGGAAAGAGTGGACAGACTTAGGGGGAGAATGGTTGAAAGGAAGCTAGAATGAGTTGTAAGTTTGAAATGCAGGGTTCTCAGGATAAGAAGTCTAGGACATGAATATAGATGTGACAGTCTCATCACAGATAAAAACAGTGGTTGGTATCTATCGGTGGTGGCCTTGAGTTAATCAAGCAATCAAACATTGTATGGAACAAGATACTATCCTAGTATAGGAGCATTCTTTAGGGCACAGAGCAGTTGAAAGCTAGTCTTTGTTGAGTCCATACCTCCTACAAATGACAGTACCACTGAAAACAATGCGATCACAGTAGATGAGCTACTTCCCAAGGAGCTAACTTAGAAAGGTACCCCAATGCTGAAGTAGTCCATTGAGAAGGCTAAGAGGATATTGTTAACCTTTAGACACACAGATATGTGGGACATCACAGTCAGTTTACACAAGATTCTGTGAGGAGTTCTCGTAGAGTAAGAAAAGAGAGGCCAAACTCAAAGCTTCCAAAAGGCTGGCCTCAAGAATGAGCCTGCAAGGAGCAACCCGAGAAATAGGAAAACAAAAGCCTTTAAAGACAGTGGTCAAATCCTACCTTTACAGTTACTGGGTAAGTAGTTCATCATAAGCAAAGCAACACATTGAAGTGAAACATCTACAAATGTATATTAAGAAACCGAAGTTGGAGACATGAAGACTGTATGATTTTAGGATATTCTAGGAAGGCTTGTCTAGATGACAGATGGCACATAATGGCCAAGGCAGGCAGGGCTCAGAGGAAGCTTTGAATTTAAAACTTCAAAACTATTTAACATTTTTGTACAGAGACCCTTCATTTTCCAGTTTCTTTTCCTGTATATCAACTATTATTTTGTGCTGATTAGGCATTGTCCATTTTAAAAACACTTCTTTTGCAAAATAAATGAAAACATGGTGGTTTTGTAGGAGGAGCGGCAGGCTGCGTTCCTGCTGCCCGGCTCCTGGCTGCCTGGATAGCTTATGCCCCGAAATAACAACACACAAATTGTATTCATTTAAATACTGCCTGGTCCATTAGTTTCATCCTCTTATTGGCTAACTCTCACATCTTGAGTAACCCATTTCTGTTAATGTGTGTACCACCACAAGGTGGTGGCTTACCTGGAAAGATTCAGCATGTCTGACCTGGTGGCTGGATCTATGGCATCTGACTCAGAAAGGAGAGGCATGGCGATTGCCTCACTTCCTCCCAGCATTCTGTTCTGTTTACTCTGCCTACCTAATTTTCCATCCTATCAAAGGGCCAAGGCACTTTATTAACCAATGAAATCAACTTAAAACAGAAGAAGTTTAAGATTTTCTTTAAATTGTCAGAATAACTTCAGTTCTTTGGAAGCAAACAAATATGCTATCATTTTAGCAGATGGGTAAATAATAAATATTATATATTGTCATTGTGAGAAATAACCTACATTCTGTATCAGAATACCTGGTTTTCATAATATACTTTTGGCTGTGACATTGTGATATTCATGTGTGTGTATGTATGTATGTATGTATATATATATGTCTTTATTTGAAAAGCCAATATGTATAATCTATGAGAGAAGATACCATGATTAACTAATAAAAAATTGGACTTCTCTCCCCAAATAACTAACAGTGTTAAATATTGTATATTAAGTATACAATGTGATAAATGCCATATAATATGAAATTTTAGACTATTAATGATCACTTATTGGTTTTATGGAAATAAGTTTCTTTCAAATGTTTTTACAAAGATTAATAAGCTATTGTCATGTTACAAATACATTTTAGTGGAATATAAACCTAAAGTAGTTAAGAAATAAAATATCACGAAACAGTTCCAAAGAAGCAGAGGATAGCAGTACTTGTGCTAGGGACTGAGAAGCCCTTTGCACAAGCGCTACCATTAGCCACAGCCTCAGCCCAAAAGGTGGCTCTAACATAGAATGCTAATTGTAAATAAAAATAAAAAAATTAGAATCTAAAAGGAAAATTTGTTTAGAAAAGTGAGGGCTAATTCTTAAGCCTCAATAAAAAAAATTGGCGAATAGGATTTTAGGAATATAGAAACCCCTTTAGGAAGTAATGAGATATAAAAAATATTAATAAGGTATTAACTTTTAAACTATAAGAAATAACCAGCCTTTCATCACAATTGAGTTCTTAGCACAAAGCTAATCGGCTTGGCATATCTGGTGGATGGAGAGAAGGAGAGGGCATAGCTCTCCTGCATTAAACTCTCTGGAACAGATTGATTTTTGTTAAACAGCTATCTCCAATATCCATGTATTTGTCATGAGGTAGTCCATTCCAAACCACCCACTACCCAGAGACGTCTGCATATGCTCTTCACACTAGTGGTTTAAACTAGATTTTCCAGCCGATACCCATGCAGCAGACTTTTGAAAGGAGAGAACACGTGAGCTCGAGTCAGCTGGGTATCTGTTTCACTCAGTCAGTGTGACCAATGGAAGATCAAGCATCTATCCCAAAGGATAAAATCAATCAAAGGCCTACAGGTAGCCCAGTAATAGAGTGTTTTAAATCTTAATGAGGTTCTTTCTACTTGCCTGTCGAAATACTTTCCCACCTATGCAGATCCATTCCTGCCTGTCCAGCTCTCTCCAATCCTGATCCCTACTTACCTGGTCAGCTGTCTTCTTCACGGGCCCCATTGCTACCCCATCCTCCCCAAATTCTTCCTGACTACCCTGGTGTTTGCCCCACCCACCAGACCTGTGTCCATCTATCTGTTCCCTCCACTCTTCCAAAGACCTTTCTACCCACACCATTACTATCCTATCCTATCAGATATCTCCCTCGCCCTCCAGCCCCAGCTACTTCTAGTTTTTCTAGCAGCTTCCCTAGTCTGCCAGCTCCTATTCCTTCTGGGCTACCTGTCCTTCAGCCTCATCAATCCCAGAGTTCTCCCACCATTCCTGATCCTGACTCACAGAATAGGTTGTTTTATAAAACTTTCAGACCCAAACATTTGCTTGCAGCGCAGCCCTCTACCCCTGCAACTCTAAGGCCTGCCCTGATCCGCCGTTCTCTTCCAGCTCGACTGGTTCTTTCCCCAACCCCCTTGGAAGCTCTCCCTGTTTTGAAGCCTTCCAGTTTATCTAGTCATCCAGTGCAACCAGCCCCACCCCTCCCTTGTATCACTCCTTTGCCTGAACATACTGCTGGGTTTGATGCTTGTCAGTCAGTTCAGAAATCTGTTCCACAAGGCATAACACTGTCAAATCAGCCTCGGGCCTCTGTAGACCATCTGCCTGCCTTGATTCTCCCCCACCCACCCCCATGTCCTTCTCCATCCTCTACTTTGCCTTCATCGCCTTCTGCTTCCACATCCTCGTCACCTTTGGTAGTAGTTTCTTCCTCTTTATCCAGACTTTCTTCTCCTCCCCCCTCCCCTCCCTTACCTAGTCCATCCGTCCCTCTTCTGCCCTCTCCTTTGCGTTCACCATCTTCTCCGTGTTTTCCTCCAACTTATCTAGCTTTTCCTTCTCCAGCGTCTCCTTCTCCCTCTTCTTTTATGATTTCTTCTTCCTTTCCTCCCATGTTCCACTCTATCTCCATTTCTGCCTCCCCATCTCCTTTTACTCCTATTCATCCCTTCAATCCTCCTCACTGGAGGAAGAAAGTAGAGAAGAGGAGAGAAGAAGGTGGAGTAGAGAAGAAAAAGTTGAGAGACGACAACTTTAAAGGTAAATAAATGGAGTTTATTAGACATTTTGTAGAGTTAGTTCTATTTTGTTTGGGAAGGGTAACTAAAGGGGAACAATTACATAAGAGTAGAAAAGTATGGAAACAGCCAGGCAACGGTGGTGCACGCCTTTAATCCCAGCATTGGGGAAGCAGAGGCAAGGGAATCTCTGTGAGTTCAAGGCCAGCCTGGTCTACTGAGTGAGTTCCAGGAAAGGCTCCAGAGCTACCCAGAGAAACCCTGTATCCAAAAAGAGAAAGAAAGAAAGAAAGAAAGAAAGAAAGAAAGAAAGAAAGAAAGAAAGAAAGAAAGAAAGAAAAGTATAAAAACAAAAATAAATAGAAACATGCCCTCACTGTTTAGGAATATATACTAAGTACCTTCTCACTAGCCATGGTCTCCTGATCATGACACAGGAATAATTAGGAATGTAGTCATCACTGATCTTGTTGATTCTGGTCTGTCTAAATAAAGACATATATGGGTATTGGAGATAGTAATGTCACATGTGGCAATATGCCACCTTCTGAAACGTTTCTTTATCCTGACTTAATTGGAACTAATTTAACTGAGTTGGTAATAAATGCCCCTCAGTCAGCTGTATTCTTCATCACCCACTTGTCCTTGAAGGAACTAAGTTTTTCTCTGTGTATTACTGAAATGTAGCAAGCTCTCAGCTTCCAGACAGTACAACATTGTTAAAATATATATGTATATAGAAATAAGTCCTAATTGAACACACTAAAAATAAACTCCATTGAAGACGACACTCTTTTTTTAGGATTAAAAAATATGTTTATATGGGGCTGGAGAGATGGCTTAAAGGTTAAGAGCACTGGCTGCTCTTCCAGAGGACCCAGGTTCAATTCCCATCACTCACATGACAGTTAACAGCTATCTGTGTCTCCAGTTCCATGGGATCTGATGGCCTCATACCTCTGTGTATATACATGCAAGCAAAACCCCAGTGTTCATTAAATAAGTAAATAAATTTTTTAAAAAATATGCTTATATTTCTGATTATATTTCTGAAACAAACTGAAAAGAAAGGTTTATATTCTTGGTTGCATAAGAGCCACACTCCCTTGACTAGTTCTGCAGGGAGGACATTCATACTTTCCCTGACAACGCAGCCTTCATAATTTCCACCTGCTTGAGTCTCAGCCCACTCTTCTAGGGATGTAGGAATTGTTACTGGTCGTGACATAACTAAGGACTAAAGCTAATATTATCCATATAAACACATGCCTAGAGAAACGAGAAGTGACAACACACGCACAGTATCTCTGTCCTTGCCCGAGTGATAAAGAATGGGCTATAGTAACGGAAGTCCTGGGTGAATAGCTTCTCTATGTGAAGCTCCTCTGCGTCTGCACTTTTCCCTCACACTCATTTTATTCAAATTCCCATTCTAATATGTCTGTAGATTTCTCCAATATCCTTGTATGTAATTATCTAGACATGTGCACATAGTATACAACTGTGTTGTTTATATACTTATAGAAATAAGTTCATTTCAGTTAAATGTACTAAATCTTCTCATATCTGGTTCACAGAGCTATAGATTCTGCCTTGCCTTCAGCGTTGTCTAAAAATGATTACAAACATCAAAAATACCTCGTACGCAGAATTAACCATGATAAAGAAATGACGGAAAACAACATAACAAGCCTAGCTACTAACAAAAATGTGTTCCAGCTTAAACTGGAGGAGACTCAGAAACTCCTAGAGAACCAACATTTAAGCAGTTTGCAAGTATGAATGATAACTATGTTACTGGTGTTATAATTTTAGTCATAATTCTGTCGTGCCTCACAGTGTTCTCCACACAGCTAACAGAGGCTGTAAGAATGCTGCCTGCGGTGAGTGAGCACAGCCTCATCACAGATGCTGAAGGAACACCTGGGGTTTCCCTGGCCTGTTCCCAGGGCTCTTTCTGCTCTTCTTCTTTTTCCACCTATTTAAAAAACATAGGATGTATGAGTGTTATTTTATAACAAATATAAAAGCTGTTTGAAAGTAGTATAATGTAATAGAAGTATTATTGTTAGAGATTATATTCAAGAAAGCAGCCTAAGCTTACAATGTACAAGCTACTGAGCCATCTCTGCAGCCCCTAAAACCAGTAGTTCTTGAACCTAAATTCACATGTTTCTATAGAAATTTTACGATAAGTATAAGACTACTACATAGATCTCATGTGGGAAATGAACCAGTGGAGCCCAGACATAGATTTTTGTTGGTATTTTGTTTGGATACAGGATCTAATTTAGACCAGGTTAGCCTCAAACTTACTATGTAACCAATGCTATCCTTGAACTTCTGATCCTCACTGCCATATTTATTTTATGAAATGCTTTGTCTCTTACATACAACCAGAGTTGAAAACCTTACTCCAGACCCTTATAAAAAAGATATAATTCCTCCCAACAGAAAGTTCATGTTAGAGTCACATAACATATTTTCTTTTTTAAAATTCTCTTTATTTGGGGGACTTTCCTAGTGCATATAATGTATTTGGATCTAATCCTACTATTTCCCCCCTATTCATAACCACCAGCATGTGGTGCTGGTGTTTTGTTTTTCAAGCCCACTGAGTCGACTTAGTGCTGCCTGTCCAGGCATGTGTGTAGAACTACCTGCTGGATCATGGTATCCTCCCGAGGACCACACTCAATCTCAACATGAAAGGGAAGGGGCTCAGAGCTCATGGTGATGGTGGATGCTGTGTCACAGAACCATCAAAAGTTTCCTTGAAGGCCAATGAGGGTTTCAGGAAGAGAATCTAATTTATAAACAAGTGTTTTCAGAATTAATTTGGTGTAATGAAACTTGAAGAAACTCCCTAACCTGAATGAAATAGCAATTATTTCTAAGCTATCATGGTGGCCAGAATAATTGAGCATTTCCTTTGGGAGTTGAAATGAAAGGAAGCACACTTTCTATGGCTTTGTTACTTTCTTTTTACCATGAGGTCTGCTTCAGGGGTGTAGCTTGTACCTGTACTGTTTATAGTCACATTATTTTCTGTGTCTAGGAGAACTGAACCTAGTAACAATTGGGTGAGTCTACAACATAAAACAGTCTTCTTTTTTCCCCCTCAGAAATTCTGTGATGAAGTTAATCAGATAACCAATTCTGAAACTCTCTCGAGTGTAGACAGCCTTGAAGCTGCAGAGCGGGAAGAGATCTACTTAACACTTAGCATGGCTCCTTCCACATCAAGCGAGCAGAGTTCTGTTCCCCTCAAGTCGGCAAATCTGCAGTCAGCTCATCTAAACTGCTTTGATGAAGACAATCTGTCATTCTCTAAAACTCAACATATAAACAATTGGCTTACAAACTTAGATGCTCAGAATACTCAGCCTGTTGCATCCTTTTCAGATATGTTCAGTATATCTAGTGTTCTGCCCTCATGGGAATGTTTGGCTAATAAAGAACAGAATCCACCTACTTTGAGCAGAGCCATGGAGAGAAGCACAGGAACTGCTAATGACTCAGTACTCTTGGTGTGCAGTCCTTCCGTAGTTGCTCTAGATAAAAAAGGAGGAAACCCCTCCGAAAGTCACACTGTGAGGACAAGTGATCCCGCTGATGGAGCTCTCCAGAGGGAGAGGCCGTCAGGTGCCGAGAGCCCAACATTTAAAGTCAGTAGAGCCTGGACTACTCCAGAATCCCTGACCCAGGAAGCAGCTTCATTTTCCATCCAAGAGAGACTGTCTGAGTTAAGTCAAGAAAATAGAACTGCTTCCCTTCCTACTTCGTTTGTCCCTGCATTGTCACCCAATTCACAGTCAGGTGGCCCTTTATCAAAGAACAACACGTGCGTGAAAGAAATCGATCCCGTGCAGTGTTCTGATAAGTTATATGAAATGAAAGATGTGAAATGTGAAAAGATAAACTATTTTAACTGTAATAAAGAAAAGTTGTCTCTATTTTCAGAAAATTTTCAGGCCACCTACGCACCTCAAAATTCTAATTCAAAAGATAGGAAACAGAAAGCAAGTGGGCCATCAACACCACTGAGTAACATAACCCCTGACTGTGACTTGCCTGACCAGCACGGCGTGAAGCCTAGCATCCATGAACAAAATGGGGTGAGGCTGCCTAAAAGCATATTAAAGAAAAAATCCAGATACGAGCGTGATTATCTCAAGGCACTAGTTATAAATCAGGGTTTTAAGTTTAGACATCAAATGGCAGAAGCTATTAGAGATAGTATTGAATTAACAAGACAGAAAGGGAAAGGTACAGGAACCCCAAAGACTATTAAAAAGCTGCGGTGGCTTGATGAAAGTGGCAACACAGAGAACTGTGCAGATGACGGCCACCCAGTGAGGAGCAGGGCAGGGACGGCTCCACAGTGGTTACAGTATTGTCACACCAGCAGTGGTACCCGCAGCCTCACGTCTGCTCCTGATTGCCCTGCACATTCTGCTGGTGGAAAGAAGGCCACGGATGATGGTGTCTCTGGAAATGTTGCTGATCTAGGAGGGTGTGACGTGGACAGTGTGCCCTTGAACTCTTCTATACCTTCAGGCTATAGCTTTGCTAAACAAGCCTGGTCAGCCTGCAAAAGAGAAGAGAACAAAGCCCCTGTACGTGCTGGTCCTATACCTGCTGGTAACGCTAAGACTCTAAAGTCTAAGGCTCCAAGGGGAGCAAAGGTGACTAGAAGAATGGGATCTGCAAAGGTCCAGACAGGCCTTGTCCATGTGAACAGAAAAGCCACTGTCAGCCAGCCACCATCTTCAAACAAAGCCAACACGCTGGCCCAAACTCAGGGGAAACTAATTATACCTCATCCTCCGCCTAAACCACCAACAAATATTAAAAGTAGTAAAACTGTGCAAGTGTCCCCATGTCACTTAGCCACACCTGAACACTCCCAAAGCACCATGACACAGAACTGTTTAAGTTCATGTGTGCTTCCAACAGAGTGCCGTTTGAACCAGTGGACTCAGGAAAGTCGCCTCCCGTTCTCAGATGCCTGTTCTGACCTACTCGCTGTGACCCCAGCTCTGCCATCTCCTTACTCTCTGGAGTGCCAAACCGCAGCAAAAGGAAACCATTCAAATGGCTCTTGCACAGGTTTCCAGCAAGATGGGACAGTATATTGTACCCAAAAAAGTCCTGTCTGTGAAGAGAGCTACCAGTCATTGGTTCCTAGAAGCACCGAAGAAGAATCAATTTTCTCATGGGGAAGAAGGAACCATGGTTGCCAAAATGAGAGAGCCACTGGTAAGGATAAAATGTATACCTTCTTCAGAGTCATGTGACATTTTCCATATTGGGTATGGCAGTGTATACTGGATAGTGAGTTATAGCATGAAGATAACTTAGCTATCCATACTATAACTTGCTCTAGTAGCTGGAGTTCTTCAGAGAGTTACCTAACCTGTACTCAATTAAAATAGGAAACTTTTGCTCGCTTTCTTTTTCTATAACCTCCCTTGATGTTTAAAAAGAATAGACAATGAATAGCATCTGATCCTTATTCCTGGTGATTCTGTCATTGCTGTTGTAATTAGATTTCTGTCACATGAGCACCATGGGAAAACAGCATTGTTTATTTAAATAGATAATGTCACAACTTACTTGTCGAAGACCCTTCGACAAAAATACCACTTACTAGGGTAGGGAAATGGGGATTAGAAAAATAGTAAAGAGAACAAAGACGCAAATGCTTTTAATTTCTCATACACTTTTATAACCCAATACAACAGGGGGAAGAAGACAAGACTGCTTTAACGTGATACAAAGGACAACATCAAGTCATTAGCATTTTGTTGTTTAGGCAGTGAACCCACCCTACACCAAGTAACCTGAAGGTGGCCACTCTCAAGGTCAAACCCCCTATCTCAAAAGAAGGACCAGAAGTATGCTTGAATGTCCTGACCATTAGTCAGGACAGAGTAGATCTACCTGTATGAGCCATCTTAATGTCAAAAGGACCAGGTAACCACACCTACGTCAGAATGTGTAGCCCTGGTTGTTGTCAACCATTTTGAGCAACCTCAAACCCTCTGACCTTCAGACAAGGTGGAAATAGGTTCATTTTTGGGCCGCCACACTTGTTTGTTGTTTTGTTTGACATAGAATATAGCTCTGTCTGGCCTGGGAACTCACTATGTAGACCAACTGGACTCAAGTTCACAGACCTCCTCCTGCATCTGCCTCCCAGGTACTGGGATTAAAGGCATGTGCCACCATACCCGGCTTATTTTTAAAATTTTATATGAATTCCTTATATGCTAATAGTAGATGTTAACAGGCTGTCAAGGTGGCAGGTGAACATAGATGCTTCAACCAAACTTGACAGCCTGAATTCAATCCCTGAAACCTGCATGGTGGAAGGAGAGAACTGTCTACTCCTAGGTGACCTCCAAATGCCACATAGGTGCCATAAGGCAATACCTGCAGTTTAAAGAAAGAAGTGTTTTAATAAGTATACAGCCCTCCCATCCCTTCCAGAACACTGCAGCTCTGCCTCTGTTGACTTTTTGTCTCTGTTTTCAAGTAGTGAAAGAACAGACACTGTTGTTTGGAACAGTTTTGAGATTTCTCTACTGAATGCCATTGGCCCTGTCACTCACGGCTTGTGAAGCCACTCCCCCCTTGAAGGGAATGGACTAGAAGTCCATAAAACTTCCTGCCAGTGGGAATCAGTTCCCTACTGAGAAAGAGCAAGGGCTCTGTTCATAGAGGGCGCTGGCACTACAGTATAACAAGTAGTGTGCGCAGAGAGTCTCAACATTCATATTCAGTGTCCTTTTTAAAGACCAGGGGTTTGCTGTGTACTGCGCATCGTACTCCAGATCCCAACAGGGCCTGACACTTAGTAGACACCCTGGCTTTTCTTTCATCCCTTCGTTTGTTTATTTGTTGTTTTGGAGACTTGAGAGGTTAGTTTAGTTTTGTTTTGTTTTGTTGAGACAGGATCTCACTGTATAGCACTGACTGCCCTGGAGCTCAGTAAATAGACCATACTGTCCTTGAACTCACACAGGTCTGCCTGCTTCAGCCTCACGCGTGCCAGGATTTACACACCTTACTTAATTTTTTTTATTTGTCACTTAGTCTATGTATATCTATGCCACATGTGTGAGGATGCCTATGGAGGCCAAAAGAGGGTGTCAGGATCCCCATGACACTTGAGTACAGATTCTTGTTAGCTACCTACCGTAAGTACCAACAAACTCAGGTCCTCTGTGATGGCAACTAGGGCTCTTTTTCTATTGTTTTTATTGAGCTATATATTTTTCACTACTCCCCTCCTACTCCTCCTCTCCCACTCCTCCCCTCCCCAACCTTCTCCCAAAGTCCCCATGCTCCCAATTTACTCAGGAGATTTTGTCTTTTTCTACTTCCCATGTAGATTAGATCCATGTATGTCTCTCCTAAGCCCCTCATTGTTGTCTGCATTCTCTGGGATTGTGAATTGTAGGCTGGTTTTTCTTTGTTTTATGTCTAATAGCCACTTATGAATGAGTATATATGATATTTGTCTTTCAGGGTCTGGGTTACCTCACTCAGTATGATGTTTTCTAGATCCATCCATTTGCCCACAAATTTCAAGATTTCATTATTTTTTTTGGCTCTGTAGTACTCCATTGTGTGAATGCACCACATTTTTCTTATCCATTCTTTGGTCGAGGGATATTTAGATTGTTTCCAATTGTTCTGGCTCTGACAAACAAGGCTGCTATGAACATAGTTGAGCACATGTCTGTTGACATGGTAAAGGTTTCTGTCCCACACAGTCCTGCAGCCATTCAGTCCCAAAAAAACACACAGAGGTCTACATTAATCATAAACTGCTTCTTATTAACTCTTACATCCTGTATTAAGCCATAAATTCTTGTTGGTGTCAGCCACATAGCTTGGTACATTTCATCAGCAAGGCATTCTCATCTTGCTTCCTCTGCGTCTGAGTAATGACTGCAGACTAAGCTTTTTTCTTCCCAGAATTCTCCTTTTCTGGTCACCCAACCTATACATCCTGCCTGGCTACTGGCCAATCAGCATTTTATTAAATCAATACAAATCTTTACAGAGTACAAGATCATTGTCCCACAGCACATGTCCTTGTGGTATGATTGAGCATCCTTTGGGTATATGCCCAAAAGTGCTATTACTGGGTCTTGAGGGAGGTTGTTTCCTAAATTTCTGAGAAGTTGCCTTACTAATATCCAAAGGGGCTGCACCAGTGTGCACTCCCACCAGCAACAGAGGAGTGTTCCCTTTACCCCACATCCTCTCCAGCTTAAGTTGTCATCAATGTTTTTGATCTTGGCCATTCTGACAGGTGTAAGAAGGAATCTCAGAGTTATTTTGATTTGCATTTCTCTAATAACTCCCCCAGTGGTCACTCCCTAGTACCTACTCCTGTGAGCATTGCTGCCTCAGGCCTGCTCTGGTGGAGATTGCGCCTAACTAGAGCTCTTAATGAATGACCCATCCTCTCTAGCCACGAGACTTTTCATAAACTGGATGGATACAAACTACATTAGCAGGTGGAAAATTAAATGCAAAGAAAGTAACCTAAATCTTTTCACTATTCACTACAAAAAATTCTAAGCAAGGATAGAGACTGAGTTTTTTAAAGAATGAAGAGAAACTGAGGGGAAAAAATATTGAGAAAAATAAGTAAAATTATTGTGGAAGTTATAAAACCTTGAAATACATGGTATATGAGAACATATTCTAAAGTGCCGACTAATTCCTTACAGTGAAATAATTATGCTTATCCTCATCAGAAAATAAAGAAAAAAATTATAATGAATAAGCCCAACTAAAAGGTCAAATTAAACCTCTAGGGCAAAGCATGTCAACCACACTGTCAGAGTGTGGTTTGCCTGCTACTGATAAACACAGCATGCCTTCCTCCCCAGACAGGACAGGATCCTATACTAACTATGCAGCTGAGTTGGAACGGGCAACTGAAACAAAGTTAGACTAGCAATGGAGATTAGGACTTCAAAGGTACAGACTTAAAATTTTAATAATGCTATTTTTAAATAACATTAAAAATATAAGCCTATGAGAGTAACTGAATGTAAATATTTGAATAACCTGTAGCGAAGACTAAAAACATGACAAAGTGAATGAACGAAGATCTGGGTGGAGAAGAAGGTACGTGCATGTTGAGGCAATGAAATCCGACAGGCTCTGTGAAAATTGCTAGACTCTATCTAATATTTACATTATTAAGTGCATAGACCAAGAATAGTTGAGACAATTTCAAGAACAAAGTTAAAACTTTCATCACTAAAGCCAGATGATGGTGGCATATACCTTTAATCCCAGCATTCGGGAGGCAGAGGCAGGTAGATCTCTGTGAGTTCGAGGCCAGTCTGGTCTGCTGATCAAGTTCCAGGACAGGCTCCAAAACTACAGGGAGAAACTCTGTCTTGGAACTTTCATTTCTAGATAGTCTATCTAAAGCTGTAGCAATGAGCAAAGTCTGGAATCTGTGCTAAGCCCACACAATTAATTGCCTGATTTTTAACAAAGCTGGCAATGCATGGCAGGAAAAAAGGAATTCATTTTATCCTTCAGTTGGTTAACTATGTATAATCAGTAAAGTGACTTTTCCTTAACTCATATGTAAACACCAATTCCATGTCAATTGGAGATTTAAATGTGAAAAATAAAGCTCTGGAAGTAATATGGTTTTAGAATAGTCAGATTGCTTATGCTCTCTGTAAAATATAAATTATTAAGAAAATGGTACTTATACAATGAAATTGGAGTGTTTTTCATATAAAAAATTAACAAGTTAAAATGACACACCTCTGAATGTATTTATAATCCTCTGGACTAATCCAGACTCATAGGTAGAATGTATAAAAGACTACAATGAATATAAAAATGTGGCTAATTCTGTCATGAGGGCTAAACCAGAGAAGCAGTACTGGGTAAAGAGGTCTGCTTCAAAGCATTGATTTAAATTAATATGGGCTCAGCTAGGCAAATCTAACATTTGTAGGACAGACTAAAGAATAGACTAAAAGGCTGCAAAAACAGCGGGGGCTAACACCAGTGTCCATAGTGATTGAATCAAATGCTACCATAATTATCTAGATTGTCTCCCTCAAAAAAATGAATGAACAAAATAATGTCACAGCAATATTGATAGTGGTTTTTAGTTGAACTGCAGACTACATCAGAAAGATCATCACTGTGCTAGGAAGATAGCACATTCAGTAAGGAGCTTGACTTCCGAACAGAGGGCCTGAAAACCCATGTTAATAGCAATAGAGCTTGAAGAGATGGCTCAGCAGTTAAGAGCACTGGCTTTTCTTATAAAGGACCCGAATTCAATTCCCATCACACACACATAGTGGTTCACATCCGCCTGGAACTCACATTTCAGGGGATCCAAGTGTCCTCTTCTGACCTCCAAAGACACAGGCGGTACACATATAGGCAAAACACTTACTAGAAAATAAAATGAGTAAATCTAATAAAAAATATTTAATGCAATAGGTGTGATGTCTTATGCTTTTAATCCTTATGAAGTTGTCCTCTGACCTCCACAGACCTGCACACATGTGTGTGCGTGCTACCATACATTTACACCCTCCTATACATAAACATACACGCATACACATAGAAAAACAAAGCAAAATACTAGAATAAGCTTTTCATATATAAAGCCATAAAATGGACAATAATCATGCAAATGTACATTTAGACTTTTAGATACAACTGCATATATCACAGTAGCTAAAAGTAGACACATTACTAAGGGTAAGTAAGATTTCGTATAAACTAAAAATTCTCATATCTACAAAAATTGAACATATATAGATCCTATGACCCACCAATTCTAGACCAACAAATTATATATGTATCTGTTAACATCACAGTGTATTTCAAATAATTGTAAATATTTTATTTTGACCTGTATAACATGTTTTTGCTCTGTTATTATGTTTCATTACATAATTTTCAACCATCTTTTTTTTTAGACAGAATTTTATTTTTATTTTTTTTGTGACATAAAAGTATTTATTGTTTTTTTTTCTTTTTTTATTTATTTATTTTTTTTAATTTATTTATTTATTAAAGATTTCTGTCTCTTCCCCGCCACCGCCTCCCATTTCCCTCCCCCTCCCCCAATTAAGTCTCCCCCCAGCCCGAAAAGCAATCAGGGTTCCCTGTCCTGTGGGAAGTCCAAGGAACCCCCACCTCCATCCAGGTCTAGTAAGTTGAGCATCCAAACTGCCTAGGCTCCCACAAAGCCAGTGCGTGCAGTAGGATCAGAAACCCATTGCCATTGTTCTTGAGTTCTCAGTAGTCCTCATTGTCCGCTATGTTCAGAGAGTCCGGTTTTATCCCAGGCTTTTCCAGTCCCAGGCCAGCTGGCCTTGGTGAGTTCCCAATAGAACATCCCCATTGTCTCAATGTGTGGGTGCACCCCTCGCGGTCCTGAGTTCCATGCTCGTGCTCTCTCTCCTTCTGCTCCTGATTTGGACCTTGAGATTTCAGTCCTGTGCTCCAATTTGGGTCTCTGTCTCTGTCTCCTTTCATCGCTTGCTGAAGGTTAATATTCAGGAGGATGCCTATATGTTTTTCTTTGGGTTCTCCTTATTTAGCTTCTCTAGGATCACTAATTATAAGCTCAATGTCCTTGGTTTATGGCTAGAAACCAAATATGAGTGAGTACATCCCATGTTCCTCTTTTTGGGTCTGGCTTACCTCACTCAGGATAGTGTTTTCTATTTCCATCCATTTGTATGCAAAATTCATGAAGTCCTTGTTTTTTATTGCTGAGTAGTACTCTAATATGTATAAATTCCATACTTTCTTCATCCATTCTTCCATTGAAGGGCATCTAGGTTGTTTCCAGGTTCTGGCTATCACAAACAATGCTGCTATGAACATTGTAGAGCATATACTTTTTCAACCATCTTTTCAATTATGAGGACTTAATATAATATTACCTCACATTTTGTAAAAAAAAAAAAAGTACACCTTTAAGGTAGGATTCGCTCTTTTAATTTTTTATAGTTTCTAAGTCTATGAAACTAAGCCTGAAATGGACACTGTGACAAGACACTTCCATGACTGATGAGGGGACTATGCAAGAATGAGGGGTGTGTTTGCTCTGCCTTGCTCTTTCTCACCTGTCCTTAAATTATTTTTATCATATTTGGGAATTGGCATTGTTAGAATGAGGTCTTAGTTAAGTAGCCATACAGAAAGCATAGGAAAATCTTGTGAGGAGCACCACAGCTCACAGCTAAATTCTGTCTGAGAACTTGCTCAGATACTACTTGAGATGCATAAATTTACTTCCCTGGGCACACTAGGACCCTGCAAAAAATGAAGGGTGGGGCCAACCTCTTGCCCTGCAGATTTCTCTCAGGATAATTGAACTCACTATACAGTATATGACCTCTCTGGCAAATGTAACAGGTGCCATGTATAAAGTTTCATTTCTAATTTTTTGATAATGTTACATTAGAATCTTTCAGTGCTCTTCCTGCAAACAGTATAAAATGCCTCGTGTATCTTCTTGGTATTCCCCATATTCTCTTCCATAGCAGGAACTGTGTTGGATGAATCCTTGCAAATGGGCCATGTATAGAACTTAGAGGAAAATTAATAGAAGTCTGCTGGCCAAATGGATGAAATGTATAGAACTTTCTGCACTGTCTGACAGTAATTTGAAAATTAGAGGGATACATAATTACCTACTCAATTTTCATAATTTTTTACATTGACATTTGTTAAGATTCTGCTGTTACAAGAAGAAAACAAGTTGTTGAAAATAAGTGGAGAAAGCTGTTAGAGCAGAAGAGAAAAGTCTCTGGATCTGTAGGAATGAAGTGCACCGAGCAAATGATTGTAAGTATGGTCTCAGCAAGACTCTCTTAGTGTAGAAAACGGCTTTAAGACAGATGCTTTTGGTGTAAACTGTACCTCAGCATCAATGGGAATACAGCCAAAGCCATTCGTTAGACAATCTTGGAATCTAATGCTAGGAGCTTATTGTTCTTATTTGCTATATTTAAATGAGTCCATATGATCAGTTGCCAGTGGAGGCTTTTAACTATCTTTAAGCAATTATTTCTGGGGCTAGAGAGATGTTAAGAGTGCTGACTGCTCTTTGAGAGGACCCAGGTTCAGTTCCCAGTGCCCACATGGTGGCTCACAACCATCTCTAACTCCAGTCTGAAAAAAATCCAGAGCCACCCTCTGGCCTATAAATGCACCAGGCACAAAAGTGGTACTCACACAAACATTAGGCAAATATATATATTATTATATTAATAATTATTAATATTATTATATATTTTAAATATATATAAATAAGAAAAAGTAATATATATGTGTATATATTAACTTATTATTTATAGCTAATTCTGTAGAAAGGTCATTTGCAACAAAATTCCCCAAAGTTATTTAAATATGCAATAAATGGGCAGGATGAAAGAAAGGGAGAAGGGATGGATGTTGGTAATATTGTATGTTATACAGTACTTTTTAAATAAATGGGCAGGATGAAAGAAGGGGAGAAGGGAGAAGGGATGGATGTTGGTAATATTGTATGTTATACAGTACTTTTTAAATAAATGTGCAGGATGAAAGAAGGGGAGAAGGAATGGATGTTGGTAATATTGTATGTTATACAATACTTTTTAAATAAATGGGCAGGATGAAAGAAGGTGAGAAGGTATGGATGTTGGTAATATTGTATGTTATACAGTACTTTTTATTTTTTTTTTTTTTATTTTTATTTTTTTCTTTTTTCGAGACAGGGTTTCTCTGTGGCTTTTGGAGCCTTTCCTGGAACTGGCTCTGTAGACCAGGCTGGTCTCGAACTCACAGAGATCCGCCTGCCTCTGCCTCCCGAGTGCTGGGATTAAAGGCGTGCGCCACCATCGCCCGGCCGTGCGCCACTATCGCCCGGCTATACAGTACTTTTTAAAAGACGTCTTCCATCTAGGAACCTTTTATAAGAGACTATGAATTACATGATGGTTTTGTCTTTAGGAACAGTCCAACAAACCTACTATGGCTTTTGGGACAGAGATCTTGAGTATAATCCAAAGCGTAGTAACAATTTTAAATGATGTGGAAATTATATGAGGACTGAATAAGTATAGTCTAATATGACATTTTAGAGGTCTATTTAATAATTGATTTTAGAATATTGAGAAACATGAGATGAATAATTAAAAAGCATTTTACTTGGAGCTTCTACTGTAAGTATCTCTTCTTATTTTTTTATAGAATTGGATTAGGGTGCCCTGTAAAAATTGTACATATTGAAGAAGTTGAGGGTCTTGCCATTCATATAGGGAGCATTTTACACACTTCTTCCTGGTTCTGGGGATCAAACTCAGAGCTTCTTACATGCAAGGCAAACACTGAGCCACACCTATAGCCCAAGAGGTATTCATTTTCATGTGCATAAGGTTATTAAGATAGATAACAATCATGATCTAATCTTACCAGCAAAGTGAATCATTTAGTTTATGTTTGTATAAGTTATGGTATCATTATCACTATATGATTATAGCTAAATAATAAATGTAAATACCTTCCAGATTATAAATGTAGTAGCAATTAATCAGATCCTCTTTGAAATCGCATATTATTCCCGCCATTCATATCAAGATCTATGCAGGGAATACATTATCTTTCATTAAACTTGTTTTAAGCTATATCAGATTTGCTGGTGTATCACACACCTTTAAACCCAGCACTTGAGAGACAGAATTAAGTGAATCTCTGAGTTGCAGACTAACCAGAGCTACATAGTAAGACCCTGTCTCAAAAAAAAGGAAAGAAGGAAGAAAGAAAGGAAAAAAGAAAGAGGTGTCTCAAATCTTAGAAGTAGCAAGTTCTACTTCTAAGTAACAAGTTACAAGCTCGGTGCCCTCTCAGTTGTTTCTACTCTGTGGGCGCTGTTGTGTTGCTCCTTGCCTTTTGCACCTTCCCGTGCTGTCCTCACTGCCTTCCCAGTTTCCTTTCCTTTTCACGTGTCTGTCACTTACACATCTGCTTGGACACCTCACACCTCACAAGGTCTTGCCACTCTTATACTACAGGAATGTTCTCCATCAAAATCAAATTTTAGAGTTGAGAATTGTTATCATTTTTGTTTGGTTTTGTTCTCTATTCTAGAGGCTGGTGAAGCATACTGTTGCTACAGTAGTGGTCCTTATCACCATGTCTTAGCAAATGTGTTTTGAAATGGCATCTTTTGCCTAGTTCTTTGTGCAAAGAATGTAAGACAGATAAAAGTGAAACGTCACCCTTACCATTTTACAGCAGATTTTCAGTGCCAGGTGTGTCAAGAGGAAAATACAGCTCGGGCAGCCTTGGGGTTGGGGCTGTTGCAGTGGCCTGTGTCGGTTACTCTTCAGATCAGCTTGGCAGAGCCACGTGTAAGTCCCTGCCAGGCAGTCTGACAGGCTATATTCAGGAGAGCAGGAGGGTGTCTGTCAGGTAGTGTGGAATGGCACACTTTTTGAAGATGTGTTCAGATCTCTGCTGCTTCTGCCTGCAGTCTTGTAGATACTTCCTGTCCTCAACATCAGCTGCACTCAGAACAGTCTAGCAGTGACTCACACATACAAAGCCATCCCAGTGTAAAGTGGGATGGGACCTTTAACAGTTCTTTATTCCAGCTGATTACCACCCAGCATACTTTGCTCTTTTGTTATGCAAGAGAACACTGCAACCTGAAACTTTGTATTAGACAAAAGACAGTTTTAAATATTTATTCACCATGAAAGGCTTTAATCCAGTAGTTCTTGATTTCTGCTCCAAAACAAAAGAGATAGGCAAGTTATACAAAGAGTGACAACTAAAAATGCAGGCAACAATTTATAGATTCTTAAAAGCCTTGACCATATCATGAATTTTAAATGTGGAATTCTATTCTTATTTAACCTATTTTTATAGCATTTTGGACAAACTGTTCAAAGTACAAGTGAGCCAATACAAGCTACAAGAGGTCCCAAGACTGAAGAAGGTACGTTTTGCTATATGTATTTTTTTATCTTCTTTTATTGTGTATAGATTTTTTTCTCATATCCTGATTGTAGTTCCTCTCCCTCTACTCTTCCCAGTTCCTCTCCATCTCCTCTCCCATCTGAATTCATTCCCTTTCTGTCCCATATTAGAAAATGAACAAATTCTAAGGGATAATAGTAAAATAAAATATAGCAGAATACAATATAAGATAAAACAAAAGCTAACACATTGGAATAGGACAAAACTAAACAGAAGGAAAAAGCCCATGAGGAGGCATAGCAAATAGAGACCCTCATTTGCAAATCAGAAATCCCAAAACACTACAAGCCATAATATATATGCAAAAAAAACCTATAGGTTAAAAAGAAGAAATATATATATATATATATTAAAAATAACAGGATAAATTTTTAAAAATAGGAAAAGTCCTGCCACAATATTATAAGATAAGGACTATCCAAAGATGCCATTGAGTTAGCTTTCTATTGACCATCTACAGTTGGCATACTCTTAAGAATAGTTTGTTTCCACCAGTCATGGCACAGACCTCGGAGGCAGAGGGAGGCGGATCCCTGAGTTGGAAGCCAGCCTGGTGTAGAGTGAGTCCCAGGACAGCCAGGGCTACACAGAGAAACCCTGTCTCTGGGTGAAGTAATTTGCTTCCCCAAAGGAAACTAAATTTTCATTTGCAAGTGGCATCAATTGGAGATGGCTCCTGGGTTAGAGATGGGGCTTGTGTCTACTTCCTTCATCTCTAGGATCCCATCTGGTGGAGACCGTGCAAGCCCTATGCATGCTGCCTCAGTCCCTGTGAGTTCATATGTGTATCTGTCTTGTTGATTAGGTGACCTCATTTCTTGGTGTCCTCCATCTCCTTCTGGCTCTTTCACTCTTACTGCTTCCTCTTCTGCGGGGTTCCCTGATCTTGAGTAGAGAGATTTGATAGAGACATCCCACTTAGAGCTGAATGTTCCAAGGTCTCTCACTCTCTGCATAATGTCTGACTATGGGTCTCTATTTGTTACATCTGCTGCAGGAAGAAACTTTTCTGATAACAACTGAGAAAGACCTGATCTATAATTATTGTAAAATGTCATTAGAAGTCATTCCATTGCTACGGTTTGGTTTGGTTTTAGAACAGTAGTATTAGGTTTTACTGTAGGTCCCTAGGCAATCTAGTCTCAGGTTCTTTGTCACCTAAGCAGTGGGGAGTAAGGCTTAACTCAAATCAGATGTTGCTTAGTTACTCCAACAAGCTTTGTGCCAACATTGCACTAGCATATCGTGCTCGCAGAACAACACTATTTAGGTCAAAGCTGGGTTGGCGTTTACATTTCTGCCCTGGTGGTCTGCATAGTACCTTCCTGTATCAAAGACACTAGCTCCTACGTGAGAAGGTAGGCTCTAGGTAGGTACCAGTTGGACTTCTCCATGTCAGTTCAGTGAGTCATGTAGGTTTTGTCTTTAGCAATGAGGCCATGCATCAGTTTATAGAGAGCAACCAATAGTCTTGCTAATGGCCTGGGTTGTTTGGACAACATCTCAATTAGATAAAACCCAGTACCAATACTGGAAGCTTCATTTGGTCACAAAAGCTGTCCAGTTGGGGCTCTGTTTCCCTCATTGTTTGGTGATGTCATTTAGATCACCTTCTCGTGTGTGTGTGTGTGTGTGTGTGTGTGTGTGTGTGTGTGTGTGTGTGTGTAAGCTTCTAGTGTACTAGATTTCCTTACTACCCCTCAAATGGTCCTTAATTTTAACTGTCTAAGTATTCCTTCCCTCATCTCCCTATTCCCTCCCTGTCTCCACTTGATTCTCACATTCCAGTCAGCACCCATTTATTCATAGCTATTTCCCTTTCTTGGGGAGATCTATCTGCCCCTGCTCCCCATCAGTCTCTTATTCAATGCCTAACATATGTGGTTATATCTTGGTTATTATTGACTTAACATTTAATAGTCACATATAAGGAAATATATATTTTTTTCTTTCTGAGTCTGGGTTACTTCATTCAAGATGATTTTTTTCTAGTTCCTCCATTTACCTACAAGTTTCATTATTTAATTTTTTAATGACTGAGTAATGTTCCATTGTATATCCATTGTCTTTATCCATTCATCTATTGAGGGACATCTAGGTTGTTTCCAGATTCTGGCTCTTATGAATATAATAGAAATGAGCATAGTTGAGCCAAGTGTCTCTGTTGGAGGATAAAGCATCCTTTGGGTATATGCCCAAGAGTGGTATAGCTGGATCTTGAAGTAGAAAGATTGCCAGCGGGGCTGGAGAGATGGCTCAGCAGTTAAGAGCAGGTCCTGAGTTCAATTCCCAGCAACCACATGGTGGCTCACAATCATCTGTAATGAGATCGGGTGTCCTCTTCTGGCCTTCAGGCATAACACAGACAGAATATTGTATACATAATAAATAAATAAATATTAAAAAAAGAAAGAAAGATTGCCAGCTTCCTGAGGAACCACCATACTGATTTCCATAGTGCTTTACTGCTTTGCACCCCAACCAAAAATGTGTGAATGTTCTCCTTATTCCATACCCTCACCAGCCTGAAGCTGTCGCTTATATTATTGAGCTTAGTCATTCTGACAGGTGTAAGATTAAATCTTAAAATAGTTTTGATTTGTGTTTACCTAATGACTAAGGATGTTGGACATCTCTTTAAGTCTTCTTTTGAGAATTTTGTACCCCATTTTTTCATTGGGTTATTTGTTTTCTCAATATCTAGTTTTTTGAGTTCTTTATGTATTTTGTATATGAGCCCTTTATCAGGTGTGTAGTTGGTGGAAATCTCTTTTCATTCTGTAGGCTGTGGCTTTGTCCAAATGATGTTGTCCTTTGCCTTATCAGAAACTTCTCAGTCTCATGAGTTCCCATTTAAATTTTGTCGATCTTAGTACCTGTGCTAACAGTATTCTGTTTATAAAGTCTTTCTCTTCTATGAAGCACAATGTATTTTGTTTTATGTTGAGGTCTTTGGTCCATTAGAGTTGAATTTTATGCAGGGTGATAGATATGAATCAATTTGCATCCTTCTGTATGCAGACATTCAGTTTGACCAGCACCATTTGTTGGAGGTGCTGTCTTTTTTACGTTGTATATTTCTTGCTTCTTTATCAAAAATCAGGTGTCTATAAGTGTTAGATTTATAAGTGTTGGGTCTTTAGTTTGGTTCCATTGATCAATGTGTCTTTTCGTGCCAATATCATGATTTTTCTTTAACTCTGTAGTACAGCTAAAAATCTAGGATAGTGATCCCTCCAATGGTTCTTTTATTATTCAAGATTGTTTTAACTATCCTGGATTTTTTTGTGCTTCTGTGTGAAGCTGAAAATCATGCTGCTAAGATCTGCAAAGGGCTGTGTTGGAATTATTATGGAGATTAAATTGAATCTTTTGATAAGATACCATTTTTACTATATTAATGCTACCAATCCATGAGCATGGGAGAGCTTTCCGTCTTCTGATAGCTTTGTCAATTCTTCCTTCAAATATCTTAAAGTTTTTAATCATACAAGTCTTTCTTTGTTCTGTAAGTTTAGTCTTTTGATTACCGTGTGCCGAAGGGACTTTCTTTTCTGGTCCATTCTATTCAGTGTTCTGTATGCTTCTTGTGTAATTATTGTTCTGTCTCTTTAGGAGACAAGCCACGCCCACTCCCTTCCCCATCCGCTGAGGCAAGCTGATCTTCAGCTTCTTCCAGCCTGAGTTCTCTTCCCTTCCCCCCCCCAGAGGAGAGCTTTGATCTCTCCTCACTCTTTCTTTCTCTCTCTCTCTCTCTCTCTCTCTCTCTCTCTCTCTCTCTCTCCTCTCTCCCTCTCTCCCTCTCTCCCTCTCTGTTCGTTTCCCTTTCTTCCTTCCGTTCCATAACTACTAAATAAATATCCAACCTCACTTTGCATGGCGTGCCTCCATCTGTCTCTCGCCTGCCACATGGCTTGCCGCAGGGGATGGAGCCTGGGACCAGGCAACTTCGGACACCTGTGGTGTGGTCTCATGCGCAGTCCCTGTCCCACAGCAAGCCACTCGGGGATCCGCAGCAATTTTTAATAATCCATTACATCTTGTACTGTTAAAAAACAGTCTCTATGAAATTCATATGTTCACACCCACTGAGATGGTGGGGCTGATCTATTGGGAGCTCACCAAAGCAAGCTGGACTGGGACTGATGGAGCATATGATCAAACCGGACTCTCTGAATGTGTTGGACAATGAGGGCTGACTGAGAAGCCAAGGACAATGGCACTGGGTTTTGATCCTACTGCATGTACTGGCTTTGTGGGAGCCTAGTCTGTTTGGATGCTCACCTTCCTAGATGGATGGAGTGGGGAGGACCTTGGACTTCCCACAGGACAGGGAACCCTGACTGCTCTTTGGACTGGAGAGGCGGGGGAGGGGATAGGAGTGGGGGAGGGGGAGGGAAATGGGAGGAGGGGAGGAGGTGGAAATTTTGTTTTTAAGTAAAAATAAAAAAAAGAAACTTAAGAAAAAGAAATTCATATGTTCCAGGTGGAAGCACGAATTAGAATTATTAAGCAAAAGGAACAGAGATGTGAGAGAAATAAAAAACAGAAACACAGAACAGCATTGGGAGGGAAATTCAGTGAAACTGAATGCACCTCATTTATTTTCCACACGCTTATTATACACTTCTCTCCAGAAGGGGAGGGGAATGCAGCAGACTTCATTAACATGATATAAGGAATAGACTTGACTTCTCTGACCTAAGGAAATTTTTTTGTATGGTTTTGTTTTTAAAAAAAATATTTTCTGTGCTTTTCACCTGAATTTCTTTTCCTTCATCTATTTTTATCATTCTTAGATTTGATCTTCCCATAGTGTCCCAGATTTTTTTGGATATTTTGTACCAGAAATGTTTTATATTTAACATTTTCTTTGACAGAGCTATCTGTTTCTTCTGTTGTGTCTTCAGTCCCTGAGCTCTCTGTTGATGAGGCATGCCTCCTGAGATTTTCTGTTTGAATTCCTAAACTTCCATCTCCAGATCTCCCTCAGTGTAGGTTCTCTTTATGATTCTACTTGAACTTTCAGATCTTAAATGGTTTTCTTCATTCCTTCCACTGTTTGTGTTTTCATAGAGTTCTTTGAGGGGTTTATTCATTTCCTTCTTAAGGACCTCTATTATATTCATGAAGGCTGTTTTACGGTCTTTGTCTTGTATTTCAGTTATATACTCAGGTTCTACTGTGGTGGGTTGTTGGCCTCTAGTGGAGACATACTGTCCTGGCTGTGATTGACTGTGGTTCTACACTGGCGGCTAGGCTTCTGGGTTCAGAAAGATTCCCATTCTAGGTGTTGATATCTGATCTTGTCTTTGTTGGGTATGAGTTTTATTCCTTGGTTTCACTTGCCCTCTCTGGTGCTTAGAGTGTGGCAGCTTTGTGTTGCCTGGGAGGGAATTCTTCTGGGATACTGCTAGGTGTGTCCACTGGGAGTTCTGGGAGCTGACACTTAAGAGTGGGGCTGGGATAGAAGAGTCAGGGTCTCAGGGAGGTGTGCTGGAGGTGGGAAAGCAGGGTGTTCCTCCAGGATCAGATCAGCCCACCGGGGATAGGGCGAGAGGAAAGGCCGCAGCAGTTGTCTGCTGCAGAGTTGCGCATGAGAGGAGGGCGAGTGCAGACCTGAAGTGCACCTACCTACTTAGCCAGCCTCCTTGCTGCTCTGTCCTTGGCTGGCACATTCCCAGAGAATGGCTGCTGGAGCTGGGGGCTGGGATAACAGGATGAGTGGGAAGGGAGCTTGGAGGAGAAGCTCAGGACCCACTGAAGATGAGCTAGACAGCAGTTGTGAGGCTGCTGCAGGGGCTCTGCTACAGAGATGTAGGTGGAGCCAGGGAGCTGGTTTAGAGGAGCAGAGGGAGAGGTGAGGGCCTGCAGTCAGACTGCTACTAGAAGCGTTTCTTGGAGCTTTGTTCCCAATGTTTTGTTGCTGTTGTTGTTATTTTTGGCTTTTGGTGTTTTGTTTTGTTTTGTTTTGTTTTGTTTTGTTTTGTTTTGTTTTGTTTTGTTTTGTTTTGTTTGAGACAGGGTTTCTTTGTGTAGCCTTGGCTGATCTAGAACTAGCTGACCTCAAACTCTCAGAGATGTGCCTGCCTTTGTCTCCACCTCCCGAGTGCTGTATTTTCTCAGGTACTTGTGAATTGTGCAGTTACATAGACTTGAACTGTCCATACGAAGGTGTATTCAGTTCCTTCCCAGTTTGTTTTTGGATAATAATGTACTAAACTATCTCCTGACTTGTCCAGTTTTTCTGTAGGATAGATTCTCAGAATTATATGTGAAGTAGATAGAGTCTCACTATATAGCTCTGGCATCTTGGAACTCACAATGTAGACCAGGCTGGCTTCAAACTCATAGAGGTCCACCCTCCTCTACCTCCCAAGTGCTGGGATTAAAAGTATGTGCCAATATTTTCTTAACTGGGGATGGGAAAATGCCAGATAAAGAGAATCCTGAAAATGTAAACGTACACTGAGCTGGAGAGATAGCTCAGGGATTAGGAATGTACACTGAGCTGGAGAGATAGCTCAGGGATAGGAATCCTGGCTGCTCTTTCCGAGGACCCAGGTTCAGTTACCAGCACTCATGTGGAAGCTCACCATCAGTTGTGACTTCAGTCCTAGGGGATTCACCACCCTCTCCTGGCCTCCTTGGGCACGAAATGCCCATGGTATACAGATATGCATATAGGCAAAACACTCATGCAAATAAATGAATAAATATTACCCCAACAATATGACTGCCTGGGGGCTGGAGAGATGGCTCAGTGGTTAAGAGCATTGCCTGCTCTTCCAAAGGTCCTGAGTTCAATTCCCGGCAACCACATGGTGGCTCACAACCATCTGTAATGAGGTCTGGTGCCCTCTTCTGGCCTGCAGACATACACACAGACAGAATATTGTATACATAATAAATAAATATTTAAAAAAAACAATATGACTGCCTAAGACCTGAACAAGACAGACATACTAATGTGGAAGGGGAAAATATCACGGGGTCCCACCCCTAAATAAAGAACAGGCAACTAAGAAATGCTGATTAATCTTCCCCAGGGATGAGCCCCTAATTGGCTATCCAAAACCAAATGATCAGCCCTGAAATACATGTATACAAGCAACGCTAAATTAATTCACTAGGTTATTATATGTATAATGTGTGTGTGTAAAACAATAACAAAACAAACTCAGGAATTAGAGGCAGTTCTAAGCTCTCTGAATCTCTGCATTCAAGATCATCCTGGTCTACAGAGTAAGTTCTGGGACAGCCAGGGCAACACAGAGAAACCTTGTCTTGAAAACCCACCCAAAAAGAAAACAAAAACAAAAAGAGGCCATGCATGGGGGGGAGGTATGGGAGAAGAAAGGGAAGGAGGGAAATTTGATTATGTTTTCATTTAAAAGTAATTTTTTAATCCTAGAAAAAAACTTAAAATTTTAAAAAGCCAGGAGGTAGTGGTGCAGGCCTTTAAATCTCAGCAATCAGGATGCAGAGGCAGGAGGATCTCTCTGAATTTGAGGCCAGCCTGTTCTACAGTGTGAATTCCAGGACAGTCAGGGCTACACAGAAAAGCCCTGTCTCAAAAAAAAAAAGTAAAAAAAAATGAATAAATAAAATAGACAGTAACAGAATATTTGCTGCTGCCCTCTGCCTGTGACTTGAGCATAGACAGACATAATTTCAGTAAGTTGATATTAGGGTTGGTCCCAAAAACAAAAGTGATGGACGAGTGAAAGACGGTTTCTGTAGTTTCAGGTAGCACTTCTGAGTGTTCGGTACCAGAAAACCTCATGAATTCTTCCATGCCTGAGGATGACATTCTGACTGCCATGAACAGCAAGCAGCTACAGAAACCAAGTCTGTCCTCCAGTAAGCCCCAGCCATCCAACATCTGCGCAGTGTCGGCTGAGGAAGAGAAGGTCTTGCAGTCCCTCCGCCATCTCAATGAAAGACTGTACTGTAAGTGTGGAGGCGCAGGTCTGTAAGAAAGGGACACCCTGTTCTTAGCTTATGCTAAATCTTTATTTAATTTAAAACTCTGAAGTAAAAATACAAAATAGAGCTAATAACTCATCTGAAATTGAGAATATTGTTACTGTTTCAGATTATTGCAGGCGCACCATATCATTTATAAAGATAGCAGTTTCTAAGCCATGCAGTTGGTGGCGCACACCTTTAATCCCAGCACTTGGGAGGCAGAGGCAGGCAGATCTCTGTGTTTGAGGCCAGCCTGGTCTGCAAGAGCTAGTTTCAGGATAGACTCCAAAGTTACAGAGAAACACTATCTCAAAAAACCAAACCAAACAAACAAACAAAACAAAAAGATAGCAGTTTCTATACTATTCTGTTTTAGAAGCATATGAACATAAGGTGGGCATAGTGGTACAAACCTTTAATCTCAGTACTTGGGAGGTAGAGACAGGGTGGTTCTCTGAGGTTGAGATCAGCCTGGTCTCCAGAGCAAGTTTCAGGATAACCAGAGCTACACAGAGAAACCCTGTCTCAAACCCCTCCCCCAATAAAGGCTTAAATATATATATGTGAACATATTACCTATGTTTTAAAAATAAACAGACTAGGTGTCTATACTGACCGTCATGAAAATAACTTTTTCAAGTGTTTCTTTATATTTATTTGTTTATTTATTATGTATACAATATTCTGTCTGTGTATATGTCTGCAGGCCAGAAGAGGGCACCAGACCTCATTACAGATGGTTGTGAGCCTGGGAATTGAACTCAGGACCTTTGGAAGAGCAGGCAATGCTCTTAACCTCTGAGCCATCTCTCCAGTCCCAATCAAGTGTTTTTAATTCTCAACTTTGGATACACATACACAGGATTCTTAAAGCTAAGTGTGTGCGGGCATGGAGCAAAGCCTGTAATAACAGCACGTGAGTGGCTCCCGCAGGAACAGCAGTGCAAGCTGGCAAGCCCCAGGCCACCCTTGGGGACTTGATAAGATCCTGTCTTTATGGGAAAAAAGTGAAAATAATTTTTAACTAGGAAAATAAGGGTAGAACACAGCTAACCTTCAAGCTGAAGATATTTGATTAGTGGAACAATACACAGTAGTGTCACAAAAGGTACTTCACTATGAAGTCGGACCATCGAGGGGGCTATGCCTTCCGCCACAAAATGTTTCCATCTCTTCAACGTCACTGTGGAGCAGCTGAGGGAAGGAAAGAAAACATCTCTGGTGCTTTAGAAATGTAGCCTAGTGGGTACCTCACAGTAATCCCAGCCGTGTTCATACACCTGCTGGTCTGTGAAGCCTGGAGTCCACCCCGTGTTCATACACCTGCTGGTCTATGAAGCCTGGAATCCAGTCTGTGTTCATACACCTGCTGGTCTATGAAGCCTGGAATCCAGTCTGTGTTCATACACCTGCTGGTCTATGAAGCCTGGAGTCCAGCCGTGTTCATACACTTGCTGGTCTGTGAAGCCTGGAGTCCACCCCGTGTTCATACACCTGCTGGTCTATGAAGCCTGGAATCCAGTCTGTGTTCATACACCTGCTGGTCTATGAAGCCTGGAGTCCAGCCGTGTTGATACACCTGCTGGTCTATGAAGCCTGGAGTCCAGCCGTGTTCATACACCTGCTGGTCTATGAAGCCTGGAGTCCAGCCGTGTTCATACACCTGCTGGTCTATGAAGCCTGGAATCCAGTCTGTGTTCATACACTTGCTGGTCTGTGAAGCCTGGAGTCCACCCCGTGTTCATACACCTGCTGGTCTATGAAGCCTGGAATCCAGTCTGTGTTCATACACCTGCTGGTCTATGAAGCCTGGAGTCCAGCCGTGTTGATACACCTGCTGGTCTATGAAGCCTGGAGTCCAGCCGTGTTCATACACTTGCTGGTCTGTGAAGCCTGGAGTCCACCCCGTGTTCATACACCTGCTGGTCTATGAAGCCTGAAGCAAATAACATAATTGAAAATGATCTCAAATTGCTAACACCCCCAAAAATCATTGAGAAAAAGTATATTAATGTCCCTTTTGGAGATGTGGTCTATATTCCAATCTTCAAAGAATTATAACAAGTGAGATCTAAGGGAAATGAATAGTAAATGATCATAAAAAACTAATCCATAAAGAAAAAAATCCATTAAAAATCAAAGAAATCACAATACATACTAAATAAATAGAACCCAAGAAATGTTATATAATAAAATTGCCAGATACAAAATACTATGAAATAACTATATTTATATATTTTTAAATAATTAGACATCTTTCAAAACCTAGTAAGGAAATATGCAATATAAAATGACTTAGCTATTTGGAAAATTTGAATGGAAAATATGAATAAATTTAAAATTCAACTGATTATTTAGACAACAGATTATAGACATCTGGAGGATTAACAGACTAGAATATAAGTCAGAAGTGCCTATCCAGAATAAAGTACAAAGCGGTGAGAGAGAGCAGAATAGAGCTTAAATGGCGAAGCTGTGAGACATTGCAGGAATCATGGCTGCCAAGCTTGCCAATTTAACCAGTATTACCAACATATGAGCGAAAAGCCCATTTCAAAATAAATAAAAAATTCTCAAAGGCTGAAGAGAGGGCACAGCAGTTAAGAGCACTAGCTGTTCTTCTGGGGGACCCAGGTTCAAATCCCAGCACACACATGGCAGCTCACAACTGTCTTATCTGTAACCCCAGTTCCAGGGAATCCAAAACCCTCACACAGACGTACATGCAGGCAAAACAGAAGTGCACGTAAAATTTAAAGAAGAAGGAGGAGGAGGAGGAGAAGGAAGGAGAAAAAGAGAAATTCTCATGTGTGAGTGGGGTCCTGAGTTCAAGCCCAGCACAGGAAGTGGGGGGAGCTCATTGCATAAGACTGGCTTGCCTGGAACTCACTATGTAGACCAAGCTGGCCTCAAACTCAGAGACCCACCTGCCTCTGCCTTCTCACTATTGTCATTAAAGGCGTGCACCACCACAAGCAGCAAGAAATTCTTTTTTTACTTGAAACAAAAGGAAAATGTGACATTTGAATGAATATTGTTTCATAAAATCAAGATACTCAGAATTCCCTCTTACCAGTCAGCTTTATTTAATTGTTCCTAATCAAATTGCTTTCATTTGGGGGCCTATTTACATGTAAGGACTATTTCTGGGATCAGTAGGAAATGTCTTATTCAATTTTGAATACTTTGACACATGAGAATTTTGTTATTAATCCTTTAGTGAGTCTCTTTATATACATAACTAATTTTTTTGTGTCGTGGTATGATTTTTCAGATGTACAAGAAGCCATTTTCAAAAGCCCATCCATCAAAAACACTTTCCAGTTAATACCACTTCTGGTGAGTATATGCTAAGTTTCTCCTGTGCTCTTTTATGTATGCATTGCTAGAGTGCAGCTGGAGCACTTGCTTTTGCCTAGGACCAGACTGGTGATTCTCACTCTTCAGTGACCCTGGGTCCTGGGGATCCGATGTCCTCTTCTGGCCTGGGGGAACCAGTCACACACAGTGCACATGTGCAGGCAAACTGTCACTCACACAGAATAAAATACAGAAATCTCTTTTAATATGAGACCTTTTGGAGGTTTTGAGGGGAGAGGATAAAGACTGGGTGCCCTGAGTTCTAAAATCTTGACAGGAAAGAATAAATCTATCGAAGCTTCCACATCCCTCAATACTGTTTCTTCTGTGAAGCAGTATTTGCACCATGGTGCCCTGACCCAGGTCTGACAGGCGTGGCACTGAAGAGAGCAGGAAGCTGCGCTGCCCTATCCACCCCACTGTGCACCCCTAGGGTGCAGCATCCTTGTTGGCAAGCACTTAGTTCATTCTAGCTTGGGATTTCCCTAAATTTTTTGTAATTACCTAATTTGTTCAATTTTCCAGTGATATTTTCTCTTCCTTGAAAATTTTAAAACCTTTACTTTGATTCATGGATTATTAGACATTATTTTTTTAAGTATTTATTTATTATGCATACAATATTCTGTCTGTGTGTATGTCTGCAGGCCAGAAGAGGGCACCAGACCTCATTACAGATGGTTGTGAGCCACCATGTGGTTGCCAGGAATTGAACTCAGGACCTTTGGAAGAACAGGCAATGCTCTTAACCACTGAGCCATCTCTTGAGCCCCTAGACATTGTTTAATTCAAATTTTAAGTACATTTTTGTCTTAAAGGATATCAGAATCTATGCAGAAAGGTCAATTAATGACATACATAGAAGATCAAATCTGGGACACAGACATTTACACCTGTACTATTTATAATTCCAGTGAGTTATAAAAAACAGTTTTATCATGATAGGTGCTAATTGCTAATGATGGGTAACCATTTGAATCTAATAGGTTCAAATGCTGGCTTAGTGGATTTGTTTATATGTTTGTTGTTGTTTTTCGAGACAGGGTTACTCTATCTCTGACGGTCCTAGAACTCACCCTGTAGACCAGGCTGACTCTGGTTCTGGTCTTCTTCCTGTGTAGCAGGTACTCTGCTAATGCTGTAGCTGTAAAAAAGAAGGTAGCTCCTGAGACACTGGGTGAACTGTGCAGTGTAACACAGTCTCCAGGGACTGCCAAGGCACTACAGTTGCTTAGGTGCACATTATCAAAGGAAAAAATCCCTACAAATCTTAGAATATTTATTTTAGAGTATCTTACTTAGTTTTTTTTTTTAATTTCTACCTCCTCCCCTTCTCCCATTTCCCTCCCCCTCCCCCACCTCTCCAGTCCAAAGAGCAGTCAGGGTTCCCTGCCCTGTGGGAAGTCCAAGGTCCTCCCCACTCCATCCATCTAGGAAGGTGAGCATCCAAACAGACTAGGCTCCCACAAAGCCAGAACATGAAGTAGGATCAAAACCCAGTGCCATTGTCCTTGGCTTCTCAGTCAGCCCTCCTTGTCCACCACGTTCAGAGAGTCCAGTTTGATCACATGCTCCATCAGTCCCAGTTCAGCTGGCCTTGGTGAGCTCCCAATAGATCAGCCCCACCGTCTCAGTGGGTGGGCACACCCCTCGCAGTCCTGACATCTTTGCTCATGTTCTCCCTCCTTCTGCTCCTCATTTGGACCTTGGGAGCTCAGTCCAGTGCTCCAATGTGGGTCTCTGTCTCTATCTCCTTCCATCGCCAGATGAAGGTTCTAAGGTGATATGCAAAATATTCGTCAGTATGGCTGTAGGATCAGGTCATTTCAGGCTCCCATTCCTCAGCTACCCAAAGAACTAACTGAGGACATCTCCATGGACACCTGGGAACCCCTCTAGAGTCAAGTCTCTTGCCAACCCTAAAATGGCTCCCTTAATTAATATATATCCTTCCCTGCTCCCATATCCACCCTTCCTCCATCCCAACTGTCCCATTCCCCCAAGATCTCCCCATCCTCCCCTTCTCACTTTTCTCTCCCCATCTCCCCTTACCCTCACCCCACCCCCACCCCCAAGTTTTCAATTTTTGCCTGGCAATCTTGTCTCCTTCCAATATCCAGGAGGATAACTATATGTTTTTCTTTGGGTTCACCTTCTTATTTAGCTTCTCTAGGATCATGAATTATAGGCTCAATATCCTTTATTTATGGCTAGAATCCACTTATGAGTGAGTACATGCCATATTCATCTTTTTGGGTCTGGGTTACCTCACTCAGGATAGTGTTTTCTATTTCCATCCATTTGCATGCAAAATTCAAGATATTGTTTTTTACCGCTGAGTAGTACTCTAATGCATACATATTCCACACTTTCTTCATCCATTCTTCCATTGAGGGGCATCTAGGTTGTTTCCAGGTTCTGGCTATTACAAATAATGCTGGTATGAACATAGTTGAACAAATGTTTTTGTAGTATGATTGGGCATCTCTTGGGTATATTCCCAGGAGTGGTATTGCTGAGTCCTGGGGTAGGTTGATCCTGAATTTCCTAAGAAACCGCCACACTGATTTCCAAAGTGGTTGTACAAGTTTGCATTCTGACCAGCAACAGATGAGTGTTCCCCTTACTCCACATCCTCTCCAGCAAAGGCTATCACTGGAGTTTCTGATTTTAGCCATGCTGACAGGTGTAAGATGGTATCTCAAAGTTGTTTTGATTTGCATTTCCCTGATTGCTAAGGGGGTTGAACATGACCTTAAGTGTCTTTTGGCCATTTGAAATTCCTCTGCTGAGAATTCTCTGTTCAGTTCAGTGCCCCATTTTTAATTGGGTTAATTAGCATTTTACAGTCTAGTTTCTTGAGTTCTTTATATATTTTGGAAATCAGACTTTTGTCGGCTGTGGGGTTGGTGAAGATCTTCTCCCAGTCAGTAGGTTGCCTTTTTGTCTTAATGACAGTGTTCTTTGCTTTACAGAAGCTTCTCAGTTTTAGGAGGTCCCATTTATTCAATAATGCCCTTATTGTCTGTGCTACTGGGATTATACATAGGAAGCAGTCTCCTGTGCCCATCTGTTGTAGAGTACTTCCCATTTTCTCTTCTATCAGGTTCAGTATTTTCAGATTGATATTGAAGTCTTTGATCCATTTGGACTTGAGTTTTGTGCATGGTGATAGATATGGATCTATTTTCATTCTTCTACAGGTTGACATCCAGTTATGCCAGCACCATTTGTTGAAGATGCTTTCTTTCTTCCATTGTATACTTTTAGCTCCTTTGTCGAAAATCAGGTATTCATAGTTTTGTGGGTTAATATCCGGGTCTTCTATTCGATTCCATTGGTCGACTTCTCTGTTTTATGCAAATACCAAGCTGTTTTCAGTACTGTGGCTCTGTAATAGAGTTTGAAGTCAGGGATGGTTATACCTCCAGACGTTCCTTTATTGTATAAGATTGTTTTGGCTATCCTGGGTTTTTTGTTTTTCCATATAAAGTTGATTATTATTCTCTCAAGGTCTGTGAAGAATTTTGATGGGAATTGCATCGAATCTATAGATTGCTTTTGGTAGAATTGCCATTTTTACTATGTTGATCCTCCCAATCCAAGAGCAAGGGAGATCCTTCCACTTTCTGGTATCCTCTTAAATTTCTTTCTTCAAAAACTTAAAGTTCTTGTCAAATAGATCTTTCACTTCCTTGGTTAGAGTTACCCCAAGATATTTTATGCTATTTGTGGCTATCGTGAAAGGTGATGCTCTCTGATTTCCCTCTCTGCTTCATTATCCTTTGTGCATAAAGAGCAACTGATTTTTTGGAGTTGATCTTGTATCCTGCCACATTACTAAAGGTATTTATCAGCTGTAGGAGTTCTTTGGTAGAGTTTTGGGGGTCGCTTATGTATACTATCATATCATCTGCAAATAACAAAAGCTTAACTTCTTCCTTTCCGATACGAATCCCCTTATGTTGTCTTATTGCTATTGCTAGAACTTCAAGCACTATATTGAAGAGGTGTGGAGAGAGTGGACAGCCTTGTCGTGTTCCTGATTTTAGTGGGATGGCTTTGAGTTTCTCTCCATTTAATTTGATGTTAGCTGTCGGCTTGCTGTAAATAGCTTTTATTATATTTAGGTATGACCTTTGTATCCCTAATCTTTCCAAGACCTTTATCATAAAGTGGTGTTGAATTTTGTCAAATGCTTTTTCAGCATCTAATGAAATGATCATATGGTTTTTTTCTTTCAGTTTATTTATATGGTGGATTACATTGATAGATTTGCATATGTTGAACCAACCCTGCATCTCTGGGATGAAGCCTACTTGATCATAATGGATAATTTTTTTAATGTGTTCTTGGATTCGGTTTGCCAGTATTTTATTTAGAATTTTTGCATCGATGTTCATGAGTGAGACTGGCCTATAATTCTCTTTCTTGGAGTCTTTGTATGGTTTTGGTATCAGGGTAACTGTAGCTTCATAAAAGGAATTTGGCAATGACTCTTCTGTTTCTATATTGTGAAATACATTAAGGAGTATAGGCATTAGCTCTTCTTGGAAGTTCTGGTAGAATTCTGCATTGAAAACATCTTCTCCTGGGCTTTTTTTGGTAGGGAGGTTTTTGATAACAGCTTCTAATTCTTCACAACTTACAGGTCTATTTAGATTGTTCACCTGGTCTTGGTTTAAATTTGGTATATGGTACTTATCTAAAAAAATGTCCATCTCTTACATTTTCCAATTTTGTGGCATACAGGCTTTTGTAATAAGATCTAATGATTCTCTGAATTTCCTCTGTGTCTGTGGTTATGTCCCCCTTTTCATTTCTGATCTTATTAATTTGCATATTCTCTCTGCCGTTTGATTAGTTTGGATAAGGGTTTATCAATCTTGTTGATTTTCTCAAAGAACCAGCTCTTTGTTTCATTGATTCTTTGGATTGTTTTTGTGTTTCTATTTTGTTGATTTCAGCCCTCAGTTTGATTATTTCCAGTCTTCTACTCCTAGGTGAGTCTGTTTCTTTTTTTTCTAGAGCTTTCAGGTGTGCTGTTAAGTCTCCAATGTGTGCTTTCTCTGTTTTCTTTATGTGGGCACTTAGTGCTATGAACTTTCCTCTTAGCACTGCTTTCATAGTGTCCCATAGGTTTGGATATGTTGTGCCTTCATTTCTGTTGAATTTAAGGAAGTCTTTAATTTCTTTCTTTATTTCTTCCTTGACCCAGGGGTGGTTCAGTAGTTGACTGTTCAGTTTCCATGAGTTTGTAGGCTTTCTGGGGGTAGCATTGTTGTTGAATTCTAACTTTATTCCATGGTGATCTGATAGTACACAGGTGGTTACTATAATTTCTTTGTATATATGGATGTTTGTTTTGTTACCAATTATGTGATCAATTTTTGAGAAGGTTCCATGAGATGCTGAGAAGAAGGTATATTCTTTTCTGTTTGGGTGGAATGTTCTATAGATTGTCGGTTAAGTCCATTTGGTTCATTATATCTGTCAGATCTCTTATTTCTCTGTTAAGTTTCTGTCTGGTTGACCTGTCCATTGGGAAAGTGGAGTGTTAAAATCTCCTAATATTAGAGTGTGGGGTTTGATGTATGCTTTGAGTTCTAGTAATGTTTCTTTTACATATGTGGGTGCTTTTATATTAGGGACGTAGATATTCAGGATTGAGACTTCCTCCTGATGAATTGTTCCTGTTTTGAGACTAAAGTGTCCTTCTCCATCTCTTCTGATTGATTTTAGTTTGAAGTCAATTTTGTTAGATATTAGTATAGCCACACCCCCTTGTTTTTTTTCTTTGGACCATTTGATTGAAAAGCCTTTTCCCAACCCTTTATTCTGAGGTAGTGTCTGTCTTTAAGTTTGAGGTGTATTTCTTGTAAACAGCAGAATGTTGGATCCTGTTTTCATATCCATTCTCTTAACCTGTGCCTTTTTATAGGTGAATTGAGTCCATCGATATTAAGTGTCTTATTAGTTTTTAAATTGTGTTCCCCTTTGGTTTTTCAAGACAGGATTTCTGTGTGTAGCCCTGGCTGTCCTGGAATTCACTTAGTAGACGAGGCTGACTTTGAACTAACAGAAATACACCCATCTCTGCCTCTCCTAAGTGCTGGGATTAAAGACATGCACCACCACTACCTGGCTTAAAATAAAATAAATTTAATGATTTTTTTTTAAGAAGCAACTTTATCTTTGACCTAAAATAAATGTTAAACATTCTTAAAGCCTTACATGCTTCCAAGTGCTTTTGTTTAAAAAGGGGGGGGAGGGAGGAAGAAAAAGAGAGAGAGAGAGAGAGGAAAGAAAGAAAGAAAGAAAGAAAGAAAGAAAGAAAGAAAGAAAGAAAGAAAGAAAGAAAGAAAGAAAGAAAGAAAAATTATATTTGGCCATTTACACAACAGATCAACAGATGACAAAAAGCTCCTCTGCATTATGCTGTTTTCTGAGACAGGGCAATGTGTAGTTAGCCTTGAACTCTTGATCCTCCTGCCCTCACCTCCCAAGTGCTGAGGCGATAGGAGTACGCCAGCACACCTGAATTTAGAAAGCTTTTTTTTTTTTTGGTTTTTCGAGACAGGGTTTCTCTGTAGCTTTGGTGCCTGTCCCGGAACTAGCTCTTGTAGACCAGGCTGGCCTCGAACTCCCAGAGATCCGCCTGCCTCTGCCTCCCGAGTGCTGGGATTAAAGGCATGCGCCACCACCGCCTCTTAAGGGCCTGGAGAGGCGCTCAGTGAGTCAAGTCCTTGCTGCACAGCCGGAGGGCCTGAGTTCAGATCCCCAGCCCACAGACCAACAGGATATAGTCTGTGACCCAGCCCTTGGGCATGGAAGCAGGCAGATCTCAGGGCTCCACGGCCAGCCAGTCAGCCAAACGGTCATCTTCAAGTCCAGTGAAGAGACCCTGTCTCAAAAAAGTAATAATAATGTAAATTGGGGTAGAGAAAAGGATGCCTAAAGTACAGGGAGAGACAGGACACCTGCCCACGCACAGCCACAGCCGCACCCCTGCTCTAGGGAAGTTTCTTTGACGCACATTACCGTTAGTAATATAAAGACTGTGAATTATTACGGCCATACGGTGCTCTACATAGAGCAGGACTCGGCATTGTTGATAATATGTACCATGACTCTAAGAGAACACTCTGAACTCTCTTACAGAACAACCAGCCGCGGGCCAGACCGTCTCCTGATGTCGGATCCAGAGTGCAGAGAAAATACTGATCAACTGTGATAGTCACTATTTAGTGAAGTTATTTTTGAGAATTCTGTAAATAAATTCTGTATTTCTGCATTTGTTAATGATTTTAAATACTAGACTTTTATGTTTATAAAAGTAAATCTTAATGTAGGTAATGAAAATGAATTTACTGGCTTATATTTATGCTACAAATTATACTTTATTATGTATTTTCTTGATACATTTTTAATGAATGAAATACTTCATTGTTTTCAATAAGCATGCTAATGGATATAAATTTTCTCTATGTAAAAATAAAAGAGGCTATTTTATTATTCAAATTATGTGTTAAGTATGATAGTAAAGCTTTGTTTTCTGAAATTCTTAATTCTAATACATTTTTGTACACGTATCCAAGAAGCTTATAATAAATAGCATTCCCCCAGAATAATAAAGCTGTTTGTTTAAGACTTTGCAGGAGCTCTGCCTTTTTATGTTACCATAGGGTGAGTTACTAGCTTGCATGCTCAGTAATTAATATTATCATTTTATTCAAGAGTCATCTGTCTCCAAAAAAAAACCTCTGACATTTTAAAAATTCAGCATAAGGACTAGAGTAATGGCTTAGTAGTTAAGAGTCCTTGCTGTTCTTTCAGAGGCCTGGAGTATGTTTCCAGGACCCACTTTGGTGACTCACTACAACCTGTAACCAACTCGAGCTCCAAGGGATCTCACACCTTCTTGTGGCTACCATAGGTGTGTTCACACATATGAGCAAATGCACAAGCACATCCATGTAAACAACATAGTTTTAAAATCCAAAGGGGTCAGATGGCAAATGTGAGAACTGAAGTGTGCTTGATAGCTTTTCTCTAATCAGTACTTTTTATTCACTGTTAGGAAGATCCACTGTACAACTAAACTTGTATTAGAGCTTTTCTCTAATCAGTACTTTTTATTCACTGTTAGGAAGATCCACTGTACAACTAGACTTGTATTAGAGCTTTTCTCTAATCAGTACTTTTTATTCACTGTTAGGAAGATCCACTGTACAACTAGACTTGTATTAGAGGTTTGCTTTCTAAAATACTGAAGCAAAGCCGAAAGTTACATGATCTTTCCAAAGGGTCTATAATGATAAGACCAGTTGTGGTGGTGCATGCCTTTAATCCAGCACTTGGGAGACAGAGGTAGATGTATCTCTGTGAGTTCGAGGCCAGCCTGGCCTACATAGCAAGTTCCAGGACAGCCAGGGCTGTTAGACAGAGAAACCCTGTCTCAAAGAACAAAGCAACCAAAGAAATTATGATCGTCTCTCACTGTTTTACTTCCCTCCAGTACTTTTTGCTTCAGACCCTCATAGAGATTATTTCAGCTCAGTTTCAGCCTGATTTTTTGCTTCTGGTGGGATCTCTGCAGTGAGAATCACACGCCGTATAAAAAGCCCCATCTCTCATTGCTGGAGGAGCTTCCTTTCCTCAGGCCTTAGCCGTGTTGATCTGGTGTCCAGTGTTGTGAGTCCTACTTTGCTGTCGTCTGAGTTGCTGCCTGTCCTCCTGTGACAGTTACATCAAACTATTATTTCCCTCAGTAAAGCCTGTTTCATACCTCCATGCCTGTTCATTCAGTGTTGGAAAGGTCTCTCCACACCCTCCTAATATTCCAGGAATCGTTCATTCACTGTTTTAAATCCTGTGAGGTTGAACTTTGTTCAGTTTTTTTTTCATAATGAATCTCTACTCCTTACTCCAAACAACTGATATATTTGTACAAGAAACTGAAGTTACTTGTAGACATATGTGTCTCTTCTAGGTCAAGAATTCCTGGAAAATCCATATTGTCATTTGTGTAGTCTAAACAACTGAAATGATGATAGACCTAAATCAGAAATAAAGGAGAAAACAGTCAAGCACTCTTCTGTACTGAATCTAGAAAAGAAGATAAGACAGGCTGTAGTTGATATGAGAAATGGAATTTCAAATACTTAAAATAAGCTGTGAGATGGTTATCAATTACTGCATGAAATCCGGATGGCAGTCGGAAGATAGGAGGGACGGAGGAGCTCGGAGAAACTGGCGTTTGAACAGAGGTCTGAAGTCAGGAAGGCAGCTTTGGCGCTGGGGGGATGGCGCTCACACATAATACAAAGTCCAGACACCGGACCGAGTTTGAGCCTTTCGGAGTCCTCTGTATGTTCTAGTAGAGAGAAAACAGCATGGGCTGAGGAAGGGCCCGGGACAAGCTCTTCCAGGAATCAGGGTCTCCTTAATAACAGCAATGGTAATAAGCAGACAGTAATGAAGATATTTTGAATTCTTATTTTCTGATAAATTTTGATGAAGTATAGAGTGGAAAGAAGTCCAGTATGATTGTACTGGTGACTGTGGCCAGGCTGGCTGTGAGAACGGTGGAAATCCTGGGGTGGAGTACACGAGAGCCAAGAGTATCTGTTTTAAAAAACACATCTTTTTTTTTTTTTTTTTTTTTTGGTTTTTCGAGACAGGGTTTCTCTGTGGCTTTGGAGCCTGTCCTGGAACTAGCTCTGTAGACCAGGCTGGTCTCGAACTCACAGAGATCCGCCTGCTTCTGCCTCCCGAGTGCTGGGATTAAAGGTGTGTGCCACCATCGCACGTCTTACATTTTGATTTTTCTATCAGCTGTCCCCATGGTGACTTGGCTAATTATTCCCTGAGACACTTGTGTCTGGAATGCAGGGACAGATGGACATAGAACTGGGGAGTTGTCAGTGTCCCCTGATGTAAATAGCCGTAAGACTGAATGAGATGACCTTAAGGGAGGAGTCGTGAGAGATTGGCGGCTATTACAGAGGAGCACTGCCACATCTAGCTTCCAGTGGTGTTTTCTTCTGTGTAGAAACCCAAGCAACACCAAAACACTGAAGGAGTAATAGTACACGCTACAAAACTGTGAGATAAGATACAGAATCAACATAAAAAATTAGTGGTGTTAGTGACTTATCTGAAACAGAAATGAAGCAACATCCCTTTATAATAGCCGTCAAAAAATAAATAAAATAGCTAGGACTACACTTACCAAAGAGGTGAAAGATTATAATGACAATGAAAAGGCATTAACCAAAGAAATTAAACGGAGCCGGGCGGTGGTGGCGCAAGCCTTTAATCCCAGCACTCAGGAGGCAGAGGCAGGCGGATCTCTGGGAGTTCGAGGCCAGCCTGGTCTACAAGAGCTAGTTCCGGGACGGGCACCAAAGCTATAGAGAAACTCTGTCTGGAAAAACCAAAAAAAAAAAAAGAAGAAGAAGAAAAGAAAGAAAGAAAAGATAAAAAGAAATTAAAGGGAAAACAAAAATCTTGAAAGGAATCTTGCCTTGTGTTCATGAGTTAGAATAATAAATATTATTGACCAGACTACACAAGCAGTTTAGATATTTAATGCACCCCTATCCAGAATACCAATGGCATTCTACATAGAACTAGAAAATACACCCAAAAATTTGTTTCAAACTCCTCTAAAAATAAAAATAGCAAAAAGTATTTTTAGCAAAAGTTCTAAAGTATGACTTTAAAATATACCACAAAGCTTTAGTAATCAAAAGTTCACTATGAGCATAAAAACAGGCGTGCACAGCACAGTGTCAGAACCCAGGGCGTGGGCTAGGACCGCAGCCACCAGTCTCTTACAGTGTTACTATGGACGTTCACTGAGACTGGACAATCTGCTCAACGACAGTTTTATAGGAATTACAGTCCTCCTGAATATTTGTCCTAACTCACTTTTGGAAACAAGTAAAAATTAGCAGATCTCTGAGAATTCTAAACCTGAATAAAGATTCAGTACAAAATTAACTCATGATAGGTTCAAAGGGGTCAACTAGATAGCTCAGTAGATAAAAGCACTTGCCACCAAACCTGGCAACTCTAGGACCCACACGGTGGAAGAAAAAGACAACTACACCGTCCTCTTATCAAGTAATAGAGCAACCTTCTTACATACCAAACCCAGTTCCCATTACCTCCCCTCCTACACTTCCTTAGAGAGGGTAAGGGAATCGACAAAGTAGCACATTTGCTTTGAGGCAAGACCAAGGTCCTCACCATTATATCTAGGCTGAGCAAGGTATCCCTCCAAAGAGAATGCATTTCAAAGAGCCAGTACAAGCAGGGATAAATCCTGGTCCCACTGCCAATGGCCCCACAAACTGCCCAAGACACAGAACTATCACCCACATTCAGAGGACAAAAAACTGCCCAAGACACAGAACTATCACCCACATTCAGAGGGCCTAGTTTGGTCCTATGCAGGGTCTCATCCTGTGTCCTCTCTCCCTACCAACCCCCCACACCCCACACCCTGCTGTCAGTGCAGAGTCAGTGAGCTCCCACTAGCTCAGGTAAGCTGTTTCAGTGGGTATCCCATTAGGTCTTGACCCCTTTGCTCATTATTGCTCCTCCCTCTCTTAGACTGGACTTTGGGAGCCCAACCAGCATGCAAATGAAGTTTTAAAGTCCTGTAAATTGGTATTAAGCTGTTGCCTGAGTACTAATGTAGTGTACTGCCCTCTAGGGGTGAAAGAAAAATAAACATTCCTGTCAGACAACACTGGTAGATTTGGTTCAGTTGGATTTAAGTTTGGTTTTATAGTTGAAAACACAAAGATTTTTTCTTTTTTTCCTTTGTGTGCATTCATTGCACTCTGGTATATAGGACATTTTCACATGGCTTATACATTGCCCCCATACTTCCCCTGCCTTCCCTCCCCACCTCTCCTCCTCCAGACAGCCCTTTTTGTTCACCTACTCAGTTTTCTTTCTAGTTTTGCACCCTTCATAAATTTCCCAACCAAAGTGTTCTGAGGAGAGCTTCCAGACACTGGAGCAATTAAAACTACATTCTGGAACTGGGGAAACACTTGATCCAACAAAAAAAAAAACAAAATGTAAATACAGACTCATTCTGTATTCTTAAGAATGAAGAGATACCTTATTTCTTATTTAATGTAATGTTGAAAGCCTCTATTAAAGCCTGTTTCAAAAAAACAAACAAACAGAAAGAAAGAAAAACTTTAATTGGAAATTAGAAACAATTGGAAGTTTGTTTGTTTGTTTGTTTGTTTGTTTTAATAGAGCTGAAACAAAGCAGGGTGTTTGATAGAAGGGTGATCTGATTCCCACATATATGTACACAAAATAAGCGTAAACAAAAGTTAATCTGGTGTGTGCACACATTGGAATGTAAAAATAAAAAATAACATGATACAAAGTGGATAAGTCGTTAAATGATTGTGGTGAGTGGAAGGAGGCCGACCTGAAAGGCCATGTATTGCGTGAAGGCATTCTTCTGGAAATGGATGGCTATTCCCAGGGCTATGAGTATGAAACGGGAAATGTGTGCAAATAGATATGCTCTTTCCAGTTGCTTATGCAAACATTCTCCAGTAAATGTTAGCATTTCGAGTCTGCGGATGCTTTAAAAGCCATTGAATTATGTAACATATGGACACTGTGGTATTTGAATTACATTTCTTTCGTTCCTTTTTTCGTTTGTTTTTGTTTCTGTTTTTCCAAGTCAGGGTTTCTTTGTGTAACTGTCCTGAAACTCCTTCTGTAGAGCAAGCAGGCTGTCCTCAAACTCAGAGATCTGCCTGCCTCTGCCTCTGGAGTGCTGGGATTAAAGGTGTGCGCCACCACCTGGCTGAATTACATTTCTATATATCCATTAGTTAAAATAATAGAACCACAAAAGATGTAATTATTTTTATTTATTTATTTATTTATTTATTAAGGATTTCTGCCTCCTCCCCGCAACCGCCTCCCATTTCCCTCCCCCTCCCCCGATCAAGTCACCCTCCCTCATCTGCTCGAAGAGCAATCAGGGTTCCCTGACCTGTGGGAAGCCCAAGGACCGCCCACCTCTATCCAGGTCTCCTAAGGTGAGCATCCAAACTGCCTAGGCTCCCCCAAAGCCAGTACATGCAGTAGGATCAAAAACCCACTGTGATTGTTCCTGAGTTCTCAGTATTCCTCATTGTCCTCTATGTTCAGCTAGTCCGGATTTATCCCATGCTTTTTCAGACCCAGGCCTGCTGGCCTTGGTGAGTTCCTGATAGAACATCCCCATTGTCTCAGTGTGTGGGTGCACCCCTCGCGGTCCTGAGGTCCTTGCTCGTGCTCCGTCTCCTTCTGCTCCTGATTTGGACCTTGAGATTTCTGTCCCGTGCTCCTCTGTCTCTGTCTCCTTTTATCGCCTGATGAAGGTTAATGTTCATGAGGATGCCTATGTGTTTGTCTTTGGGTTCACCTTCTTACTTAGCTTCTCTAGGAACATGCATTATAAGCTCATTGTCCTTTATTTATGGCTAGAAACCAAATATGAGTGAGAACATCCCATGTTCCTCTTTTTGGGTCTGGCTTACCTCACTCAGGATAGTGTTTTCTATTTCCATCCATTTGTATGCAAAATTCAAGAAGTCCTTGTTTTTTACTGCTGAGTAATACTCTAATATGTATATATTCCATACTTTCTTCATCCATTCTTCCTTTGAAGGGCATATAGGTTGTTTCCAGGTTCTGGCTATTACAAACAATGCTGCCATGAACATAGTTGAGCATATACTTTTGTTGTATGATAGGGCCTCTCTTGGGTATATTCCCAAGAGTGGTATTGCTGGATCCAGGGGTAGGTTGATTCCGAATTTCAAAAGATGTAATTAAAAAGAAGAAGCAATGAGATCTGTAGGGCCAAAGAAAAAAGTAAAACTAGAAAAGAAAGAAATGGAAAAAAAATGAAATAATTCAAGAACAAGTATTTTCTATTATAAATAAAGGAGAGAGCAGGGCAAGGCAGCTCATACCTATAGTCCCAGCACTCAGGAGGCAGAGGCAGAAGAATCAGGAGCCTAAACTCCATTCTAATTTACATACCGATTGCTAATAAAAATGGGTTGGCTTTTCTTTGAAACAAATATACAATTTTAAAGGCTGGATATTAAAGCAGGCATGGTGGCACTTGCCTGAATTCTAATACTTGGATGTTGAGGAGGGAGGGATGGGTATCCAAGGACATCCTGAGCTACACAGTACATTAGAGGCCAGCATAGACTGGACTGTGAGACGGTCTCAAAACACCCATGCAAACACCATAAACAATAGCTTTTTAAAGATATGGGTTAAAATTTAAAGCTATCAAAAAGTCTATTGTAACCAACAGTGAAGTAAGGATATTTCTCCTTGACTTGAGAAAAAAACAGATCATAAGAGGAATTTCTTTTTTAAAAAGTAACCGTTGAAGTCTCTGGCTAATGTGGTAATTCTAGGAAAACCTAGTTGATCTCCCCTGGAACTGGCGCTTGTAGCCCAGGCTGGCCTCGAACTCACAGAGATCCCCTTGCCGCTGCCGCCCGAGTGCTGGGATTAAAGGCGTGCACCACCACCACTGCCTGGCCTAGTTGATCTCTTCTAATGCACACATCTGTTACTTGTTCAGATTGCTTTCCAAACGTGCTTACTGAGGGAAGGTGTGCCCAGCCAGGAAGCCGAGACAGGCCTAGGCCCACCAAAGCGCCAGCCCAAAGTCTCCTTTCTGAAAGCAAGAGTGTGTCTGACTTAACCATGGAGCTGTCTCATTGCCTTCCAGTCATTTCCACGGGTAATCAGTGAGAAATTACAGATTTTATTGAAGATGCTACATTAAAAAAAAAAGATTTATGTATTCTACAGTATTCTGCCTACATGTACACCTGCACGCCAGAAGAGGGCGCCAGATCTCATTACAGATGGCTGTGAGCCACCATGTGGTTACTGGGAATTGAACTCAGGACCTTTGGAAGGGCAGCCAGTGCTCGAAACCTCTGAGTCTTCTCTCCAGGCCCCCTGAAGATGCTACTTTTTTTTTAAGATTTATTTATTTATTATGTATGCAACATTCTGCCTCCATGTATGCCTGCTGGCCAGAAGAGAGCGCCAGATCTCATTACAGATGGCTGTGAGCCACCATGTGGTTGCTGGGAAATGAACTCAGGACCTATGGAAGAACAGTCAGTGCTCTTAACCTCTGAGCTATCTCTTCAGCCCCTGAAGATGCTACTTCTAAAATTGTTTTTGAATTCACTTTGTAAATCAAATGAAGCAAGAAGTTAAATGTCTGGAAAGAGCTCCCAAGTCGGTCCTTTACAGAGCTCTCCTGGCACAGTCAGTGATTTTAAATCATCTTGGAAGTTTGCCTTTTATAAAGTTGACTTTCTTTTTTGATTATGTGAATGGCTGTGTGTCTGTGAGTGCAGGTGTCCCCAGGGGTAGAAGAGTGTCAGATTCTCTGGTACTGTGACAGGTGGCTGTGAGCCACATGTGCTGGGGACTATAGGATCAGGACAGTTCTTAACCCTGAGCCTTCTCTTCAACCTCTTGTGACTTCCTCTTACAGCATAGGGACCAAAACTATCACATGAAACGTTTCATTTTTTTTCTTAAATATTCATTAAATGTCTACTAGCATCTTAAGTATTCTGCAACTTTTAATTTCTCAACCAAAATGAGTAACTCACTTGTTCAATCCATTTTTCCTTAACAAAGCTTATTTTACCATGCTAAGAAAAATATGTGAGAGTAGTTTGCATTCTCTCTTGACATTCTTACTTTATAGTATTGTAACAATTTGCAAGAAAATAAAAATCATGTAGTTGTAGTAGTAGGCCTCACTGGAGGTTGAGGCAGGAGCATTGAGAGGCCAGCTCAGGCTACATGGGACCCTGTCTCAAAATCTGATGGGGTGGGGACAGGTGGGATTGGGGGGCAGGTGGGATTGGGGGGCAGGGTTGAGGAAGTGGCTCAGGGGGTAAGGACATTTGTTATGCGAGTGTGAAGATGAGTTCTAACTCCCAAATCTCGTGTGAAAATGACTGTGTGTGCTGTGTCTGTAAGGCCAGCATGGGCAGGCAGGGACTGGACAGCCAAGTCAGCCAGCCTAGTGGGAACAGGAGCTCGGGGTCAGTGAGAGAGCTATCCAGAGGCCATAAAATGAAGAGAGATGAGAAAGACACCGATACATACACTGCCCTGCTCCGTCATCTGCAGGCACAGGCACACTCACCGCACACACTCACACACGTTTTATAAACAAATATTCATAAGTTATTAAAAAGAGGGAGAGAAGAAAAGTGATGAAAGGAGAGAGGGAAGGAAGGAAGGAGGGAGAAAGGAGGAGGAAGGAGGAAGGAAGGAAGGAAGGAAGGAAGGAAGGAAGGAAGGAAGGAAGTTGCATTATTTCTCTGACTAGTATTTGCTCTTGCTTAAAAACCTGTACCCTACACTTCTTTTACTAAGGAATTCTTTTTTCCCAGAAAGTGTAAAACATTTTTATTACTACTCTGTGTGAGACAGACAGAGGAGTGGGAGAGAATGCCCATGTCCTTGAGCCTAAACCTTAAGGTAACGTGACTGCTCTTTTTTTGTCTAGAAAAGACATTTATAAGATGATACAAGAGGCAGTGTGAAATGATTTTTTGTTACATATAGTCACTTACTTGTATGTGGGAACAGAGGAAGGGAGTGGGGGTGAGAGACAGAGAGCTCACCACAGCACCCGTTGTCAGAGGACAGCTTGCCAGTCAGTTCACCCTTTCCACTATGCATGTACCAGGGCTGGAGCTCAGCTCGGTTTCTAGCTAGTTCTCGAACCCCAAGTACGGTGGCTCGGAACTGCCTGTACCTCCAGCTCCCAGGGATCGGTGCCATCCTCTGTCCTCCATGGGACACACACAAACATTATACACACTCACAGACACACATACACATAAATAAAATAAATATTTGATTTAAAAAAATAAAGAGGACTTTCCTGTTCTCTGTAGATCTAGCATTGCCTGTATCCTGGAACAGGCCTGAAGCATTCCCATGCCAAAGCACTGTGCTGTCTCCATACCTCTGCCCCAGCTGCTGGCCTAGGTCTCCCACAAGGAATGACAGATGCCAGGTGCAGTACTGACAATGATGATGGTAGTATAATAAGAGTTACTATTTTAAGCATATACATGCTATTTTACCATTCTAAACATTTCTGGAGGTTTTTCATTCAAGTCCCTAAAGAAAACTTTTGTAGGTACTGAAAGACCCTCGACAAGGACCTTTTTTTTCGGGAGGAGACCTCCCCAACGCCAAGGAACAGGCCGAGACAGCACGGATGCAAATCGCAAGAGGTTTATTGAGTAGACACAGGTACCTGCGGGCGGCAAGATCTCTCGGAAGACTTGCGTGCCTGCCAACTGGAGGGCGGGCTTTTTATAGGGAAGAGCAAAAAGCAAGTTTACAGAAGCAAAAGCGTGGTTATCGGAATGAGGCGGGGGGGGGCATGAATGGTTTCCTCTCTCAGCATGGATGTCTGGCAACAGTCATCCTGTTCCTATCTTATAGATATCCTGTTTTGCAGTCAACCTGCTTTGTTGATGTCCTATCTTATCGATAGCCCGCCTTGCAGTCTTCCTATCTCATAGACATCCTGCTCTCTCAAGCACATGGGATGTTCTTACGAGAGCAGGCTGGCTGCTGATCAGGAGAATATTTTTTTTTAAGCAAACAGGACGTTCCCCCGGGAGCATGCTAGCTGTGGGTTTTGAGGAGGGGGTCTGTAGGGTCTTTCAGGTACAAAACCTAAAGATGCTATTTCTGGAGTCACCGTCTTTGCATCCAATAAAAAATACAGACAACAGCTGCCAAGAAAGTGTTAGGAGATATTGAGCTTTTCTTCTCTTGCTCTCTCTCTCTCTCTCTCTCTCTCTCTCTCTCTCTCTCTCTCTGTGTGTGTGTGTGTGTGTGTGTGTGTGTGTGTGTGTGTGTGTGTTGGCCTACATTTGCCTTAACACCACTGTGGAAGTCAGAGGACAATTTATAGAGCTCATTCTCTATTTCTTTGTGTGAGCCCCAGGGGGAGCCTCCTCGTGGGAATCATGGACCCTAGAATGTCCCCACCCTATCTGCTCTATTGCGTCCACACTGGTTTTACTTTACTTCATCTGGGCAGCTCAAAGTATGCCCTCAGCTCCACATTCCGGAACATCGAGCTTTACTTATCTGAGATGGATCATGGAATACCATGCTGATCAACACTGGGTTCTCTGGGATGAGGTGGGTAATGGAATGCCAAGCAGAGAAGCCCTGGTTCCTGGGATGCCGGCATGGGTGCAGATCTTAATGAACCTGAAGAGTGCCTGGATCTGGCGGCGGTGCTGTGTATCAGCCCTCTCTTCAAGACCCGCCTGATCAACTAGGAATTGCGTCTAGTCAACTCTGGATTTTCAACTTAGCACTTCATTCAAGCAAAATAAATACAGACTTACATCACTGCTTCTGATGGGGAATTACTTTCCTTTCTCTCTAGTTTTTGTTTTTATGTGTTTGTTTGGAAATTCGTCACATTTCTTATCTAGCCAAGGCCCCTTCGCAGTCTACCAGGGAGTCTGTTGAACTCCTAGTCTCTCTTCCCGCCCTCTCAGAGGCCTTGACTGCTTTGAACTGGTGGAGAGGCAGCAGCCAGCGTGACTCAGGGGCTTCTCTCTGAGGAGCCACAATAAAACTGAGAATATCAGATAGCCATTTGGTGATGGTGTCTATCTCTACAGTTTATAATATGAGCCAAGTAGCATCTCAATGACATGGTGGTCTTCAAAAGAAATCCCAGGACAAAAATCCCAAACTGATACCATCTTCAGAAGAAACCCAAGAAGAGCCCCCAAAATAATACAGTCAAGGGATCTTGCTTGAGATTGTTTTCTCTGCCAGTCAAAGATTTAAAAGGCTGGAAAAGTCTGGAGTACAAGAGATGGTGCAGAGAAAGCTCAGACAGCAACTGACAGAATCAGCCCTTGAGAAAGGTGTTTGTTGGGCGAGGAAACACATGCACACAGCAGCACAAGGAGGAAAAGACCCCGCCGCCAGCGAGGCAGCCTGGCTGCCTAGGTTCTGAATTATTCGTTGGCTTCCTAGTGATGCTGGTGATTTCTATTCTGGACCCTTTAATTTGGAGTTGCTTCCAGAAGTTGAGTTCCTGTTCTTTTGACGTTAGTGCCCCTGTGGTCTGGTGAGCACACACATCCTGCTTGTGACACTGTAATGGTGCTGGTGGGCACGAGGTTCACTCCTAAGAAGCCAACTGTTAGTTTGGGAGTTTTGAAGTTCTTTTACTAATTCTTGTTAACATAGAAGTCTTGAGTGTGTTGACCCCTTCAAGAGTCTGCTTCTGCACTCTAGGTCTCACGAAGATGAATTGCTGTGGAAAACCATCAACATTAAAAAAAAACAAAAAAAAAACTTGTTTTGTTTTGTTTCAAGACAGCGTTTCTTGGGGTAGCTTTGGCTGTTCTGGAACTCACTCTCTAGATTAGGCTGTCTCTGCCTCCCAAATGCTGGGATTAAAGGCATGCACCACGACCACCTGGCAACATTTAAACTTTTTTGTTTTATTTTTATGTATATGAGTATTTTTCCTGTATGCGTGTATATGTACCGCATGGATGCCTACTACCCAAAGAGGCCAGAAATGGTTGTTAGATTGCCTGTAACTGGAACAAGAGGTCATTGTGAGCCATCACGTGGGTGCTGGGAAATGAATAATTTGGGTCCTCTGCGAGCAAGCGCAGCCAGTACTCTTAATCACAGAACTCTCTCCAGCCCCAACCGTCAGCATTTAAAGGTGCCTTGAAGAATTTCTGTAACGATGGTAAATCTCTCCGCCATCACAGTAATCTAAACCAAGCCAAGTTAAAAATGAAAGACCAAGTTTATGGGGCAAAAAACCTTGCAGGGTGATCTTCTAGACCCAGACCCCTAGAGATGAGACGGGAGTGGGTGCCAGAAAAAAACCACACCGTTAGTTCAGGAGACAATTTAAAAGCCCTGTAGGCGGGGTCTTGAGTAGCTCCGTGGAAGGAGCCACTGCTTGGGTTTTCTGAAGACATGATCTGGAGAGAGATGGAGCCCTCCCCCACTCCCCTCACACCCCCGCCCCAGCAGATTTTCCAGTTCCCAGCTAAACAAATGCAAGACCTTATGCTCCTTCCCCAGCACCAAACATAATTGGATTTGATTTAATGGTACAAGCCAGTAACCCCAGCACCAAGGGGCAGGAAAAGGGGGGGGAGACACGACACAACACGGGACAGGAGGATTGATTGTGAAAAAAAGAAAGTTGGTTTTTTTCTTTCTTTTCTTTTTTTTTTTTTTTTTTTTTTTGGTTTTTAGCTTTGGAGCCTGTCCTGGAACTAGCTCTTGTAGACCAGGCTGGCCTCGAACTCACAAAGATCCACCTGCCTCTGCCTCCCGAGTGCTGGAATTAAAGGCATACGCCACCATCGTCCGGCTTTGGTATGGTGACTTTTTCTAATCACAGACTAAATTGATGGTGGAAAACCTAAGTTGAAGCTCCTATGGTTTTGATTTTCCCTTAACCATCCCAGTGTGCTGAACCCGTACTTGTGACTCCCCCATCAAAATCCCATTGAGTTCAGAATAAGTTTTAGAGAAAAAGGTTTATTTAAAGCTAGCAACACCAAGACCATGGAGACCATCAGAAACAAAAACCGGTGCAGCTAAGGCCTGGAGGCACAAGACTTCCTCATGGAGTTCTTAGGACACAAATCAGATAGGTGGACACCAAGTTTGCTAAAAACTTTTTTGGGAGTTTAAATTCAAGGTCATCCTCGGCTACATAATAAATTCCAGGCTGGCTTGTGCTGCATAAGATTCTGTCCATAAATAAATAACTTTTCAAAATGTTTATTCCTGAACTGCCGTGGTTCTTTGTTTCCTTGTGTTTGATGATGTTGTGTGTTAACGTGAGTTTATTGTGGCTCACAGTTTGGAGGTGTCAGGCCATGACTACAGACACCATCGCATGAGGTCTCTGGTGGTTTAAGTGAGTAGCTCGGCATGGCAGAAGCATCACACAATAGAGCTGTGTGGCCTGGGTGTAAAGGGAAGAAGACGGGCACTGGGCCCCACTGTTCCCTTTGGAAGCAAGCTCCCAGGAATTAGGAGACCTCCATAGCATGAAGTTAGTCACTAAACCTCTAGCATATGGACCCTTGGGGAACATTCTATAGCCAAACAACAGCAAAGTGCTTTTTTGTTTTGTTCCACAGGTATACCTTCATCTTCATACAAGTTCATCGATGGAAATGTAGAGTGGGATAGAACGTAAATAGAAAGTCCCCGGGAGAACTAGGGAGAGAGCACAGTGTCTTATTTGGGTTTCTGTTGCTATGATGAAACACCACGATCAAAGCAAACTTGGGTTTCAAACCTGGGACAACATGTCAAAGTGGACACCAGCCACCAGGTTCTCCCTGCACCCCTCAGCCCCTATCTGTTGACAGGGCACTCCTGGCTAGCACACCCCACCCACTACCCTGACCTCTCCAGCCCAGGGGCTAGGCTGCTCTTCCTCCAGCTGCTGTTCACTATATAATCCAGTCACTGCAGCTACAAGTCTACTCTCTTTGGGCCTCCTGACTACCGTATCTGGTCCCATTGCCCCTCCCCACCCTCAGCCCCCATAACCCAGGGTCATGTTTGCCCGGACACTCCCAGATGTTCTGCACATGGCTATGCCCCTCCACATATCTATAGTAATTTTCTTCTCCACCACACCTAGGAGCAGTCACGTCCTTTCCTTTTTATTTTTTTTTCCATTCATGGGGAGGAAAGGGTTTCTTCAGCTTACACTTCCACATCACAGTTCAGCAGCAGAGGAAGTCAGGACCGGAACCCAAGCAGAGCAGGAACCTGGAGGCAGGTGTTTAGGTGGAAGCCCTATTCCCATCCACACATACCCAAAAAGGTTGGAATGTTTGCAATCTCCAGTTGGGTGAGGGTGAGGGCATCCAGAAGCCCCTCCAATGGTGACCCCCCCCCAGATGCCTGGGACCTAGACTACTGGCTGTTTAAGACCTGGTCTATAGGTCTGCCGTGTGCTCTCCTAGCTCGTGAATTGAGGGCCATCCCGAAGTGCTCTGCTCTGCATTGCTGTTTATTAAATCTGGATTTATTAATTCAGCTTGATATGGAGGAACCCAGCAACTGGGGATCTGATCCCTAACATCAGGAACGGAGGCAAAGGCCATAGAGGGAGCTCCTCACTGGCTTGCCCACCAATGGCTTGCTGAGCCTGACCACCAGCCCTGGATGACTCCACCCACCTTGAGCTGGGCCCTCTCCCATGAATCACTAATCTTAGGGAGGCATTTACTCAAGTGAGGCTCCCTTCCCTCTGATTGACATAAAACTAGCCAGCACCTATGAACAGCACTCAGGTTATAGGGTGTTGGCCTCACAAGCAGAAAAGCTGAGTTTGAATCCCCAGCACCCACATGGAAAACAGGTCTGTGCCTGTAACCCCAGTCTGGGAAGGCAGAGACAGGAAGTCCTGGGTTTACTGGTCTACCAGAAGCCAACCTAGCCAAAAGTGACCCTGGGGGAGGACTTTGGACATGTTTCAGTGGGCAAAGAGTTTCAGCGCAAGCATGAGAACTGGAGTTCAGATTCACACAAATGTCAACTCTAATCCAGGCACTGAAGGCAGAAATGGGATCTCCAGAACAAGCTGGATGCCTAGACTCACCTAGGTCAGATGGGAGACCCTGCCTCAACACACACATACACGCACACGCACACACACGCACACACATGCATGCACGGAAGAGCACAGTTGAGGAAACCCAACAGCAACCTATGGCCTCCACACTAGCACGCACACCTGTCCACGTGCACGCACACACACACATTGATGCTGCTTCCAGTTTGGAGCAGCTGGAAAGGAAACTGCCGACCAAGATCACTCAGTCTAAGTCACTGGACAGGGTCTTCTATCTGAGCAGCTTTCCTCTTTATATGGTTCATGTTCGGGGCCTCGCTGAAGAAACTTTTGCTAACTCAATAGATTTTTCTCCCATTTGTTTTTTCACAGGAGTTTCACAATTTTAGATTTTTGCTTCTTCTAAGTTTAGTACATTTTGAGTTTGTTTTGTAAAAGACACAGTATGATTCGAAATTGTCTATTTATATTATTTATATAATCATTCCATTTGTTTGAAAAGGACTCTTTTCTCCATTTTCCCACTGTCTAGCACCTACAATAAGTCCATGATCCATGGTCCAGTGAGACACCAGAGGTGCAACAAGGTCCTTCAAACAAGGCCACGCACCCGTGGTAAGAAGAACTGATTATAATCAAAACAAAGTGGGAGAGAAATCCCAGCACTCGAGAGGCTGAGACCAATTCCCACAGCTGTCCTCTGACCTACACACACACAGGTCCAGGGGAGAAGTGATGGAAGGTTGGACAGGAGCTGAGCAGAGTAACGATGCAATTTTGTTTTAATTGGCATTTCCCTAAGGACCAAGGTGTCAGCTCTCTCTTATGCTGTTTTCGTTCCATTTATCCCCTGTGGTGAGTGTCTTTTCAAACCACTAAGTCATTCTTCTTGACTTTCTTTTTGACGCTAGGATCTATACTCCCTGGGCAGCATAAAACAAGGGAGGGGCCGGGCAGTGGTGGCGCACGCCTTTAATCCCAGCACTCGGGAGGCAGAGGCAGGCGGATCTCTGTGAGTTCGAGACCAGCCTGGTCTACAAGAGCTAGTTCCAGGACAGGCTCCAAAACCACAGAGAAACCCTGTCTCGAAAAAACAAAAACAAACAAACAAAAAAAAAAAAAAAACAAGGGAGCGACAAGATGTTGTGTGGCTTTGTAGTTTAAGGTCTGATGACGGAGACCATTGGGAGACTCTCCCAGCCATTTTACATCTTCGGTGATCCATCTATTCTGACCATGTGTCCTTTTTCAGATAGCTTATTTCTATGATCCCGTGGGGGACTTTAAACAGAATGACAGGATCTTTTAGCAGGTATGTGCAGTGCTCTGAGCTGAGCAGTGGCCATGAAATAAAGGCAGAATGAGAGCTCAGCGAGGAGCTCATTGTCCAAACGGGAACAGACATGGAATATTCTAGGAACAGTTCACAGAAACTGTACAAGGAAAAGATAAGAATCCAATGTCTTTTTATGTACATATTATTAATTTCTTTAGGTTACATTTTTGTTTTGTGTGCCTGAGTGTGGAAATGTATGGGCACTTGTACCACGGCACATGTATGGTTATCAGGAGCCCTTACCCGCTATGTCATCTCACCAGCCTGTACACAGGGTGTGTAGCTCTGGTTGACCTAGAAGTCCCTATAAATGTAAATGAGGCTAGCCTTAAATTTGTGGTAATCCTCCTGCCTCTGCCTCGCCAAAGCCGTAATTACAGGTTTGGGATGCCACACCCACGTGGTTTTGTTTTATTACTGTATTTGAGGCCAGTCTCCTCCTGTAGGCCAGGCTGAATACACAACAGTCTCGCGCCTTTGTCTCCTGAGTACTAGGTTATAAGTGTGATCACTATGCTAGCTATTAGGTGTTTTGGTTTGGTTTTGAGACATGGTATTGCTACACAGCCCAGGTTCCCCTAATTCCTATACTTTGGACTCCAACCGTGAAGCCTCTGGATAACTGGGAAGATGGAGGAGAGGCAGGAGGGGAGGTGGCTAATGTTGACCAGGGGAAGTGAGTCTGGCCGGACACCAATGTCGCATATTAAGAAGGCCTTGATAGATAAGCTAGAAGTCCCAGATTTTAAAAATTAGCCTATGGATGGTGTCTTAGTCACTTATCTATTGCTGTGAGAAGGCAAGTGACAAGAAAAGAGAGTTTGAGGGACTCACAGTTTCAGAGGGTGGGGAGCAGGGCAGGAAGCCTGCAGACCCTGGAGCAGGAGCTGAGAGCTCACATCCAGATCCACAGAAGCAAGGGAGCGGACTAATAGGGGTGTGGGCTTCTGAAACCCCAGGTTCTAGTTTACTGGTTCTGGGTAGCAGAGGGACATGTGAGGGACAGTTCATTCAAAGGAGGGTATCAGGGATCAGTTCTCTACAGGATGATATACTCAGGGCAGAGGGAGAAACAGACGTCACCACCGTGGAAACACGGCACGTGGTGGCGAGTCAGAGAGCAAATGCTAATCCTGAACCCATGCCACAAGTCCATGTGTCACCCATCCTCCGCGCCAGACTCTGAAGTGCTCTGGCTCCATCAGGGAGCCAAAACAGAGGAAAGTGTCTGCCCCAGAGCGTTTGGTCGGGGAAATGAAAGGAGCCAGTGTTATCAGAGCTGGAGAACAAGGGAAACAGTGTGAGTCCAGAAGGGTGAAGAGGTAGGCAGAGGCCAGAGCACTAATGTCCTGGCATAGTTTCAGGCCAGCTGGGGGTTCATTCCTATTACCCCAGCACTCGGGATACTGAGGCAGAGAAACTGCCATCAGTTCAGAGCCAATCTGGGCTACTTCACAAGATCCTATCTCAAAAACCAAACCATCAAATAAACAGACACACAGCAGTGTGCGATCAGGTGGTTAGGGTTGCTGTTTGTTTGTTTTGAGAGCAGGAGACTTAAGCTCTGGGGACTTAAATCAATCAGGGTCTCACATCGGCTAAACACAAACTGTACTCAAGCAGTGAGCCTCACCCAAACCCCCAAATTATCACGTATATGCCAACTCCTTTCTGTCTTTTCAGCTTTTAGAAGACCCCTCTGCCGCTAATCTGGCACATGTGGTTTCTTTATGCACTCAATAAGCAGTAACGGTGAGCATCCCAGTGCCTACTGTGCACTGAGACTGCTCTAAGTATGCTCCGTGTATCAACCAACTCATGGTGAGCATCCCAGTGCCTACTGTGCGCTGACTCTGCTCTAAGTATGCTCCGTGTATCAACCAACTCATGGTGAACATCCCAGTGCCTACTGTGCGCTGAGACTGCTCTAAGTATGCTCCGTGTATCAACCAACTCATGGTGAGCATCCCAGTGCCTACTGTGCGCTGACTCTGCTCTAAGTATGCTCCGTGTATCAACCAACTCATGGTGAGCATCCCAGTGCCTACTGTGCGCTGAGACTGCTCTAAGTATGCTCCGTGTATCAACCAACTCATGGTGAGCATCCCAGTGCCTACTGTGCGCTGAGTCTGCTCTAAGTATGCTCCGTGTATCAACCAACTCATGGTGAGCATCCCAGTGCCTACTGTGCGCTGAGACTGCTCTAAGTATGCTCCGTGGTGTATCAACCAACTCATGGATCCTCAAAAGGCGCCACCTCGATTAGCTGGCTGAATCAGAGGCGAGCCTGGATACACCCAAGAATCTTGAGAAATCTGTGTGAACACAAGGGGACAGGGAGGAGGCAACAGACGAGGAAACAAGTGATGGAACTCCATGTGCAGCTTCACGTGCCTCAGCACCTCTGCCACGACAAGGATTTAAAGTAACATTGACAGTGAGCTACAGGCTAAGAAACACACAGACCTGAAAATTCTATTGATTCTATAGCCAAAAAGATGAGCAAACACATGCGACAATATCTAGGACCCTACATGGGCTTGTTTGACAAAACTTTGTATTTCTGAGGGGCTTTTGATTTCAAAGCATAACAATCTCTCAAAGGCATCAGCAAGGCCCTTCCCTTTCTGGAAGTACACATATAGAACTATTTAAAAATCTCAAGAATTTGTTATCTAGGATCTGCAAAGAGACGTGTCTGGTTGGCTTCTCCCAACCTGCCCCACAGTGACATGACGTGGCAGCAGCACACAAGCAGAAAGACACCTGGGGCCTGGGAGCAGCTGCACCTCCTCGCCTGGGAAGCAGATAAATATCACACATACAAGAGGCCCTGGGGAGCAGTCGCCACCTGAGCACTAGCGATGTGGCCAGAGTTCCAAATGGGAAAACAACACCTGGGGTCCAGGGTGAGGAGAGATGGCTGGGGATGTGCAGAGGCCTTGGCCCTGCTAGTGTGGGGAGCTCTAACCAAACCCAGCTTTAACACACAACAATGTGGCCCAGGGCTCGGGCTACAGCTTAGTTGGTGGAAGGCTTGTCTAGCCAGCAAAGCACACACAGGTTTGGCAGTGTGACTTTGTGATCCCAGCACTCAGGAGAATCGGGAATGTAAGGTCGCCCTTAGTTAGACAACAAATTCAAGACCAGTGTGGCTACCTGAGACCTTATCAAAGAAACAAACAAACAACAAAAGCCCCCCTAAAGCAGACTTCACAAACCAGCTACTGGGTACTGATCTGCCTTTGTTGACTGTGTGACTGTTCTCTACGTGTTTAAAGGCTCTCAGTCCTCAGGGTTGGCACTGTTGGGTAGCTGAGAACCTTTGGGAAGCAGGGCTCAATAGAAAGTACATAGGCCCTGGCAGACTTGCCCTCAGATAGGGTGAGGAATCGGGGTTCCCTGCTTTTCGCTTGCTGGAGGAGGTGGCAAATAGCTTGCCCATCACAGGCCTCAGCAGCAGTAGCAGCAGTTCAAAGCTGTGGGCCTGGCTCTGAAATCCAACCAACAAACTCCTGACAGACAAACTGTCAGTTGCTGATGCAGTTTTTTCTTTTTCTTTTTATTCCTCTTATTGAAAATAGATTTTTTTTCTTCACATAACATATTCTGATTATGATTTTCCCCCTTTGCTCCTCTTAGCTCCTCTGCACTTCCTGTCCCAATCAGATCCACCCCCTTTCTGTCTCTCAGTAGAAAACAAACAGATGTCTATCGGATAATAACCTAATGTAATATAACATAAAACAAAAACTCATGCATTGGAATTGGACAAAACAAGCAAACGGAAGGAAAAGACCCAAGAGTAGGCACAGAAACAAAGACCCACTTGTTTGTACACTCAGGAATTCCATAAAAACACTAAACTGATAGCCATAATATATATGCAAAGGACCTATAGGGAAAAAAAGATATATTTAAAATTTTTTAATTTACAAATAAAAATATATATTCTTAATATAATTTTTTAATCTTTAAAAAATTACTATATATAATTTAATTTTTTTCTAATTTTAAAAAAGGAAGAAACCTGACAGGCCCATATGAGACAAGGAACCGCCAAAGATGCCAGTGAGTTCACTTTTCAGTGGCCGTCTACTGCTGGGCATGCAGCCTTCCCTTAGAGGAGCTCCTTTCTCCAGTAAGGCTTCCTTGGAGGAAACTAAATTTTTATTTGCGTGTGGTTATCGATTGGAGATAGCTTCTGGGTTAGGGATGTGGCGCGCATCCACTTCTCCTTTCAGCTCTAGGACCCCACCTGGTGCAGACCTGCGCATGCGGGCGCATGCTGCCCCACTGTATCTCTCCCATTGGTTTACAGGGCCTTGTTCCAGTGGCCTCCATCCCTTCCGGCTCTTACTCTTTCCACCTTCCCTGAGCCCCGAGGGGAGAGATTTGATAGAGACACCCCATTCGGGGCTGAGTGTTCCAAGGTCTCTCTCTCCCTCTGCGTGATGTCTGGCTGTGGGTCTCTGTATTTATTCCATCTGCTGAAGAAAAATCCTTCCTGGTGATGGCTGAGCCAGGGACTGATCTTTGAGTCTACTGAGAGCAGGACAAAGCTAGCTGATATCCTCTCCTCTGGACGTTACCGAAGAGTTCCTGGGTTACCTACAGATTTATAGGTTTGTCCGCAATGAGGGGCATAACAGTGGGCACGCTGATCCACATCTGTAGGCCCAGCTCTTGAGAGAAGGGAGATCAGCTGAGTGACTGTGAGTAAAGACCAACCTGACAGACATGACACCCTGTCTCAAAAGAACTAAATAAATTATGGCCTAGGGATGGGACGCTTGCTACTTAGTGGGCAGCTTATCTGGCATAGCAAGCAGGCTTGTTCCTATAACATCGAGACTCAGGGTGTAGATGGAGGATCAGAAACTCAGACATCCTTAGCTCTACAACTGAATCCGAGGCTAGCCTGGGAGTCGAGAGACCCTGCCTCCGAGGAGAAAAGGAGGTCCCCTGGGCTGGCAAGACAGCTCTGCGGGCAAAGGCACTTGCTGCTGAGCGGATGCCTACGGGGGGAAAGGAGAGAACCGATTCCCTAAAGATGTCCTCTGAGTCTGACTCGTGTGCGCGCTCCATGGCTCTCCCTTTCTTCTCCCCTCCTTCTCAAAATAAATAAAATGCATAAAAAAGGTCACTCCCACTAAAGCCTTAATTCTCACCACCAGTTTCTCTGAGACTGGATCCCCTGACTTGGGTCATTAGCCCTTTCTGCCTCCAGGCCCAGTGCATCGTCCCTTGCCCTGCCTTAGCCAGGGGCGCCTGGCCCAGTCCCTCCAAAGCGCTTAAAATTTATACAAGGAGGAAATTGGGTACCTTGATTTAAATCATTTTGTAAGTTGGGATTCTGCAATTAAATCTGATTTTCATAGGAACCAAACAAAGGCCCCATGTGCTGTTATACCCAGCCTGCCAGAAGTTGAAGGAGCAGTTGTGCTTGATGGCCCTACAGAACTTAAAACTAATGGAGGTGGGTGGTCCTTGGACTTCCCACAGGGCAGGGAACCCTGATCGCTCTTTGGGCTGAAGAGGGAGGAGGACTTGATTGGGGGAGGGAGAGGGAAATGGGAAGCGGTGGCGGGGAAGAGCCAGAAATCTTTAATAAATAAATAAATAAAACTAATGGAAACCCCAGTCAGCATTCCTGCCACAGATAGACAGGTTCCAGTCCCTACTTGTTTACCTCTTCCAGAGGCCCTAACTCCTCCCAGGAAATCTGTCTTCCAGAAACTGAAAGGCGTCAGGTTTAAGCCCAGCCTGTACCTGAAGACACATTCCATCGTGAACAGGCCGCCTCTGCCGCACCACACAAAATCAGATGGACAGGACGTCAGTGCTCAACTGTGCTTGGCGGACACCAAGCTCTGTCAGAGAGCACCCGCATCCACATGCACGCACTGACGTACGCACGTACATGCACGCACATGAGCATGTACATACACAACAGCTCTCAGAGGAAACAAAATAAAACCTTTAGGGTCTCACCAGCCAGGTAGAGAGGCAGGCAGATTTGAAGCTAACCCCTAAAATCACTGATTTGACTGTGACGCCTATAAAGTAATTTGTACTTAATGCATTGAGAGTTAATATGAAAACTTTAGCAGATGGCTCAGAGGGTAAAGGCCTGAGGAAGCCTGGACACAACATGTAAAGGTGGAAGGCAAGAACTGACCCCCCCCCCAGAGCTGTCCTCTGACCTCCATATGCAGGCTGTGGCACACACAAACACTATGATGAAGATTTTTTATTTTTAGCTATAAAAATATACATTTAGCAGGGCATGGCAGTGCATGTTTTTCCCCCCAGAACTTGGGAGGCAGAGGTAAAGCAGATCTCTGTGAGTTTGAGGCCAGCCTGATCTACAGGGCAAGCCAAGGCTATACAGTGAGTCTCAAATAAATAAATAAATCGCTGAGCGGTGGGTGGTAATGCTTGCCTTTAATCCCAGCACTTAGAAGGCAGAGGCAAGTGGATCTCAGTGAGTTCGAGGCCAGCCTGGTCTACAAGAGCTAGTACAGGACAGTTTCCAAAGCTACAGAGAAGCCCTGTCTCGAAACACCCCCCCCCCCAAAAAAAGTCTATGGCCATCCCACACTACATGCCGGATCATCTGATCTCAGAAGCTAAACGGGGTCAGCCCTGGTTAATACTTGGATGGGATACCATCTGGAAACCAGTTTAGAACCGGGTGTTATAGGCTTTAAAAAAAAAATTGAAACTACAATGTATTAAAATCAAATGTACTTTGTAAGTTAAACATGTAGACTGACGTTTTACTTTACTTTGGCTTTTTTTTTTAAAGCAAGGTGTCATGTGACCTGGAGCTTGCTCCTAATTCTCTGAGTACCCAAAATAACCTTGAACTTCTGATTCTCCCGCTGTTTACCTCCTGAGTGCCAGTGTCACAGGTACGTGACACCACGCCCAGCTTTTACTGTTTGGAAAGGGACCTCACTTCCTGTATATGTCAGATTACCCTAGGTGTCTCAGTGACTCTCTTGCCTTCACTTTTCACGTACTGGGATTTCAGTACTGCACCACCTGCACTTCAAAATGCCATCTGACACCGAGCCACACCTGAAAACCCATAGGAGGGCAGAAAAGGAGCCTGGCATTATGGTTCCTGCGTACAATTCCAGCAACCGAAGAGGATTGTACTAAGTCTGCTGCTAGCCTGAGCTATGTTGTGAGTTCAAGGCCAGCCAGGGCTACACAATAAAACCCTGTTTCAAAACACCCTCTCCCTTCCCAAACTAGCAAGACAGAGAAGGGGAAAATACCTTTTTTTTTTCCATGAAATTCCACACCTTTCTTTCCCTAAGTCATGACTAGCCCTCATGCATTAGAGTCTGCCCTTTAAAATGGCTATTTTTCTGTTACCTTCTGCTGAGTAGCTCCCACTCCCTCTTCAGTCTGTATGCTGGCTAGTTTTATGTCAGCTTGACACAAGTTTAGAGACATCGCAGAGGAGGGAACCACAACTGAGAAAATGTCTCCCAAAGACTGAGCTGTAAACAATCCTGTCGGGCATTTTCTTAACTAGTGATTCATGGGGGAGGACCCATCCCATTGTGGGTGGTGCCATTCCTGGGCTGGTGGTCCTAGGTTCTATAAGAAAGCAGGATGAAGCCAGGTGGTTGCAGTGGTGGTACACACGCCTTTAATCCCAGCACCTGGAAGGCAGATACAGGTGGATCTCTGTGAAGACAGCATCGTTGATACAGTGAGTTCCAGGACAGACTACAAAGCTACAGAGAATCCCAAAGGGGGAAAAAAAACAAAAACAAGTTGAGCAATCCAGTAAACCGCACTCCTCTATGGCCTTCACAGCAGCTCCTGCCTCCAGGATCCTGCCCTGAGTTCCTTCCTATCCTGATCCTTCGACATGATCAGTGATAAGGAAGTGTAAGCCAAATAAACCCTTTTCTCCCTTTTCTCCCCAACTTGCCTTTTGGTCATGGTGTTTCATTGCAGCAACAGAAATTCTTCCTAAGACTTCCTGACTGTGGAAGGACTTTGGAGCTTTGTGCAAGAAAAACCACTGAACTTTTAGCACTTCATGAGCTATTCTGTAGACGTTTGGAAGATAGGAATGTTGAGGGCCAGACAGACCATGGAGGCCTGGCTTGTGAAGTTTCAGAGAGAAGTTTAAATACTGTCAGGGCCATTTATTATTCTGAATTAAGATTCTTTGGTTCTTGTTATCTGGTACTGAAAAGAATCAACTGTGAATAACAGAAGACCAGAATTACTAATGAATCTTTTGCTTTGCTGGGATAGCCAATGCTGGTTGGCTGGAGCTGAAAGATTAGTGATGACTAAGAAGAGATCAGCGTTGTCAGGTGAAATCTTCTGGGAAATGTTGGCTCAGGATCAGCACACATAAGCTGTGTTCCGGAAGTGGTCAGGGTTTTACCTGGTGCTGGCAGCTGAACTTGGTAGTGTGAGAGTCACCCAGGTGGTGCTGGTTTTGAAGGCATGAAGAGATCGTGGAGAGCAGCTGAGGCTTGGCCCTGTGAAAGACCAGGCGAGGCCATTGTAGAAGGTGAAGACCCAGGACTGAAGGGGTCATGCCGAGAAGCTGAGGCTTGGCACCATGAAGAGAGCCTATGAGAGACCAGTGGTGAAGAACAGCCCAGTTGCACAAAAGACCCCAGCATTTTGGAGATGCCAGTGCCAAGAGACGAGCGCCGTCGAGTGGAGCTAGAAGACAAGGTGTGTGTGATGAAGAGGACAGAGTCAGAGAAGTGACCCAAGCTCCCTGGAGGAGCACAGAAAAATGCCAGTGCATCCCAGACTTAGATGCTGAGTCATTTACCATTGGGGAGTATGGTTTTGCTTTGATTGTCACTCTTCCCTGGTTCTTCCTCTTGACCTGAGAACGTAATTTATTATTATTTTAAGGAGCCCACAGTTGAGAGACTTAGAATTTTAAAAGACTTTTTATTTTAGGATGTTGACTATTTTTTAAAAAGACTGACCTTTTAATGCACTTGAATTTGTAAGGACTGTAGGATTTGCAAAGTTATATTTTTAATGTGAGATTTTGGGGATGAATGAGAAAGGAAAGGTTGTGGTTTAGCAATAATGTCTTTGTGTGTCAAACTGACAAGGGGTTAATTTGCTGGACAGTTTTATGTCAAATTGACAGAAGTTAAAGTCATCTGAGAGGAGGGAATCTCAATTAAGAAAATGCCTGCATAAGATCTGATTGTAGGCATACCTTTAGAGCATTTTCTCAATTAGTGACTGATGGTGCCGCCCCTGGGCTGTGGTCCTGGGCTCTATGAGAAAGCAAGTTAAGCTAACCATAAGGAGCAAGTCAGTAAGCAACACTCTTCCATGGCCTCTGTATCAGTTCCTCCCTCCAGCTTCCTGCCCTTGTTTGAGCTTCTGTCCTGACTTCTTTGATAATATGGAAGTATAAGTCAAATTAACCCTTTCTTCCCCATCTTGCCTTTTGCTCATGGTATTTCATAGCAGCAATAGAAACCTTAATTAAGCCAGTTTGTACTTATACCTTATAATAAAACGTTCTGACCTTTCGCCTCCTGACGCCACCGAGGTCACACACGGGAGGCGGTCCGCAGCAGCCAACACGCCTTACGTCCCCTCTTATTTGCTTGCTGCCTTTGGGGGCAACTCCTCTCCTAGCGCCAAAGACTTTAAGAAGATACTAGACAGCGTGAGCATCAAGGCAGACGATGACCGGTTCAACAAGGTCATCAGTGAGCTGAATGGAAAAACATTGAGGATGTCATCGCCCAGGGTGTTGGGAAAGTTGCCAGTGTGCCTGCTGGTGGGGCTGTGGCTGTTTCTGCTGCCCCTGGCTCTGCAGCTCCAGCAGCAGGTTCTGCCCCCTTCCCACGCCCCCCTCCCGCAGAGGAGAAGGATGACGACATGAGATTTGGCTTGCTTGATTAAATCTCTGTTCCCCTGCAAATAAAACCTTTCTATGTATCTTGAAAAAAATAAATAAAACGTTCTGTTTCCTTTACAAAAATACTTATGAGGGACTAGGGAGATGGTTCAGCAGTTAAGAGCACTTTCTGTTCTTGCAAGGCACAGGGATTCCCATAACCCACATGACAGCTCACAATTGTCGGTAACTGCAGGCCCAGGGGATCTGATGCCCTCTTCTGACCTCTGAGGGCACCAAGCTCCCACATAGTGCAAGGCTGGAGGGGCTGGAGGACTGGAGGGGGCTCAGCAGTTAAGAGCACTGGCTGCTCTTCCAGAGGACCCAGGTTCAATTCCCAGCACCCACATGGCAGCTAACAACTGTCTGTAACTCCAGTTTCGGTGATCTGACACCCTCACACAGACATATGCAATGTGAATAAAATAAAAATAAATTATAAAAAATAAGTAAAACAAGCAAAACATTTATAAACTTGTGAATGGTGGGAAAACTAAAAGAAAGAAAATAATCTATATAAGAATGTTCACAACTGCATCCCTAACAGCTTCAAATTGTAATAATATCACAAAAGGATAAACTGTAGCATAATAGTAGATAGTAGACAAGGCAACAGCAAAAGCAACGAGTCTCCCCCACTCTCTCTCCCTGCCTTCCCTCCCCAGATCTATCTCTATCTCTGTGTCCTCTTGGTTTTTAAAGATCAAGAGGAAGAAGAAAAAAGTAAACCTTTACTAATTCTCCTACAGGGCTGGAGAGATGATGGTTCAGTGGTTAAGAGCACTGACTGCTCTTCTAGGGAACCCAGGTTCAATTCCCAGCACCTACATGGCAGCTAACAACCATTAACTCCAGGACCCAACACCCTCACACAGACACACATACAGGCAAAACACTAATAATAAAATAAAATAAAAATAAATAAATAAATAAAAATTCTCCCCCCTAAATCCTATCCAGCTCCTATGGCAAAATCTGAAAGTTGGCTCCTGAAAGCAATTTTCAACTGACAAACGTACTTTGCTTACTGATAGCGTGTTGTGGTGTAGCGCCTGCGGGATTTTTTTTTTTTTTTTTTTTGGTCCTGAAATGCAACTTCAAAAGGAAAGCGTCTGCCACGGAAAAGCAGACTATTTTCCTTCGCAGTCCCTTTGTCTTTTAAATCAAATCAACCTAATTAGATTTTTACTTCCAGCAAAGCGTCTAAAGACGCTGTCAGTTTGAGACCGTAGACTTTGATATTAGGTCACTGGCCGGGGCAGAGTAACTGAGTTCCGGTCAGCAGAGAACGACCGGCAACTTTTCTCCATCTCCTAACAGCCAGGCCAGGAGTTCTCAGTAGCAAGGCGTCTGCGCCAAAGGAACCAAGTCGCCTTCTCCCCGGCCCAACTCCGTCCCCCGGGCGGCGCCCCGCCCCCCAGAGCGGCGCCCCGCCCCTCAGAGCGACGCCACGCCCCCGAGCGTGGTGAGGCGCCTGCTGCTCTGTCTCTATAGAAACCGCTACTGCTTTCCTGTGGCCACAAGCAGAATGGCGGCTGGGGAGTCGAGCTATCTAGGTGGCTTCTACTTCAGATTTCTGCCTCAGAGAACTTTCTCATCCCTGAGCACTCGGGAAATCACCAGTCGGCTCCGCCAGTGGTGAGGAGCGAGAGGTGGGAGCGGCCACGCTCCCGTCCCGTGGACTTAGGGCCGCGCTCGGGGTTGCAGCTCTGCGCTCAGGGATCCGGTCTCGGGGATGCGGCTATCCGCTCCGGGGTCCGAGATCCGGGCTCGGGGATCCGGGGTCCGGGCTCAGGGATGCGGGCTCCGGACTCTGCACTCTGCTCCCAAACTCCGGCCCCAGCCCACTGACTCTCCCCCTCTGCCAGGTCCATGCTGGGCAGAATCCAGGCGCAGGCGTTCAGCTTCGACCAGACGTTCCAGCCCTACCAGAAGGATGATTTCGTCATGGTTGGTATGGGGGGAGGGGTCTCTTCTGAAGTTCTTGGGAATACTCCATGACATGTTCTTGGAGTAATAAAATGTACAGGTTGGGTTTTCTTTTGTTTTGTTTCTTAGGAGACTTTTGAGACAGTGTCTCATTCTGTATCTGGCCTGGCACTCCCCGGATCCCCTAGCTTCTGCCTCCCAAGGGCCACCACGACCGCCTTGCAAACAGCATCTTTTACCTACCTTTGGGATTCTTCCTTAGATAACTTTACAATTCTGTAATGTTTTTAGACAGTCTCACTGTAATTCTGATGGCCTTGAACCCATGTCAGTCATCCTGCCTCAGCATCCCCTGTGCTGGAATACAGGGTTGTGCTACCAATTCTGACTGAACATTGTGAGGGGTATTTTTTTTTAATAAGTACATCTTGTTTTTAAGTACTATTACCTGGCTTTATCTCTGACTTTATTAAGCTTAACTCTAAATACTTCTGGTTTCTGAAAGTCACATTCATCCTGAGAAGGGGACCTCAAGTCCCAACATGGTGCCCAAACAGGACTTCCTCCCAAAGGTGTCAAGCAATGGCCTGTCTGGAAAAAGCCTTAAACTAGAGAGGAATTCTTTGAAGAAGGCAAAGTTCATTCAAAGGCGTGAATCTTAAAACCCAGCCCCACTGTTTTCAATGTTGTCTCTTACCCGACAAAGGGAAAGTATTGTTAGGTTTGTGCAGTGACCTTCATTTGTTTTTGCCATTGTCCTCTGAGTATTGGCTTTAGTTTATAGTTCACGTGTAATGTATTCACCCTGACACTTCTTGAAGGCCCACAGTGTGCTAGAAACTTCTCAATAGCTGGAGATAGAAAAGAGTCAAAGGATGGTCTTTGAAGAATGTTCTGTCCTTAGCAAGAATGCCAGCAAATAACACAGGTCATCTTACACACTGCCAAGAGTGCAGAGAGAAAGTCTCCTAATTCCGAAGATCAGAAGTGGTTCACTCTGCCGAAACCTGTAGAGGTGAATCTTTGCCTGCTGCTGGCTCTGGCTGGGCAGTTTCCCATAGTTCTTGTCGTTACTTCTAAAGACACCAGTCGTACTGGATTAGTACCCATCCTACACCATTGACAGCTGCAGTGGCCCTCTTCCTGAGGACACTTTCTGAGCTGGAAGGAAGGGCCTGAACTGACTTAAATTTGTTCACTTTCCTTTACCTGTGATAGGGTTATAATGCCACTGTAGTGTAATGATACTATTATGACATGTCTGATGTTGTATGATGTCTTATTATTTTGCCTTTTGGGGGGGCACTATCTAGCTCCCAAATGAATCACACGCGAAGGCTTATTCTTAGTTATGAATGCCTGGCCATAACGTGGCTGGTTCTAGCCAGCTTGTCCTAGCTTTAATTATCCCCACTACCTTTTGCCTCTGAGCTTTTATCTTTCTTACTTCTGTATGTCTCACTTTCCTTCCTGTTCCATGGCTGGCTGGGTGACCGGCCCCGAGTTCCTCCTTTTTCTCATTTCTCCTGCTGTTTATATGATCTGCCAGTCCCGCCTGTCCTTGCTCCTGCCTCACTGCTGGCTGTTCAGCTCTCTCTTAGGACCATCAAGTGTTTTAGACAGGCAAAGAATCACAGCTTCTCAGTCAATCAAATGCTGCATAAACAAAACACACCTGAAAATAATATTCCCCAACAGTCTCAGTTTATTTGTGGCTAGATTTTGATAATTAACCAGGACTGGCCCTCAACTATTTTTATTTCTCACTCTTCTTTCATACAAAGCATTCTGACCACAGCCTCCCATCCCTCCACTCCTAGTGCTACCCACCCCAACATCCCCTCTTCTGCAGATCCACTGCACCTCCATTTCCCTTTACAAACAAAGAAGCCTCCCAAGGCTATTAACTGAGCATGATATCACAAGATTCAGTAAGAATGGACACAAACCCTCATATCAAGACTGGGTAAGGCAACCCAGTAGGAGGAAAAGGATCCTAAGAGCAGAAAAGTCAGATACACCCCCACTCCCACTTTAGGAGTCCCTAAAGAACATGAAGCTGCCCAACTGTCACATATATGTAGAGGGCCTAGGTAGTTGTCTGTTCAGTCTCTGTGAGCCCCTCTGAGTTCAGGTTTGTTGATTCTGTGTTTTCTTGTGGTGTCCTCATCTCTGGATCCTACAATCCTTCCTCCCCATCTTCCGCAGGGTTCCCTGAATGCCACCTACTGTTTGGCCATGGCTTGATGCATCTGCTCCCATCAACTCCTGGAAGAAGCCTCTCTGGGGTCAACTGTGTTATATATTTATCAATCTATAAATATAGCAGAATATTGTTAGGAATCATTTATTTTTTCTTGTCAGTACTGTTTGGTCTACCCTAGGTCTCTGAGCTGTCCAGCTTCTAGTCCCTGGCCATCTAAGCATACTTAACTTTTTTAAGACCAGAATTTTGGAATGCTGTAAATTTTTTTCTTTTTATTTATTTTTGAGACAGGCTCTTACTGTATGGCCCTGGTTGGGCTCAAACTGAGAGATCTGCCTGTCCAAGTCTTGGGACCAAAGGAGTGTGCTTCTCTTAAATTTTTGGTTGTGAGCCCAGCCTTTAACGACTGAGCCATCTCTCCAGTCCTGGTGTGTGATTCTCAAATAAGAGATCTGCCTGTCCAGGTCCTGGGACTAAAGGTGTGTGCTACCACAACTGGCTTTTTTCTTTGATACTTTTTTTTGTTTTAATATATAACTTTTTGTGTGTTTGTTTGTTTTTAAAGACAGGGTTTCTTTTTGTAGTCTTGACTCTCCTAGAACTAGCTCTGTAGACTATGGCCTCAAACTCTCTGAGATCCACCTGCCTCTGCCTCCTATGTGCTGGAATAAATGACGTGCAACCATACCCCCCAGCTCATCTGTAACTTTTAATATCCCTGTTTATTTATTAAATATTTCTTTAATGCTTTACCCCACTCGGGAGTAAGATAAGACCTCTTCCCAGATTGTAAGGCACACACAGTTTCAACAAACCAGGTTCCACAGGACACTGAAATAGTGTTCTGATAGGTGCTGTAGAAAATGTCCTGGGACAGCAGGGAGTGTCACTTATTGCCTGGAGAGAAGGAGTACATGTCTTCCTTTTTTTTCTTTTTGGTTGCTCAGTAGAGCTCTTAAGCAGGTTCAATATTTAATCATAAAATTCAATAGATTTCTTTCCATAACCCCAAGCATTTCTGTAGTGAGAAGACGAGCAGGCCTGCTTTTCATCCCGCCCGGCTCCAGCTTAGTTAGCTTTACACCTGAAATAACAACACACAAATTGTATTCTTTTAAACACTGCTTGGCCCATTAGTTCTAGCCTCTTATTGGCTAATTCTCACATCTTGATTAACCCATTTCTAATAATCTGTGTAGCACCACGAGATGGTGACTTACCAGGAAAGATTCTAGCCTAAGAGGAGAGCTATGGCATCTGCCTGAATCTGCTTCTTTCTCCCAGCATTCTGTTCTGTCTACTCTGCCTATCTAAGCTGCTGTCCTATCAAAGGGCCAAAGCAGTTTCTTTATTAACCAATGAAAGTAACACATTGACAGAAGACCCTCCCACATCACATTTCTTTCTCATTTTAAAGTTCTTCTTGTGCTAAGGATGTAGCTGAGGTGGTAGGGTACTAGTTTAGCATGCATCTCCACACTACATAAACCAGGCATGGTGATATACACCTATAATCCCAGCACTGGGAAGATGGAGGCAAGAGGATCAGAATCTGTTGTTCAAGGTCACCTTTGGACCAGGTCATCTCAAAAACCAAATTAAGATTCATAGTTTAAATATTGGGGATCCAGTGTTGTAGACAGAAGTTTCAGTCCTGCCTTGTACTGCCCCCATTCAGTCCCAGAGAAAGACACAGAGGCTTATATTATTTATAAACTATTTGTCCTATTAGCTCTGACTTATTGTTAAGTAGCTCTTACAACTTAAATTAACCCCTAATTCATTTCTGTGTTTAGCCATTTGGCTTGGTACCTTTTCTCAGTAAGTCATTCTCACCCTTCTTCCTCTGTGTCTGGGTGGTGACTGGCTCTCTGCCTTTCCTCTTCCCAGAATTCTCTTAGTCTATTTACCCCACCTATACTTCTACTTGGCTATTGGCCAATCAACTTTTTATTAAACCAATATGAGTGACAAACCTTTACAGTGTTCAAGAACATTATCCCACAGCACAGTGTGGAGGCGCATGCCTTTAATTCTAGCACTCAGAATGCAGAGGCAAGTGTATCTCTGTGAGTTTGAGGCCAACCTGGTCTACATAGTGAATTCCAGGACAGCCAGGACTACACCAAGAGACCCTGTCTAAAGCAAACAAATAACTAAAATGCTGGAGAGCCGAGGAAGTGACTCAGTGGCGGAGTGCTTACTTAGCATATGCGGAGAACTGAGTTCCATCTCTGCACTGAAAAATGTGCATACGATTCTTTGAAGTTTTGTTAAAGATTTATTTGTGGGGCAGGAGAGATGGCTTAGCTTTTAAAGACTAGAGCTCACAACCAAAATGATGAGATTTATGGGTGTGTCTGTGTATCTATATTTATATCTATGTGTATCTATTGTATGTACCTATGCCTAAACCAGAAGAGGATATTGAGTCCCTTGAAGTTTGAGTTGCATGCTTTGTGAACCATCTTACATGGGGGCTATGCTCAGTATACCAGTCCTTACGATTGAGCAGCAAGTGTTCTTAACCACAGAGCCATCTCTGCAGCCAGTTTTTACACATGTGTATCTGTGTGTAGGGGGCATATGTTCAGGTAGCACCTATGGAATTGGTCTCTGCAGATGGAGTTGCAGGAGATTGTGAGCTGCCGACTTGAGTGCAGGTCCTCTGCTAGAGCAGTATGCGCTCTTAACCACTGAGACAGCTTTCCTTTTACTATGTAGTCAAGCAGGGCTTGACCACCAGGCCTAGCTCAAGAGTACCTTTTTAATAAAGTAATTAAAACCAGGCATGATATCTTTTGTCTAGATTCCCAGCACCCAGAGCCTAAGGTGGGAAGAGTGTGACTCCAAGACTAGCCTGGGGTATGTAGTGAAACCCTGTTTTCTTTCCTTTTTGGTTTTTTGTTTGTTTGTACAAAAGGTTTCTCTGTGTATCCCTGGTAGTCCTATAACTTGCTCTGTAGACCCAACTGTCCTTAAACTCAGAATTCTACCTGATGGGATTAAAATTGGGTGCCACCATACCAGCTGTAAAGCCCTATTTTCGAAGAAAAATAATTAAAACACTAATGTCAGTTTGGCAGTTTGTAAAAGGCTGATTGCTCTGCATAGAGTCTGGAAATAGTGAAACAAAATTGGCAACACCTCCAGACAGTGTGTGGTTTCTGCACTGGCAGTATCATGAGGACTGTGATTGCCTTCTGGACAGTGTTTGGGGAGGCCCTCATTTTAGACTAACCCTAAAAGTGACTCAGAGACATCCTTCTGAGGAAAGCGTAAGGACAAGGATGCTGAGAGCAGGGAGAACGGGACATGTTGGGCAAACCCCAGGTTTCTGTTACAGTCTCTTATAGTAGTTAAACATGTAAAAGATGGAGAGTAAGTTTAGTGTTAGGTGCATCCGGGTAGCTGTCTTCTAGTTCGTTGGCTGTAAATCTCACTTTAGGGTCTAACGAGAGCTCTATCAGATGTACCCGATAATGAGAAGGACTTTTCCATGTAAACAGTGACAAGTTGTTTATTTTGCAGTTTCCCCAGAAGCTTGCACATGCTCCCATGAACATCTCAGGAGCAGAATTTAGCCCATGGCTGCATCCCACCAACCCTAGCAGATGTGGGTGGGCTCATGCCAGCTCTACGGGGTGGGTGTGTTCTCTCATGGCACCAAACAAGTTCACCTAATCTTTGTGTGCATTTTGATATCTGTATAAATTTGCTACTGCAAACTGGTTTATGAGTCAGCTGCTATTTTTGGAAAGTGCATCAGTTTTCCTAAAGTTGACATACAGGAAGTCCCTTCTGATGCCTTGATGTCAGTTTTTTGTTTTTGGGTTTTTTGTTTGTTTGTTTTTGTTTTTTGTTTTTCTCTGTAGCTTAGGAGCCTGTCCTGGAACTAGTTCTGTAGACCAGGCTGGCCTCGAACTCACAGAGATCCCTCTGCTTCCCAAGTGCTGGGATTAATGGCGTGTGCCACCACCGCCCAGCTGATGTCAGTTCTATAACAAACCGACAAAACTTTTTAATTCATTTTTATGAATATAGCTGTAATTTCAATTTCTAAAGTGATGTGGGAGTGTCATATATCAATCTGTTGATTTCATTGGCTAAGCAATAAAGAAACTGCTAGGCCCATTGGATAGGCCCACCCTTAGGTGGGTGGAGTAAACAGAACAGAATGCCAGGAGGAAGAGGAAGTGAGGACAGACTCCACAGCTCTCCTCTCGGGAGCAGACGTCCGCCATGCTACCTGCTCCAGGGAAGACGCACGCTATGAAGCTCCGACCCAGGATGGACTTAGGCTAGAATCTTCCCGGTAAGCGCACCTAGGGGCGCTACATAGATGATTAGAAATGGGCCAGAGCAGTGTTTAAAAGAATACAGTGTCCGTGTAATTATTTGGGGCATAAGCTAGCCGGGCAGGGCAGGCGGCTGGGGTGTTTGGGGACGCAACCCTGCCGCCGCTCATACTACTACACTAAAGAATTGGTTTGACTTACTTAAAAGGCCTTTATTTAATTTTTATTTTATGTACATTGGTGGGTTTTTTTTTCCACATTCATGTCTGCATGAGAGTGTAGGATCACCTTGAACTGTAGTTACAAACAGTTGTGAGTTGCTATGTGGTACTGGGAATTGAACCCAGGTCCTCTGGAAGAGTAGTCAGTGCTCCTAACCTTAAGAGGCCTTTATAAAAAGTATTTGGGGACTAAAGAGATGGCTCAGTAGTTAAGAGCACTGACTGCTCTTCCTAAATGACCCAGGTTCAATTCCCAGCACCCACATGGCAGCTTACAACTGTCTGCAACTCCAGTTTCAGGTGATCTGAAACTTCCCATGGCAAAACACTAATGAACATTTAAAAAGAGTATTTTAGGGGCTGGAGATGGCTTAGCATTAAGAACACTTGTTACTGAAGAAGACCTGGGTTTGGTTCTCAGCACCCATATTGTGGTTCACAACAACCTGTAACTCCAGTTCCAGAAGATTCAGTGACCTCTTCTGGGGTACCTTCATACATACAGACCCAAAATGCTTGTGTGCACTAATAAAGTAAAATATCTTTATACAATCTATTTTAAGCACATTTTGATTGGCTTTAGGTCAACTGCTGCAAGTCAGCTGGTCTACTTCTATTTATAGCATCTAAACAGCGGCGCTCAGGGTATGAGACAGGGCTGCCTTATATTCTTGATGTTCCTGCCTCCACCTTCTACGCGCTGAAGATTGTAAGCACATGCCTCATATCTGTTTAATTTCTTTCTTTTAAAAACTTTCCATTGGGGGCTGGAGAGATGGCTCAGAGGTTAAGAGCATTGCCTGCTCTTCCAAAGGTCCTGAGTTCAATTCCTAGCAACCATATGGTGGCTCACAACCATCTGTAATGAGGTCTGGTGCCCTCTTCTGGCCTTCAGGCATACACACAGACAGAATATTTTATACATAATAAATAAATAAATATTTAAAAATAAATAAATAAAAACTTTCCATCATTGTCTGTGTGCATGTTCATGTGCTAGGTGAGCGTGTGCCACCATGCACACATGGCATTGAAGGACAACTTTGGGAGTCAGTTCTTTCCTTCTCCACGGACCCTGGGCATTGGGCGTGGGCCGTAAGCCTTGTGCTTTTTAGCCTCTGAACCATCTCACTGTCCCTTGTTTTCATTTCATTTGTTTCTTTTAAAAAATTCATTAGCTTTTTTCTTAAAGTTCTTCCAGTCAGTGCAATGGCACACACCTTATCCAACACCCAAAAGATAGAAGCAGGGGTCTCAGGAGTCCAGGGATAGCCTGAGGTTACCATGAGTTACATGTGTGTGCAACACTAGCCTCAATACATGAGGTCCTGTTGCAAAAAAAGGAAATATGGGGGCTAGAGAGATGGCTCAGCGGTTAAGAGCATTGGCTGCGCTTCCAGAGGACACAGGTTCATTTCCCAGAGCCCACATGGCAGCTCACAGCTGTCTGTAACTTCTTTTCCAGGAGATCTGATGCCCTCGTACAGATACACTTGCAGGCAAAACACCAATGTTCATGAAATAAAAATAAATAAAAAAAACCCACAAAGTCCTTCAAGCTGGACATAATGGCTTATACCTGTTATCCTAGCACGCAGTATTGAGGCCAGAGGACTGAGGTTTTTAGGGAAACTTGGAATACGAAGCAAATTCAAAGCCAGTCTGAGCTACATAATGAGACACTGTCGAAAAGTCAAGGGCTGGGGAAATAGCTTGGGAGTGAGCAGTTGCTCGGTATAGACAAGTCCTGGGTTTGATGCCCAGTACCTTCGGGAAAAAAAAAACCAAAACAGTAATTAAAGCAGAGCTTTTCTTCTTTACATTAAACAATATTTTATTAATTTTGTTTCAAAAGTTAATTTATTTATGATAAAGTTTCTAACATGTTCCCTTGAAATTTGTATTTTAGGCTTTTTTCAAAGACCCAAATGTCATTCCAAATTTGCAGTTACTTTCAGATTCTTCTGGACAGTGGACCACATTAGGTAAAGAAAATTAATTTTCGTATTTCCAAGTTAACTATTTTAATAAAAGTTTGCCTCAGCAACTATTACTAGTGATTTGTGTCACTAATATACAAATTGAGACATTCATGATGTGTGACCAGCTGTAGCACGCTCGCCCTGCGTCTCTGTCCTGGAAATCTGCTATCATCCTGGCGTAGCACATCAGGGCGATTTTCTCTCAGTAGTTTAGAAAATATACACCCTCTACCTTCCATTTACTCTGCTAACACTGTTCACATTGAGATGAGTAAGAAGAAAGGGCTCTCAGGAGGTCACTGGTACGTTAAGGGGTAATGGCTGGAGATGCAGCTCCGCATCCTGAGTGACGCACAAAGATCTGGGTTCAGTCTCCAGCAGCACTGTAGTGGTTTGGAAGAAAATGACCCCCGGAGGGAGAGGCACTACTAGGAGGTGTGGCCTCGGGGTAGGTGCATCCTACTTGAGGAAGTGTGTCAATGTGGGGGCAGGCTTTGAGGTCTCATCCATGCTCAAACCATACCCAGCAAGGCAGTTCACTTCCTATTGTCTGTGGATCAAAGATGTACGAATTCTTAGAACCTTCTCTAGCACCATGTGTGCCTGCATGCGGACAACCAGCCACCATGCTCCCTGCCATGAAGATAATGGACTAAACCTCTGAAACTGTAAGCCACCACCTCCGGTGAATGTTTTTCTGTTTTTTAATGATTTATTTATTTGCATTGCTGTGTCTATGTAAGGTGTTGGATCCCCTGGAACTGGATTACTGACAATTGTAAGCTGCCGTGTGGGTGCTCAGAATTGAACCCAGATCCTCTGGAAGAGCAGGCAGTGGTCTTAACCACTGAGCCATCTCTCCAGCCCCTAACTGTTTTCCTTTATGAGAGTTGCCATGCTCATGGTGTCTCTTCACAGCAACAGAAAGCCTAACTTAGACGATCACATAAAGCCAAGTATAGTAGTACACACCTGTAACTCCTGTAATCCCAACTCTGGGGAGGTAGAGACAGGAGGATCAGAGTTTATACCTAGCAAGTTGAGGCCAGTCTGGGCAATATGAGATCCTGTCTTAATAATAATAATAATAACAATAACAATAATAAATTAAAAAGGGAGAGAGATGTGATGGAGGGAACAAAAAAGAGGGGCTGGAGAGATGGTTCTCTTCAGCAGTTAAGAGACACCGTGCCCTTCCAGAAGTTCACATCTCGGTGCCTATATATGGCATCACAGCCTGACTCCAGCTTCAGGGGGTCCAGGACCTGTAGCCTCTATGACACCTGTGCATACATGCACACCCTCACATGGACAGATAACAGTCACATAATTAAAAATCGTGAAAGACTGTACCTTCCAGGTTTTCCTATAGACGTGAGAGTGTGGGAGGGAGATGGCCAGTTCTACCCGGGACAGGTCTGATGATGGGAATTCCTGGGCAGGGTACAGCTGCAGCTCACACGTGATTTTCACAGGAATTGGCTAACCTGGAATTGTTTAGAATAACAAATCATAGCCAGGCGGTGGTGGCGCACGCCTTTAATCCCAGCACTCGGGAGGCAGAGGAAGGCGGATCTCTGTGAGTTCGAGACCAGCCTGGTCTGCAAGAGCTAGTTCCAGGACAGGCTCCAAAACCACAGAGAAACCCTGTCTCGAAAAACCAAAAAAAAAAAAAAAATAACAAATCATAGAGAAATGACTTCTTAAAGGCAGACCCTTTCTCTAGATGACACTTTAATAATACACTAAAACAATCCTTGAAAATTCTATTTATTTATTTGGTGTGTGTGTGTGTGTGTTGTGTAGGCGTGCGCGTGTGTGCATGTGCCTGCCTGCCCATGCAGCATGCCATGTGGGGTCAGAGAACAATTGATTCCTACCACCAGTTCTTCCAAACGTACACATCCAGCATTTTACCACCTGTGCCGTCATCTCCCCCAAAGACCGCATTGAAAACCAGCATGAATACTATATTTTAGATTCAAGTTTGAGGTTTCAACTGTGGAACTGGTAACGCCATTCCATGCTGAATTGTGTTTTACACTTTTTTCTTTTTGGAGGGGTGGCCACCATCCAGCTCTCAAATAAATTACACACAGAGACTTATTCTTAGTTATGAATGTCTGGCATTGGCTTGTTTCTTGTGAGCTTTTCTTACTTAAATTATCCTGACTATCTTTTGTTTATAGGCTTTTACCTTTCTCTATTTGTATATCTTTTTTTACTTTTTTCTCCATGGCTCTCTGTGTAGCTGGGTGGCTGGCCCCTGGTGTCCTCCTCTCATTCTCTTGTTGCTCCTCTGTCCCCCTTCCTCCTAGAGTCCTATTTATACTATGCCTGCCAGCCCTGCCTATCCTTGCTCTTGCCTCACTATTGGCCGTTCAGCTCTTCATTATCAGGTGCTTTAGACAAGGAACAGTAACACAACTTCACAGAGTAAACAAATGCAGCGGAAACAAAAGTCACACATCTGAAAATAATATTCCCCAACAATTCCATTTAGAAAAAGGATCTGTGTATAACAACAGTGTGTAAAATTAGATATGAGAACACAGCTTGTACTATGCTAGACAATAAGGAGATGGATATTCCAGTATGTAAAATAACATCACTCTATTTGATCATTTTTGTATTGGAAAAGTTACTTTTCATAAAAAAGTCACAGTCTCTATTATTAAATGAATAAAGTTGTTTTATAATTCTACAAAAAAAAAAGAAAGAAAAAGGATCTGTGGGCTGGAGAGGGTTAGGGTTAGGGTCTGCCTGCAAGCAGACATGCAGGCAGAACACTATATACTTAATAAATAAAATCTTTTTTAAAAAATTAAAAAGAAAACAGTTCACAGAAGTGTGTGCAGTCTCCGTCAGGCTTCACAGAAAGGCCTGACTTGGTCCCAAGTTTAGTTCAAGTTTTTTTGTTTATTTATTTTGTTTTTCATGATTGTCTTAGTTAGGGTTTCTTTTACTGTGAAGAGACACCATGCCCATGTCATCTCATAAAGAAAACCGTTTAAGCCGGGCGGTGGTGGCGCACGCCTTTAATCCCAGCACTCGGGAGGCAGAGGAAGGCGGATCTCTGTGAGTTCGAGACCAGCCTGGTCTGCAAGAGCTAGTTCCAGGACAGGCTCCAAAACCACAGAGAAACCCTGTCTCGAAAAACCAAAAAAAAAAAAAAAAGAAAACCATTTAATGGAGGTGGCAGCTTATAGTTCAGAGGTTTAGTCCATTATCATCATGGCAGGGAGCACGGTGGCTGAGAGTATGTCCACATGCAGGCAGACATGGTGCTAGAGCAAACTCTAAGAATTCGTACAATAGGAAGTGAACTGACTTGCTGGGTATGGTTTGAGCATGGATGAGACCTCAAAGCCTGCCTCCACATTGATCACACCTACTCCAACGAGGCCACACCTCCTAGAAGTGGCACTCCCTCTGGGGGTCATTTTCTTTCAAACAACCACAATGATTTAATTTCTTTTTAATGTATTTTAGATGTTTAAATTATTATTATTATTATTAGAAACAGGATTTCTCTGTGTAACAGCCTTGGCTGTACTGGAACTCTCTTTATAGACCAGGCTGTTCTCGAACTCAGAGATCCACCTGCCTCTTCCTCCCAAGTGCTGTAATTAAAGGCGTGCACCACCACCACCTGGTTTCTATATTTTTTAAGCTAACTCTCCAGGCCCAATAGTAGTCTGTCCAGGTGTGCATGGGTGTGGGGCATGCTCTGGAGCATGGGTAATTTACCAGTAAGGCCGTTCTCCCAAAAGAAGAATTCTCCCTCCCCCAGGGACTAACTCCTTCTTAGCTCCCCACCCCCACCCTGCACCCCTGTTGGGATTTAGCCAGCTCAGTCCTGCGCAGGTAAGCACAGCTGTGTGGAGCTGAGGGCAGCTGTCCTGCCATGTCCGGAGGACAGCATTCCACTGCATTCTGTCTGCCGCCTCTAGCAAGTGTTCCCTGAGCTTTTGCTGTTGAATTTAAAAATCACATTTATTTATGGTGTTTGCGTGTATAGGTCAGAGCACAGTTAGCAGAAGTTGGCTCTCCTTCCACCAGGAAGGTCCCAGGGATAGAACTCAGGTGCTGGGCTCATCAGGTCCCTTTCTTCCCCTCTGAGCCATCTCAGCAGACTTTATTCTAAGTGTGGAACAAAGTGTTGCACAAAGAGAGCTTCTGAGATGCCACACGTGCCTGACAGGTAGGAAAAGAACTCTAAAATTAGAAACACTTCACTTGGGTTTGTTTTTTATTTGTATGTACATGTATGGATGTGCACGTGCATGCAGGTGCCCACAGAGACCGGGAAAGGGTGTTGGCTCCCCTGGAGCTAGAGTTAGAGGCACTGAGCTGCCTGACTGATGCTGAGATCTGGAAGAGCAGCAAGTGCTCTTAACCATGAACCTTGTTTGTTTGTTTTTTTAGAGAAAGTGTTTTTTTTAATATTTATTTATTATGTATACAATATTCTGTCTGTGTGTATGTCTGCAGGCCAGAAGAGGGCACCAGACCTCATTACAGATGGTTGTGAGCCACCATGTGGTTGCCGGGAATTGAACTCAGGACCTTTGGAAGAGCAGGCAGTGCTCTTAACCACTGAGCCATCTCTCCAGCCCAGCACTCATGTTTTTGAAGAGGAATTTTTTGAATGCTACCAATGCTTTTCTACCAACTTGGCTTCCTTTCCTCTCATTTTTTGCAATTTTTTTATTGTTGTTGTTATTTTTCTGGTATATTGATGTCTTCCCTCTCAGTTTTCTTTTTTTTCCCCTCAGTTTTCATTTGGAGTCTTTATATCCCTACCCCCAAAATCAGTCTGGATTGCCTAGAGTCTCAACAGCCGGGCTGTTAATTTTGAATTTAAAGCAGTCCTTCTGCCTCAGCCTCTGGAGTGCTGAAGGGCTACAGGCTTGCAGCAGCACACCCACTCTGTGCCGTGCTGGGGCTTGAACCCAGGGCTTCACGGAAGCTAGGAGGAAGCTAGGAAGTGGTTTTCCACCGCAGCTGTCTGCAGCTCAGGAAGGAGACATGGTTAAGCAGGAGGAGACTGGAAAGGGACGCCTGTGAACATTTATAGCCCTGCGATCGGGAGACACCAGAAACCGTGTTCTGAAGAGAACACCAAGGGTATGCTAGGAAAAACATCTGATAAAGAGATCAGGGCGTGTCTCTGGAGTTATCAGTCATTTCAGCTGAAACCAAAAGTAGAATGGGATGGTTATCAGTAAATGTGCTGATCTAAAGGGCTCTTGGACTTCTTACTCCTGTGGGCTGGGCCATAGAGCTTCTCAGCTGCCAACACGAGCTGTGTGTTAAGGAAAGATCCAGAAGGTAAATCAGGGCTCAGCAGTGCAGAACCTGTACTGCTCTTCCAGGGGGCCTGAGTTTAGTTCCCAGCACCCATGCTAGGCCATTCAGATTCTGGGGATCTAACACCTCTGACCTCTGAAGGCACCTGATCCACATCCACACACACAGACACAGACACACACAACACACAATTTTTAAAAAATAATCTTTGTAAAGAGTCTTTGTCCCACCAGCCAGCTCCCAAATAATGACACGGGGATTTATTAATTATGAAAGCTTGGCTTTATCTTAGCTTTATTTCTAACTAGCCCTTATAATTTAAATTAACACATTCCCATTAATCTACATTATCTCATGGACCACCCATCCTGCTTCCTCCTTGTGTCTTTCCTGTCTCTAATCTCTCTGGCACAACTAGATTCCTCCCCCTACTTCCTCCCTCTACCTAGAAGTCCCACCTAAAACTCCTGCCTGGCTATTGGCTGTTCAGCTTTTTTATTACACCAATTACAGCGATACACCTTCACACAGTGTACAAATATTCCGTAACAAAACTTTTTTAAAAAATATTTATTTATTTATTATGTATACAATATTCTGTCTGCGTGTATTCCTGCAGGCCAGAAGAGGGCACCAGACCTAATTACAGATGGTTGTGAGCCACCATGTGGTTGTCGGGAATTGAACTCAGGACCTTTGGAAGAGCAGGTGATGCTCTTAACCACTGAGCCATCTCTCCAGCCTCATAACAAAACTTTTAAAAAATGTCAGTAAGAGGTCATTTTACCAGACCAGACAGCCTCTAATCTTATCCTCAGAGACTGGGCCACCCAGACACAGAACTTGGGGCCAAGTAAACAGAAACCTTAGGTACTGGTTCACCTGGTGCCTAATAATTGTTTATCTGGTTTGAGGGTGGAAATGGCTGTCCTGTGTTCATCTCATCAGTATATTTTATTTTTGGTTTCTCAGTCTGTAGACCAGGTTAGCCTCGAATCCAGAGATCCTCCTGCCTCTCCCTCCTGAGTTCTGGGATTAAAGGGTGTACCACCACTGCCTGGTCTACCAGTATACTTTAGAAACATACATTTCGTGTAACAGGTTTACATAGAGAGAAATTCTGCCTCAGAATGAAGTGTACCTCACTCTTACCTTTTAGAACATTTAGATGAAACTCTGAACCTGAACGAGTTCAAATTTGGAGTCTTTTGAAGTGGAATGAATAGTACTTTCCATGTGAGGAAACTGAAGTTAGGAGCCGGGGACGAAATCCGATTGGCTGAATTGTGTTACCTAAAGTCCAGTGCCCCGGATGACTCTGTGTGCTGAGTCACCTTGCAGCTGCTGCAGCTCAGAATGCAATGACACTGGGTTAGGCCATCATCCTCTGAACTCTGAGGTGATGGACATCAGTCCATAGTAGATGCCGTTTCCACAACTTAGACTAAGGGGTTTAGGTTGAATTTAGTAAGTTTGACTTATTAAAATGGCATGCTAGGCAGGTGGGGGTGCACACCAGTAGTCCCTTGGCTGGGTCCGGTAGATGCGGGCATTGCCAGTCCAGGACTACCTGACTTACAAAGACTGTCTCCACACACACCCTACCACCATCATCTCTCCCCTGTGCTCACCAGCCCATGTTCCGGAGCTGCCAGACTCTTCACTACCCCTCAGTCTTTCGGAAGCATCCAGACTTATCCCATCATAGTCTGTAGGCTTTTTGCCTCA